>NW_019154088.1:43866136-44231875 GCF_002288905.1 Enhydra lutris kenyoni | reverse complement strand
GAAAGAAAGAAAGAAAGAAAGAAAGAAAGAAAGAAAGAAAGAAAGAAAGAAAGAAAGAGAGAAAGAAAGGGATACTAGGACACACAGCCAGCCAGTAAAAAATAGATATAGGCATTACAGAGCTGATAGCTAGGAAACTTTGTTAGATGGTCATACCTAAATTTAGGGATTATTTCTATCAACTCATTCACTACAAGTGCTTCAATAACTATCTTTCTCATTTCATTCTTAATTGGTGATTGGCTTTTATAAAATTTAGTATTGTATGTGTCATAAGGAACCAAATTAAATCATTTTAATGTTTAAGGTATTGTCCAGATATACTTCTCAGAAAAGAATTAAGTGGGAAAATAATGTTTTTACAAGATCTTTTTCCTTTTCAATAGGGTAACACTAGGCTCTTGGGTAAGAATGAATTTCATCTTGCATAATCACCAATTTAAGACTGATTATAAAACATATATTAACATTAATTTCCTCTGAGAAAAAGTCTAAAGTTTTTACTCTGATGAAAAAATTTTCATTCTAAAACAATATAGAGGGGCATCTGGGTGGCTCAGTGGGTTAAAGCCTCTGCCTTCGGCTCAGGTCATGATCTCAAGGTCCTGGGATCGAGCCCCGCATCCGGCTCTCTGCTCAGCAGGGAGCCTGCTTCTCCCTCTCTCTATGCCTGCCTCTCTGCTTACTTGTGATCTGTCTGTCAAATAAATAAATAAAATCTTTAAAAAAAATAAAAAAATAAAAAAATAAAACAATATGGAATTCTCCCTATCATTTTTTAAAATACTGACTTTTAAATTCTAAATGTTTTCAAATTAATTTGAGTTGATTATTATGCATAAATTTTAATGAAGAAAATTTTCCACTATTGGAAATGAGTTCTGTGAGTAGCTGAACATATTTAATTTTGATAACTACTGAGTCTTGCGACTAATTTATCATCTAAGTAAATGGGTATAAATTAGTTAATAATCCATACAAATCCTACCATCTACAATAAAGTACTAGATATCAGGGAATTTATTGAAGGAATTAATTTCTTAATATTAGCATTTCTAGCAGCTTTAAGAAGGGTCTTTTAGAAAGTGAACTATAATTTGCATATGCAGTCTTGTATCAGTATAATTATTTATAAATGCCATTTTGGCATTTAGTTCATGTCCATGCAATAATGTTACTAAGTTGCTTTATTTTTATAAATACAAATTTAGGAATGGTTGGGCCCAAATAATTATTGCTCCTGATAAATGTATTAACAACCCACTGAGGTATTTGCCAGGATTAATGACTATATTCAGGGTTATTTCTCAACTCATGATAAATTAAAAATATGATACTGAAAGGACCAGGATTATTTGAAAAATTATAAAAATTCTATGTAAAATTTTCACTTAGTCAAATATCCCAGAATATGGGAACATTGATGTAATTGTCACATAGCTGATGCAATTTATTACCCACACACACTCCCTTAGATATTAGAAAGGATACTAGAAAAAAAATTCTTGCCCTAAATTGGATTCTACTTTAATTCAAGTATCACTTATCACTTTTCAGAAGAAGTCAGGTATTTTTAAGCAGCATGTAATAGTAATTGTTCAAGTTGGTATATAATTTTCTTGAAGGGTCCATTTTCAAGACCTTTATTAGCACATTTTTCTTAACAACATTTTAAAGTATTATAGGTCAAAATCAACTTCAAAATGTAATACTCTACCAAAAATGTCTAGGTGGAAAGGTTTTTAAGCCTTAATAATAGTCTACTTCCCAAGGAATGAAACAGCAATCAGGAGAAGGAAAAAACCTTTGAATTTATTGCAGTAGAATTTAATTTTTATTATTTGTTGCTAATCAGACCACACTTTCAGTTGTTTAGGCCTTTTTTAGTCCTAGAGGAATGTAAAAAAATCACCAAAAGTCTTGGGAAAGACCAGGTTTTTGTTTAAAGTGAGATATTTCCTAATTTTTGGTGTTATTATTTATTAATATAACCATGATAATAGCATTTTTTAAATAACCTTACTTAGGAAAGTATAAACTCTAATCCTATAACAACTTCCTCACCCTTATTAAAACAGCTTATTGATTCATAATATCACAGAGATCCAAAATCCAGTGAAGGTAGAAGATATGAATTGGAATAGGGAGAATAGAGTCAAGAAGATAATCTCAATAATGTTTTTAAAAGGCCATATTTAAGGTAGTATAGTGATTGTAGAGGAAGAAATAGATTTGTGAAGCATATAAAGTTTAATTTGGTGGAGAATCCAAAACATGAAGACTCTGACTGATTAATCCTAAAACTGATTCATTTTAGAACCAGATGATATTATAGAGTTCACTTATCCAACTTCTTACATATTCACAGGTGAGAAAAATGAGGAAGAATTTAGCTAGAGAAACTTGCACAATATAATTTAGCTATGTAGAATCAGAACTGAAGTACTAATGAAGTCTAATGTCTAGTAAGAGTTCTAGACCTGGCACTCTTAGGACTCTCAATGTCAAACTTAATTTTTTATGCATTTAAAAAATATTTTTAATTTAATTCATCACTTTTATAGATAGTATAGAGCACTACAGAGACAGTGTTTCACCGATAGGAATTTTTGGTTCCTACTCAGCCACTAGCCAGTTGAGTGACCTCAACAAACCTTGTAATAGTCCATCTTTTTTCATGTGAAAAATGAATTTGATGGATTTGCAAGTGTGTATATTAAAGGGAAGTGTGAGATTCAATATACTATGTTCAATAAAATTGTACAAATAAGAGCATCTGTTATATAAATGCCCATTGTGTGCTTTCTTCATAAGAATATAACTTTCTAGACACAAGAGTATTTTTCTAGAAACCAATGCTTTCCTATGTGTTAGCACCAATAAATACTCTCTCTGAGATAATAGATATTAATTGTACAATGATAAAAATGATCCACAATAAAAAAATCATTGTGTCATAATCCTTATATATGTGCAAATATCACATAAGTACTTTTTTTTAAGGAAATAGATTGTTTTGCAAAAACAAGAAAATTGCCTTCTGAAGACTGAATGAAAGCAGAATAGTCCTTCATCTGATAAATGTTAAAATGTTGTGGGCACTGAAGGAATAAATCAAATTTTTAACTTTTTTTTCCCTCAAGGTTAAGTGAAAGAGATAATCTCAATGTCATTATTTTGAAAGCATCGAACTGGCATGCCTTTTCCCAATAATTATATTTCATGACTTTACTATTATTTGAAGGATTAATATGCAACTGTTACATGAATTTTTTTCAAAATGAAGACTATAACTGCTTAAACTAAAAAGGAAGAAAACATAAAACAGAAACCTTTCCTTTTTCTTATAGTGTTTGGTTCAGTCACAAGGGATATACATTTTAGATGAGGCGTTTTCTGAGCAAAAATATTTTTACCAAACGTGAAAACTGCCTATGGATATGGTGGAATTACTTATTCAAAAGTACTAAGATAAAATCTAAGCTATGGTGTCCTTTACAACCAGAAGAAAAATGCAATTTTCCACATGCAATTTTATTCCTAACATTTTAAGAATTTCCAGGAAAACAAGAAGGTGGGGGAGGGGAGGAACGGATTATCATGTTGACAACAATTGCATGCCCTTTATTTAATTTTTTGTTAGTAGATAATGATGATGATGAAGATGATGATGAACAATAATATTGATATAGGTACCCATCCACTAAGGAAAATCATCTTGGGGTTAGGAAAGCAGGTGCAAATAAAGCTAAAATTATGCTTTATAGTAAGGAGTACCATTTTTCTCTGCTTACTCAGATATACATTTTGCAGGAGAAACCTAAAGCTAAAAGAATAAAAATGACAAAATTTGTCATTTTTAAAAAACTTTCTAAAAAGATTTTATTTATTAGGGGCAGAAGGCAAGGAGAGAAAGAATCTCAAGCACACTCCCTGTTGAGCATCTCTCCCTGAACCTGATGCAGGGCTGGATCCCAGGACTCTGAGATCATGACGTGAGCCAAAATCAAGAGTTGATGCCTAACTGACTGAGTCACCCTGGTGCCCCAAATTTTGTCAATTTTACATGCACGAACTATCTAGCATTACTAGACTTCTTGTGTGATGGAGAAGATATTATGGGGAAAATAATCCCTCTCAATCAACATGCCATTATTTGAATATAACTTTCATACCTCCAGATACTTTTTACAGAGTAATTTCAGAGGTACTGGATTTGTGGGAAAACTATAAGCTGTGCTACAGCTGCATGGTTTGCGAGCTGGCTACAGTGTTTAAAAGGACAGTCACAAGAGGAATTGATGCTAAGGAGGACAGGGGAGACCAGCTGTATGCCAAAGTTTAAGGTTCTGTGATACAGAGGGGAACCAGTAACCTGGGAACCTAAGCAGCTTGTATTCTGATGTGGGAGTGGATATAAACAGGAAAGAGGATGCCTAAGTCACATAAAATTTCTAAGTTTTGCCTACTCATTATATAAGTGAATTCCAGTCTCTTCAGTTTGACCCGTGTTCAAGGCTCCCTATAATCCTGGTCATTTGTATCCTTCCAATGTTAGCTTGATCTACTTTACCTATATTCCAGCCAAATGAGCTAATTTTATTTCCCAAATACGCATTTTTGCTCCTGCCTTCTCTGCCACCAGAAGTTGCCTTCTCTCAATGCTATGTGCACAAATCCTACCCAGGATTGAAGATTTAGATCAACTGTTACCTTTTCAATGAGTTTTTCTTTTTTATGATTACTTCCCACTCCCTTTTTCCTTGTCCCTATAATGATCAAAAATTTATCCAGCAGGACCAATTTATGCCTTCTTTTACTTCTATAGCATTTCACTTACTTTTCTTAAGGTAGTCACCATCTTTTATCTGTTTTCTCTTTAAAGTCCATTTTTTGATATAGATAAATTAATAAATTAATAACTTCATAGATAAGAGAAAGGAAAAATGATTTGGGAGGATCAAAAAAGTTCAATAGAGGAGTTGTGACCTAGGCTTTGATAAATGAGAATAATTTGGGCTAATGGAAATGAGAAAGAAGGTTGGTCCAGGTTAAGAGAACAGAGTGAGCAAAGCAAATAGGAAAGGCCAAATGGTTACCAAAGAATTGTTGAAATAACATGGAGTACTGGCTGGAGAGTCATGAGATACAACATTAAAAAAAGAATTTAGGGCTAGATCTTTCTCTTTAATAACAGAGCTGTATATTTTTGTTCACTCTTGCTTGCTTGTAGACTGTTATCTGGTGTCTCTTATTTGCTCTCTCAGTATCCATTTTCCTGTAGGTCTTTTTTTTTTTTGATCCAGCCATGATCCATCTGAGAATGAGTGATTTTTCTAAAACACAAATCCGATCACATCATCCTCCTATTTAAAACTGTTTATTCTTTGTTGAAAATTTCATTGTATCAATTTAATCCCAAATTCCTAAATAGTGCACACATTAAAATACCAGTCATGCATAATTTTTCTGCTTACTTAATATTTCCCAAACTACTGGTTTTAGATACTTTGCTTTTCAACAGTCTCCTCCCTAATATGTCTATCATGGAAATCATCTTGATTGTTCAAAATTGAATTCTTGCCTTTTTTCTTTGTGAAGAAATTCCCGACACCTTTACCCCATTAACTGAAGAGCCATTAGGTGCTCCTACTTCTCTGTCCTTAAAACCCTGCCTATGCCTCTGCTATTCAAGCTGTTAACACATTTAGTACTTGCTTACTTACGTTTTCTTCTTTTACATAACAATAAGTTGGTTTGTGTAGTGTTTATTTTTGATGTTCCAGCACTTAGTACAGAACAAAGGCTCAATGTAATAATATGTGTTTGTAGAAGTTTTAAAAATTTCATAAAACTGACATGATAAATACTGAGCTTGAGGGAGTTTTGTTTTGTTTTGTTTTGTTTTTTAATTAACATATAATGTATTATTAGCCCCAGGTTTACAGGTCTGTGAATTGCCAGGTTTACACACTTCACAGCACTCGCCATAGCACATAGCTTCTCCAATGTCCATAACCCAACCACCCTCTCCCTACCCCCCTCCCCCCAGCAACCCTCAGTTTGTTTTATGAGATTAAGAATCTCTTATGGTTTGTCTCCCTCCCAATCCCATCTTGTTTCATTTTTTTCCTTCTCTACTCCCCATACCCCCCACTTTGCCTCTCAACTTCCACATTTCAGGGAGATCATATGATAGTTGTCTTTCTCTGATTGACTTATTTCACTCAGCATAATACCCTCTAGTTCCATCCACATCATCACAAATGACAAGATTTCATTTCTTTTGATGGCTGCATAGTATTCCATTATATATATATACACACCACATCTTCTTTATCCATTCATCTGTTGATGGACATCTAGGTTCTTTCCATAGTTTGACTATTGTGGACATTGCTGCTATAAACATTTGGGTGCATATGCCCCTTCAGATCACTACATTCGTATCTTTAGGGTAAATGTAGTGTGATTGCTGGGTTGTAGGGTAGCTCTATTTTCAACTTTTTGAGGAACCTCCATGCTGTTTTCCAGAGTGACTGCACCAGCTTGCATTCCCACCAACAGTGTAGGAGGGTTCCCCTTTCAGCTTGAGGGAGATTTTCTTGGCAGGAGGAAATGGAGGCTGCTACCCCAGTTATAGTGGAGAGTAGAGAGTCTGGGAGAACCACACTGATTTGCTATTCTTTTTGCTACTTTGGGAAATTGGTCAGCATTGTTAATATCATAAATATGAGAAAATTTTAGGTAGGGGAATTTTGAAAGTTTAAACAACTTGCTATGAGTCTCATGAACTGACTTTATATTTATTTCTTATAACTAATTCTCAATGGTAATGAGAAACATTCAGAAACTATGAACAATCATATGCCAACAAATTGGATAACCTAGTAGAAAAAGATAAATTCCTAGACACATATAAACTACTGAAACTGAATCACTAAGAATTGGAAAACCTGAGCAGATCAATAATGAGTAAGGAGATTTAATCAGTAAACAAAATGTCCCAAAAACAAAACCTCTAAGAACATATCGTTTCAGTGGTAAATTCTATCAGACACTGAATGAAAAATTAATACTAATCTTTCTCAAACTCTGCCAAATAACTGAAGAGGAGGAAATACTCCCAAACTCATTTTAGAAGACCTGCATTACCCTGATAACACAGTCAGGTAAGAATAGTAAAGGGGAAAAAAAAAATCCCAAAATTCTAGGACAATATTCTTGTTCAATATAGATGTAAAATATCTCAATAAAATACTAGCAAACTGAATTCAACAGCACTTTAAAAGTATCATACACCATGATCAAATGGAATTTATCCCTGGGGTACAGGGATGGTTCAGCACATGCAAATCAGTATATGGAATACACCACATATTTAGAATGAAGAATAAAAATCACATGATCATCTCAATAGATGAAGAAAAGCGTTTGAAAAATCCAACATCCTTTCATGAAAAAACTGTCAACAAATTGGGTACAGAAGAAATGAACCTTAATATAATAAAGGCCATGTATGACAACTCCATAGCTAACATCATATTGCATGGTGAAAGTTTGAAAATTTTTCCTCTAAGACAAGAACAAGGATACCCACTATCACCACTCACATTAAATATGTTATTAGAAGTCCTGACCAGAACAATCAAGTGAAAAAGAAATAAAAGTCATCCAAATTGTAAAGGAAGGAGTAAAATTGTCTTTGTTTATAGATCTGGTCTTATATATAGAAAATTCTAAAGATTCCATCAAAAAAACTATGAGATATTAGAAATAATCAACAAATTAAATAACATTGCAGGAAACAGAATAAATTTACAGAAATTATTTGAGTTTCTATACACTAACAATGAAACATCTGAAAAAGAAATAAATAATCCCATTCATAATAGTATCAAATGCAATAAAATACTTAGAAATAAATTTAACCAAAAAGGTGAAAGATTTTTGTACTGAAAACTACAAGACTATGATGAAAGGTATTGAAGACACCATTAGAAAGAATCTCGTGTTCACAATCATAAGAATTAATACTTTTATACTCTTCATATTACCCAAAGCTATCTACAGATTCAAGGCAATCCCTATCAAAATGCCTATGTCATTTTCCACAGAAATAGAAAAAAATTCTAAAATTTGTATGAAACCCCAAAGGACTTGAAATAGCCAAAACATTTCTGAGAAAAAACAAAGCTGGAGGCATCACACTTCCTGATTTCAAACTATACTGTCAAGCTGTAGTCAACAAAACAGTATAGTATGGGTATTAAAAACAGACATATAGACCAACAGAAGAGAATCAAAAACCCAAAAATAAGCCCTCTTTTAAATGGTTAGCTAGTATTTGACAAGAGAGCCAAGAATAATCAATGGGGAAAGTGTAGTCTCTTGAAAAAATGGTGCTGGGAAAACTGGATAACCACATGCAGACAAATGAAATTGAATCCTTATCTTACATCACTTATACACTTGATCTTAGCCAAAAGGCCGAGAAGTGATTACACCACTTACAATAATTAACTCAAAATGGCTTAAAGACTTAAACATAAGACCTGAAACCATAAAACTCCTAGAAGAAAACATATGGGAAAACTCCCTGATATTGGTCTTGGCAATGACTATTTGGATATGACACTAGAAACAAAAACAAAAGCAAAAATTAATTAATTTGGAATTATGTCAATCTAAAAAGTTTATGCACAGCAAAAGAAACAAAATGAAAAGGTAACCTACAGGATAGGAGGACATATTTGCAAATTATATATCTGATAAAGAACTAATATACAAAATATATAAAAAAACTCATATAATTCAGTACCAAAAACCCAAATTTGATTAAAAAATAGACATTTTTCCATAGATGGCCAACAGGTACATAAAACTATGTTTATCATTAGTGACCATCAGGAAAATGCAATCAAACCACAATGAGGTATCACCCACACCTGTTAGAATGGCTACAATCAAAAAGTCAAGACACAAGTGTTGATAAGATTGTATAGTAAGAGGAACATTTGTGCATTGCTGGTGGGAATGTAAATTGTTGCAGCCACTATGGAAAAGAGTATGAGATTCCTCACAAAATTAATAATAGAAGTACATATGATCCAGCAACCCCCCTTCTTTGTATATATCCATAGGAAATGAAATCAGGATCTTGAAGAGTTATCTGTACGCTCATTCACTGCAACATTATCCAAAGTAACCAAGATATGGAAACCATCTAACTATTCATCAACAGATGAATGAATAGAAATGTAGTACATATATAAGGGGATATTATTCAGCCATAAGAAAAAGGAAACCCTTTCATTTGCAACAACATGGATCAACCTCAAGGGTACCATGATAAGTGAAATAAGTCAGACAGAGACAAATACTGCATGATATCACTTGTATGTGAAATCTAAAAAAGCTGACTTTATAAAGACAGGGTAGTGGTTATTTAAGGTGGTTACTGTATGCTGGAGGAGGGGGGATGAGGAACATGTCAAAGGGCACAAACTTTCATTCATAAGATGGAAAAATTTCTGGAGATCTAATGTGATTATATGGTGATTATAGTTAACGATATTGTATTATATAGTTGAAAGTTGCTAGGAGAGTAAATCTGAAGTATTCTTACCAAGGAAAGAAAATGATAACTATGTGAAGTGATGGAGGTATTAGTTAGTACTGTGGTAGTAATCATTTTGCAATTTATAAGTGTATCAAATCAATATATTATATATCTCCAAATTATAAAAATTATACCTAGATCAAAAAATTTTTAAAAACATTTGAAAAAGAACATTTGCTTTCACTGTGATATAGGTAAGGGTAAAAACTTAACATCTATATTGGCATTATAAGCTGGAAATAGGCAAGCCTTTTGAAGTTCATTAGTCCAACAAAGTACATGTGTTAGGTCCAACTATATTTATTAAACTTAATAATTTACTTTTTAAAGATTTTATTTATTTATTTTACAGAGATCACAAGTAGGCAAAGAGGCAGGCAGAGAGAAAGGGGGAAGCAGGATCCCTGCTGAGCAGAGAGCCCGATGCGGGGCTCGAGCCCAGGACCCTGGGATCATGACCTGAGCTGAAGGCAGAGGCTTTAACCCACTGAGCCACCCAGGAGCCCCATAATAATTTCAATGACATTTACTGTTACGGCATTTGGGCATACACCCATAAGGATGATATCCAAAACTTCTTTTAGCTACCTGAAGGAACAACTCATCCATAAAGAACAAATACTGAAAGTTTTCAGTTTTTCTGATAGCTTGTTTTCAAATAGTGACCCACCACTACAAATCAATAGAAATAGTTTAGATGGAACTCAATTTTTGTTACACAGAGCAGTTTCTGACAATTTGGTCACTAAATATGTGGAGGCTTTTCCCCCACACAAAATAATTCACCATCTCGGTATCCTACAATTCAACCTAATTCTGACACTCTCTACCCAGAGATAGCATCAGATCCCACAGGTGAAGACTTCTGTCCTATAAGACTGCCCATCCCTGACCTTCAAATGCTAGCCATCTGCCCAGGTTGTTACCTGTGCTCTGATCAACCTGATATAAGCCAGAGGTTCCCATGACACCCTCTTTCCGTTTGATTAATCTACTAGAATGACTCATAGAACTCAGAGAAACATTTACTTACTAGTGTCAGGGGACAAGAATTCCTGTTCTCTCAAAGGTCCTTCTAGCTTGACTAAGACTTAAATTAAAAAGAAAGGGAAAAAAGCAATCAAAACCTCTCAGAAAAGCTCTTTACCTCTCCTTTAGCGGTCTACACTTACGTTGGAAACTGGGTCTATTCCAGAAACAAAGCTATTACTAGAGATACCTTTTACCCAAAAAACTTATCTGCTGAATCTTTTGGGGGTTTTTGAAAAGTCACTTCATTAATATAACAAAAGACACCTTTGTTACTCTTATCACAGGGTTTTAGGAGTTGTGAGCCAAGAACACCAGACAAAAACCAGATAGGTATGAGAAATCCATTTTGGTCATTCAGATGACTAAGTATATATATTCTTTTTTTTTTTTTTTAAAGATTATTTATTTATTTATTTAACAGACAGAGATCACAAGTAGGCAGAGAGGCAGGCAGAGAGAGAGGAAGGGAAGCAGGCTTCCGGCCGAGCAGAGAGCCCAATGTGGGGCTGAATCCCAGGACCCTGAGATCATGACCTGAGCCAAAGGCAGAGGCTTAACCCACTGAGTCACCCAGGTACCCCAAAGTATATATTCTTTATAAATCACAGTATTATAGTCCAGTCTCTGGTCTTCAAACACAGATACCTCACAGCAAAACAATCATATAAGTCAAGAGATACTGGTATAATACTAGAATCTCAGTCATTAATAATTGTCCAGTCCAGCATCATACTTATGAAAATGTCTCCCAGGGCAGGGTCACTCAAATTGCAGGCTCCTATTTGATCTGCTCAGGTTCCAAAAACAGGAATGGTCTCCACAGTGGCTTTATCCTTTCAGGAATCTCGTATACTTGGGCTAAAAGATAGTATCATCTCTTGCTCTGAGTCTCTTTCAAGGTATAAATGGAATCTTGGATTTCTCTCTTTACATAATGTGGAATTGTATAAAACTTCTAGACGTAAGAGATTCCACTTTGAGAAAACCTCCATTTCCCTTCCTAAAGCAAATGGCTAATGAATTCTTTATTTCTTTCTTTCTTTATTTATTTATTTTTTATTTATTTGACAGACAGATCACAAGTAGGCAGAGAGGCAGGCAGAGAGAGAGGAGAGAGCAGGCTCCCTGCTGAGCAGAGAGCCGAATGTGGGATTCAATCCCAGGACTCTGGGATCATGACCCGAGCCAAAGGCAGAGGCTTTAACCACTGAGCCACCCAGGCGCCCCTGGCTAATGAATTCTTGAACTAGGCAAGAAGACCTTTGGACTGGCCAGGAGCAACAACTGTTTTACAAGAAACTGGGCAACGGGCATTCTGATTGTAAGACTGCTCATTGTGGACTTTTTGAAGATAAAATAGTTAACTAATGCATACCAGGAACAGTTTGTTTTGTTAACTCCAATAGAATATACTAGATCGGCCTGTAATCAAAAGCAGCTCAGCCTCTTAGTACCTGTTGACAAATTTTTTTCTCTTTTCATTTAAGTAACATAATTGTCCCTTTCCTCTTTCTCATAAGAACCCCTTGCCTTCACCCCATAGGTGGGACATTTTTCTGATTAAATTTCTGCTGGAATTTGTGCTCCTTGAATTGCAAACAAATACCTAGGTAAAGGTCTTTATTCTTTTTCAGTTTTGCCTCCATTCTTGGTTGGCAATAATGTAGGGGTCAAGCATAGGCCACCCTAAGATGGGTCAATGTGACACAAAGGCTATTTTGAGTGTGAAGGGATTCAGCACCGGTGCCCTCAAAATATATCACTTTGGTATGTGGACTATTTTGAGCTAAAGGCAACTGAAACTGCGGGCTCAAAAGAAACTTTTGCTCCTCCCTTAACTACATAGAAGAAAATTGGCGGGGGGGTCCTTTCCTTGAATTAGGGTTATTACCAGAATGAATTTTATCTGAGTGACCCATCTGTATGGCAGGGCAAACATCTAATTACCAAACATCTACTCTTCTTAGTTCTCTGTGCATTGCATTCCTTCCCTTTAAAGTCCCAGAACTCGGCCTCCTTCCTCCTTAATTCAGACTGACATATATACCTCATTTTGCCTGTCTTTGGAATTTCCATGTCTGTGTGGATTGCCTATATGTATAATGTTAAATTTGATTTTTTCCTGTTAATCTATCTCATGTCAATTTGATTCTTGGTTCAGCAAGAAGGATCTTGAAAGGGATAGGAAATTCTTCTCCCTGACAATAACATAACCCATTTATTCATTCCCTTACCCTTCACTACTCATTTTCCTTGTCTCTATTTATACTCCAACTTTTCCAACTTTGGAAGGGTCATTTGGCTTGTGCTATGCTGGTCTAGATGGCAGGCAGCAACATTAATCTAGCAAGATTTTCACATAGAATAAGATTATGTAGGTGCAACTAGTGGGCCATTTTTACCACCAGGCAATATAGCTAAATTCACTATTAATCTCAATTCAACAGATGGGGTAAAGGCACATCCTCTCCTATCAGGACCCTAGGAATTGTGCCACTGAAATAAAAAATACAGTAGAGGTTCTTGCTTAGGAATCATCCTTGCTTCTAGCCCTAGTAGTTGGCAACATTGGTCCTATGACCACTGCATCAAGTAGGAGGAAAAGGTTAAGATGATGTGGGGAAGAAAGTATGAAAGAATACCAGCACCTTCCCCACCCCCTCTTCCTCAGGAAAAAACAGAGAAATTTTTCCACTGGGGATACTTATTTACTCCCCTCATATTTCTGTTGGGTGTGAACACATACTTGTGAAGGTATATAAATCAGCCCTTTAAGTTTTTATCTTTTCTTGTTTTCTGACAACCAGTGTTTTAATTGCCTATTTTAATTTTCTGTCAAACCACATGAACTTGTCTGAGGAGGATATCTCTCTGCCCACTGTTGGATATTACCCACTGTAAAGTGAGTTCCTCTGTCTGAAGAAATGATAAAGGGCCATCCCAACTGGTACAATATCTTCTCTTCCAGGTCTTTTGTAATACTCTTGAGTATTTGCATCTATCACCAGGTAAGAAAAGCCTAGTCTAGAGTCAGTGTCTATTCTGTTTGAGATCCATTTGTAGTCCCCCACCCCTACTCCAGGGCTACCAGCATCAGTCTGACTTGCCAGCTATGGTCAGGCCCTTCCCACCAGCTAATCTGCCACATAGCTATCTGCAGTCTGTCTCTTTTGCTGAAGACATAACTATTTGTATTGGTATTTGGGGCCTTCAAGAATGCAGAAGGGGTATGTCTAGATTCAACCCATCTCTGCATTGCTGCAGTGGTCCCACATCAACTCATTTCATGGACACATGGGGCCATCTCAAAGGAGCTTAGGGGCATATTTGCTTGTTGATTCCAGTTACCTTCCAAACCTGGAAGGGAGTTCTTCTGATTTCATTAACATGTTCTATTTTATATCCACAGTTATTTTCACAGGACTATGCCCCATATGGGCATCCCTTTAATCCTTTAAAAGTCACCTTCCATTGCCCTCCTGCATGACCATATGGCCAGGTCCTTGGCTACTGTCCATGAGTCAGTAAAAACCCAAACATATGGGCTTTTATCACTGTCCAATCTTTCTACTGCTGCTAGGAACACAGCATACAAATCAGCACACTAGACTGATCTGATTTTACTTTTTTGATCAGAGTGGTGGCCTTCCAAAGAGGATGTCATCCATTCAATTTAGAACTGCCATTCATCAACTATGCAGCTCTTTGCTGCTCAGTTGACAGCTGTCCATAGGATACTGTCCATGTGGCAATCAGATCTGACAGCTCCTCATGTAGCTACAAAGTCAGTCTTAGGGGAAAGTGTCTCCCTGCTTATATCTATCTCCTTCTTGCACTCTCCAGGCAGCATGATCCTATATAAACCATTTCCATTTTACTATAGAACTCCTCTGGGCACCATCATCATTAGAGCTATTCTCTGATATCACTCAGTAATACATCTCCGGTATTTCAGATTTCAAGATCATTTCATGACCTTCAGTCATTGGGGTAGCTTCAATTAATATCCAGTAGAAAGGTAGTAAATACACCTCTAATGGAAATTCTCTAGTTCAAAGTACCAGTAGTTGTTGTAGGAGGTGGTTACATGCTCTTGCCACAAACCCCAATCTGTGTTCCACACAGGGTTATGGCAAAGAGAATTTGCAAGCACTCCAGGTTCTACTGTACGCACTGGGTTCAAGCAATCTTACTGGTTTCTAATTTCAATTAATATTGCTTGAAGGGCAAATTTATAGGCCTTCTGTTTTACAATACCAGGTAGGGGAAAGGTTCCCCAGTCAGACAGAGTGTCCATTCCCAAAAGACAATCTTGTAAAAGAGACAAAATTTCTTTATATAATATCTGCTTAAACATTCCAACTTTCATAATCCTACCAAACACTACATTTTTATATCCTCTCAACGTAATTGTAGCACCAGTGAGGGCTTCTCCAATAGGCTTCAGTACCGCAGTTTATGGAAGTCCCATACCAATGAAAACTTCTCTTCTCCAGTTCCTAACCATTTTACCCAATCTTATGCAAAAAGCTTTGGGTACCCAGTGAGGGGTGGAGCCAAGGGATCTTGGCCCATTTGTTAATCTTTATCTTGATTAATCCTCCTAACCAGTTTCCAAGTGATTGCTGGTCAGATTTCTCATTATAGTTTTTGCCTTCCTGCTTTATAAATTTCTTCAAACTGAAGAAATAAATAGAGTAGACTTGTTTGGGGCCCTTTCATGTTCAGGGAGCAGCAGAGAGTCCCTCTGGCCCACCCAACCTTTAGTAGTACTGTATTAAAACATTTGTTTTAACCCCATCAATACCTGTTTTATTCATCACCTTTCTGAATAACTATCTAAAGCTTTCTACCCTACCAGGATGAGTCTTATGACTTTCCCCTATTTCCTTCATTTTACCACATCAATATTTGCCTTATTCATTTTCTTGTTAATAACTTAAAAAAATTTTCAACCTTTTTTGGAACAGCATCTTGACTCTCCCCAGGGGCTTTCCCCATTCTTTTATTATTCAACCTAATATTTTTACTAGCACTTGAAAAACTCTTGAGAAGCTGAGACACCAAATGTGATAAGGTTTCCTGATCTGTTTTGCAGCAATAAGTTTACACGGGGTGTCCATTGAAAGAAGCCCTCGTGAACCACTGTATTTAATGACCTGGGGAATGGGTATTTTCTTTTTTTTTTTTTTTAAGATTTTATTTATTTATTTGAGAGACCGAGATCACAAGTAGGCAGAGAGCAGGCAGAGAGAGAGAAGGAAGCAGGCTCCCCGCTGAGCAGAGAGCCTGATGCAGGGCTTGATCCCAGGACCCTGGGATCATGACCTGAGCCGAAGGCAGAGGCTTTAACCCACTGAGCCACCCAGGTGCCCCGGGAATGGATATTTTCAATGGATGAATATCCTCATCATCAAAAAGAAATCCCACTTGGCTTGCATAGGAAGCATATCAGCTGATTCCTGTGGGGTATTCCACTGGGCATGTACAGAGGGAGTCAAGCAGCTCTCCCTCTCAAGATAAACACACTTTATGGATTTTATCCAGTCTTTATGGATGCTATCCAGTCAATTTTATCCAGGCTGGCTGTTCCCTTGGGAATTATCCCCCAAATTATTAGCACCCAAATTAGTGCAGGTGATGATCCAGTGATAGAAAAACTTGGTGGCAGGTATAAAACCTGATGTTTGAATTGAGTATAACCAGGGTAGCAAATGATAACCTAGTCTATTCACTGAGTCAATACAGAATATTTGAAAACACATCGTTGCTATTTTCCCAGACATTTAAGAGGATTTTCTAAGTGTGAACTAGAAGGATATTAGACAATGTGCTATTTGCTTTCACTAAAATGGGGTCAAATTTGTCAAACATATTCCCATTGAGATTTAGGAATAGCTACTACCAGAAAGTGGAGCATTACTGATTTTTATAGCTCACTTTAATTCAATAAACTATTTAATACCTACTAAAATCAATGGTGGGGATAAAACAATAAATAAAACTTATCCTGTTCTATGGGAATTTAAATTTGAGTGAACATAATGTTGACACAATAAACAAAAATGCAGCTAATTTTCTGGTTTAATCAACTAAAACATAAAAAGAATTTTTATCAAAACTATTGAAATAAGACTTTTCCTATTATGCTTACATTTTTACTTAAAACAGTGGACTATTGAAGGAGATAAACAAAGGATTTATCTTTTGAAATATCAAGAGAAAAATCAAAATTAAGTATACATTTAATGTATGTTTTTCCAGGGATTTATATCTGATTGCTCTTTGACTACATTTAGGATTGTAATAATGATTATCATCAGGATAATAGAAAAAGGAAAGAAAAAAGAAAATAAAAAACCTTGGTTGAAAGAGTTTCACAGTTGAACCCTACAAAACAATAAGCCCTTATTCTGAGTAGACAATGCATAATACTTTCTTTTTCTCCTAGTAACATAAGTTTCTACTATGAGTCTCAGATGAAATGTCTGAGGAAAAAAATGCATCATTATTATTTTTGTTCTTATGGTTGGTCCCTGACTCCTGCACTTTTAGGATTCTTTTCAAATTATAGCAGATACTTTATCTATGCTCTTTTCTTTACAGCTTCTTCCTCACTGCGCATGAGCTCAGGGAAGGAACTCCTCTTCAGCCTTATAGAATGAGCTTTGCTTAATCTCATCTAATGGTAGCTTTCTCACTCCTGTTGTTAAATCATGGGTTTAGACACATCGTGTCACATAATGCAGGCCAACAAGCTATGAAGGTTGGAGGGCACTTAATAGGTATTCAATAGAAGACAATTTCTTTCTGTCTCTGGACATTATTATAATGTGATGTTTGGAATTATGGAGGTCATCTATGAAGGGGTCAACTGAAGAAAAAAAGTCAATTAATTGTGGCAGGCAGGATGTAAAAGCAGGAATCACCTGGTTTCTGGACAAAGTTTTGAGTTATTGAATGCTTTAACTGTCCTTCTTCCAGATTCCTTGTTATGAAAAATAATAAATACCTTGTGTCTAAGCAGCTTTTAATCAGTCTCTTGTTTGCAGTTGAATGAATCTTGTATCATACTAAAGGATAATTTTTCTAATCATGAATAAACTTTTCCCAATATCTAAGTCTCTCATCTTCCCTAGTTCTGGAATTAGTTCTGTATCAGCCTTCTTTCTACTTACCTTTTTGACTGGTCAGGTACTTTATATTTGGGATGTCTTTTTTTTTTTTTTTTTAAGATTTTATTTATTCGACAGAGAAAGACCTAGAGAGGAAGGGAACACAAGCAGGGGGAGTGGGAGAGGGAGAAGCAGGTTCCCCGCTAAGCAGGGAGTCCATGTGGGGCTCGATCCCAGGACTCTGAAATCATGACCTGAGCAGAAGGCAGACGCCTAGTAATTGAGCTACCCAAGCACCCCTATATTTGGGAAATCTTAACTTGATACACAATAACTAAATTGTTTTTATACAGTACAAAGATTCTTCCATGGATATCGGCATTACTATTCACTTACAACATCTCTTGATTCATCATGGAATTATACTCCCTTGATTTTAGAAGAGATCTATATTTAAATAATCTGTATCTTGTCTACATAGCTGTTTGTAGTAACTTAAATTTAGACATGCCATTGTTAAAATCCAATAATTTATTCTCATCCTTAATGAGACTTGCTATAAAAGTGAAAATACACATTTTAAATATGTAAAAGAAACCCTTTAGGTATGCACTTTCTTTTTCTTGTTATAATTGCACAGAAGAATACCTGGCTATCATTTTATAGATAGATTGCATATTGAAAATCATAATTTAATTATTTTTGTTTAAATTACTGAAGCATGAACTGATACAAAATAAATTATTGTTATGATTCCCTATGTATGATTCGTACTTTTTAAAAATTATGTTCTAAATATGTAAAAAATGTCAAAGTCCCTATAGAATCAAAAGGTAGGAAATCACTCACCTGCCTGTTTGAAAGGCATCTATTTACCCTCTATACACGTTACAAAGATGACATCACCTTTACTTTATTGAAGTATCTACATAAGAAGGGGAAATCCTCTTAATTTGGGGATTTTTGCTATGAAATTTCTGACAGAAGGTATTTATGAACTCACAATAGCATTGCTTTGTATTTTATTCCCATATTAAAAATATACCACAAAAAGTATTCTTTAACAACTGGAAAACATATCTAAGCAAAAATTACAATATTAGGCCATTGGTATCTTTTCTTGTTATTATATTTACTGTAAGGAAGTAATTATACTGGTCATTATAAAACAAATTAAAAAAATTGTCTCACAATTATTACATTAACGATCCTATGGGTAAAATGCAATTTTAATTCAGACTTTTGTATCCCTATATAGAATATTTTCCTTAGTCGTCTCTTAGAAATATTTTCCATTGGAAGTTATGTTTGCTAATTCATACATTTTTCTACTTTTAGATTATACTTTAAAAATTCTGAATTTGTCTGGTTTGGAGTTTTTTAAACTAAATGTTCATTTAATTTTTTTTATTTAATTTGCCATTTTAGATTTAACGTTGGGGGAATTATGTTTTTATTATGTAGATTATAGTATACTTTCTTTCTTAGGGAAAACTATTTTCTTAGTAACAATACATACTCTTGTTGATTTTTTTTTGGGAAAGTGATTTCCTATCTTTATTGCATATTATTCTCTGATGTGCATAAATGTCTTTACACTTAAAAAGTAGATTATTTTCAAAAACTTACATAATTAAAATATTGTTATATAGCTTCCCTGCTGCTGACATACCAGAGAATAAGCTACAAGAATTTCTGGATTTTTTTTTCTTTTTAAAATAAATATACTGAAAATGTACTGTAATTTGAAACTTGCTCTTAGTTTGAGTAAACTAACATTTAGAAAAATAAACTCAGCAGTAAAAGGCTGAGATGCCAAACTTTGAGGATAAAAATATACAGTTCAAACAAAATTTTATAAGAAAAATTGAATAAAAATTTAATCATATTTTAGATACCAGTTCTAATTGTTTAGACTTTATATGGATGGCCAGATTTCAGTGAAAATGTTTTTAGTTATAAATGATTGCAAAGGGGGCTAAAATGCACCTATTACATAACTGAAATTTCATCCTATGGCTGAGATCACTACAAAACATCTAGATTTGAAATAAATGAGTGGCTTGGGTCTTCATTCTAGTTTACTTAAAGGATTATTGTGATATAAAAAAAGACATTGTCTATGCTTTCAAATTTTATTTTTTTTAAGATTTATTTATTTTAGAGAGATAAAGAGAGAGAGCAGTGGGGAGGAGGGGCAGAGGGAGAGGGGGAGAGCCTTCTGAGCAGACTCCACACTGAATGCAGAGCTGGTCACAGGGCTCGATCCCAAGACCCTGATATCAGGACCCGAGCTGAAAGCAAGAGCTGGACATTCAACGAACTGAACCACGCAGGTGCCCCTCAAATTTTATTTTTTGAACTTTGATCATATATTGTTCAACTAGTTCCTCTTGTTCTTGCTTATTTCCCTCCCTGGATAGATCCTTAAGAGATTGAAATTTTACTGAAAGTAGAAGGAATTCCATAAAAATATTGTAACTTCTCCACATCACATCAGAGACCCTGCATAACTCAGAACTATCAAATAGATTAAATTACCTTTTTTCCCTAGGCATTTTGCTGCTGGCATACACCAGAAAACATTAAATAATTGGTCAAAATAATACAATTTTATTAAAAACCATTAACTGACATGTTGGAAGAACACGAAAGCTCTCAAATTCTTGAGTAGCATAATGTCACAGTGATAGTGACAGTCATAGAGTCACAGGGGCCAGATATAATCACTTTTTACTGACAAACCAGTTTATCATTTTCCTTTTCATTAAGAGAGGATATTAAGACTAATACAAATGACATGTATATTTTTAAAAACAGGGTAAGTGTATTTTCCATGCAACTTCATGCCCAACTGCATTTTTAGTTATGGTTATAACATCTATTTTCTTTACCTAGAAAACATCTATTTTCTGTATTGAGGCAAAATTGAATCTTGAAGATCATTTCTGTATTTAAGAAATCTTAATTAGTAATTTTATCTATGTAAAATAGAATGTGAAAATGGTTATCCAACTACATGAAATCTTCATGCCTCTTCCTTTCAGTTATGTCTATGTATCGAAGACACATATTTGGAGGCTTAGTGTGGCTAAGTGTGGCAATTCTATACTTTGTGGGTAAATATGCATTCATTCAATAAACAATTATCTCGTGCTCTGTGCCAGGAGTTGGAATGGGCACTATTATTTTGGGGAAATATATGTCCTCTGCCCAGAATTACCTTCCAGTTAAAAGGCATACATGTTAGCAGGTAAGTTACATGAGAATGAAGTAAGTTCTTTTGAACAGTAAACAATAAAGTGCATAAGTGCAAGCTCTTCCTGGAAGAACTATAGATAACTTTACTTAACAGGTAACATTTGGTGATGCCTGGATGGCTCAGTCGGTTAGGGTCTTAGGGTCCTGGGATCAGCCTGACTGGAGCTCCCTGCTCAGCAAAGAGTCTGCTTCTCTTTCTGCCCCTCCCCACTGATGCACATGAATGCTCTCTTTCTCTGTCTCTCTCTCTCTCAAATAAGTAAACAAATAAATAAAAAAGTAACATTTGATGTGATAGATGTGAAAGAATTTGTCTGGTGGACAGAGAGAGAATCCAGAGCATTCTGGACTGAAAAAAGTACATCTAACTCCTCCCAAAGCAGGCTATTCAAGATGAGAAAGGAGAGAGGGTAGGACTTTAGTTCATTTTATGATCTCACATAGTATGTGGCAAACCATCATTTCCACTTTAAAAAATTTGTTAGAATCAAGTTATTTAGTCCAGTCTACACACAAAAGTAAAGGAATGAAGCTCTACTTTTTGAAGCAGTGTCAAAAATGTGTGGACATATTTTCAATCATCACATGGAGTTACAATGGTCTGTAAGGCAGAAAAAGTTTGCCCTTATGGAGATCATATTCTACTTCAGTAAGGTGAAAAATCAACAAATAAAATCTCTAAACAATGTAATTTCAGATTGTTTTAAGTCTTGTGAAAGCAATGTACAGGTATGTGTGTTATTGAGGACCAATCAAGGTAGACTTATCCCTGTGATTAAGTGTGATTAAGAGATGAGGAGGGAGAGAAGCCATGTAAACAGCCTCTGAAAGAACTTTTCAGGGAGGAGGACCTACCCAAGGAAACAGCGAGGTCCTGAGGCATAAGTGAGGTGGGTAGCTTGAGGAGCAGAACAAAAGCCATCATTGTAGTAAGTGATTCCATTTGGGGAATAAGAAGTAGGAGAAGACAAGATAATACAGGTGCTTCTTGTATTAGGGGAGGAAATCCCAATATCATTATATGTTGGAGGCCACAGTACGGTTGGAGTCGAGGATCAAACCAGGCCCTGATTTGTGTCTCCTTCAAAGTCCGGACACCTTGACAAGGTTAAGGACGGGAAAGTTGAGTATACTGAGAAAAGGGTCTGTGCTATGTGTCGTGCGCTCGCCTACATGACTTCCCACACACTCTCCCTACAGAAGGGAACAATGTGGTCAGGGTCATGAATTCTTAGTTGGTCCTTGTTGTTCTGTACCTCCCATAACCCACTCCCTGGTTGATTGTCTTGCTAATGGCTTTAGCTGAAACTACCTGACATCACGAGGTTTGCTTGTAGTCAATGTAAACTCGTTATAGAAACCTGCGGTCATCTAAGTACTGATGTATTACTCCTCCTATTCTGGTCTGCCTTATAAATGATTGTAAGATGTGGAATAAAATTGGCACTGTTGGACATCATCTTTAGTGTCCCTCCTGCCCCCATCTCTTTGTCTCTTAATTTCTTTTCACCATCCTCTTAGCCCTCACGTTTTCCTGGTCGATTTGTCACGCTGGCCGTGACAATTATATAATGAGAAAATATTGAAGAGCTTATACATGAAAATAAAATGATCGACTCACATTTTAAAAACCAAAGTAGGAGTAACATTCATAAAAATATACAAAACTCCATTTCAAATAAAATGAAAATATTTCTCTAGAACTACGTGCAAGGTAAAATGTATACACTATCAAACTCTAGTAGCAAGATTCAATCTTCCCTCATCTTGGTCACAAACGTCAGCCAATGAACAAATGACAAAACAAGTTGCAAAATAAAAAGTGTGCATTTTTTGGGGTGTTAGGGATTGCAATCTAGGAGACACAGACTTGATTGAATTTGAAAGTATTCTCTGGTGAGACAAAGAAGGTTAGAGTCCTTAAAGAGGAAAGAGGGAATTTACGTAAATTGTTTTGAATGAAATGTGATTGGTGTTGGTATAGCTACAGTTATATTATCTGTGATTGGTTGCTAGGGCTAGTGTTAGGTAGAAAGTCATTTATGTTCATTTTAACATATAGCAGATACCTTGACTTTTATCTGAGTTCAGTTTTATTCTGAGAATTTGAGACAGAAACCATGTATAAGCCCCACTTGCTCAATGTCCTCCCAGCTCTATTTTAAACAACCACCTTAACAATGCTTATTCCATTTTACTCTCTCCCTTATCACAAACAATGACAAAATATTTTTTTAGCTTGAGAAAAAGAAGGACAGTCAAGGCAGACAAAACAATACATACAATTATACCAAATAATCAAAGAGCATGGTTTTTGTTTGTTTGTTTGTTTTGTCTTTTTTTAATCATGCATGCACTATTTTTATGTGAAATATTTTTTGAAAATATTTTTTAAAATTTATTTGAGAGGGAGAGAGAGTGAGAAAATAAGAGCAGGGGGAGGGAGAAGCTGGACTCATTCCAAGGACCCGGGGATCATGACTGAGCCAAGGCAGACACTTAACCAAGTCACCCAGGCACCCTATGTGAATCATGTTTTATATCAAATAAAATTCCTACATGTATCTAACTCTGTACCTTTCTGTTTTGATATATCACATTCACATCCAATAAGAATATCTGATACAGCAGCCATGACAATCGTCCTCTTCTTAAATCAATGGAATTACATACTGAGTCTTAGGGAAATAGCTGCACTTAAAACTCTCATACTAACTTTATGAAAATTCTTAGAAAGCACTATCAAAGGCAAATTTGATGCCTTTAGAAATGCCAAGCATACGTGTTAACTCCAGAACTCATAGCTGCATGCAGATGATAAAAGCAAATACGTGAAAAAGCATTCAAAGAATAAAAACACAACATACATAACTTTTTTTTTTTTTATCATTTTGAAATGGTAATGAGCCACAACTCTATCAACTTGGAAATTCCTTTCTTTTGTAGTATTTCCCTGCTTTCTTTCCTCCTTCCCTCTGGTCCTTCATCTCTCTATTCCTTTCTTCCTTCTCTCCTTCTTTTTATCTTTCTTTCTTTCTTTTCTTTTCCTTTTTTTTTTCTCACTCTCTCCCTTTCATTCTCTTATTGTTTCTCCTGTTTCATCTTATTCCAAAGTACACTGAAGGGATCTCAACCATTCACTTAATTTAACATAAAAAATACTTCAAACAAAATAATTCAGCATTGATTTATACACACAACAAATATTTACTTGGAGTCTACCTTGTTCCAGGTATTCTGTCAGCCATTGATGCTAATGTAATGATCAAATACAGGCAGGATCCTTTATGAAAACTGCAGCTAGAGTGGACAGATATTAGTTCACCTTCTAATTAATGTCTAATACCACACTGACATAATAGTTCTTAAGGCAAGGGAACTTTGTGTGTGGGAGTATATAAGAAAGGGATCTGACCAGAGTCATGGATTATTGGCTTTACTGAGGAAGAAATACTTAAAACTACAAAGAGTCGGATTTAATTAAGTGAAGAAAGATGAGGGACACTACCCCAATCAATGATACATTATGCCCCAGGTCTTGTGCTGCTTAAGGAAAAAAGCGGGCAGTTGAGGAAGGGGTTGCAAGAGAGAAACAAGTTACATTTGAGAAACTAAAGAATCCTGCAGGCAGAGTAGAGAGAAAGGTGTACCGTTTTATGGGATAATTCTAAAGTAGTTAGCACCAAACACACCTTCTGGGGTACTTGCTGATTTTCTCATTATACTCCTTCATTCAAAAATGATTAAACAATTGAGAAACATGCACACAAATATGATATGGATACAATATTAACTTTATTGTTAAATAACCAGTTGGAGAACACAGCTTGAACCAGCTTTCTACTAGTTATATGTTCAATTGTACCTTCCATAAAGCTACACAGAAGTCTTAACCTAATACTTCAGAATACGAATTTATTTGGAAATAGGATCATTGCAGATATAATTAGTTAAAATAATGTCTTACTGGAGTGGAATGAGTCCTTAATCCAATATGACTCGTATCTTTATCTGAAAGAGAGATACAGAGAAGAAAACGCCAATGAAGACACAGAGGCACACACAGAGAACATCATGGGATGACATGGGATGACATGGGATGACAGAAGTAGACATTTGGAGTCAAAGAACTATAAACCAAGGAACTCCAAGGATTAATGGCCACCATCAGAAGGTAGGAAGAAGCAAGGAAGAATTCTTCCCTACAGATCTCAGAAGGAACATGGACCTGCCAGCCCTTTAATTCCAGACTTCTAGCTGCCAGAAGCTTGAGGCAATAAATTTATATTGTTTTAAGACACCTACTTTAGGGGTGCCTGGGTGGCTCAGTGGGTTAAGCCTCTGCCTTTGGCTCAGGTCATGATCTCAGGGTCCTGGGATCGAGCCCCATATCGGGCTCTCTGCTCAGCAGGGATCCTGCTTCCCTCCCCTCTCTCTGCCTGCCTCTCTGTCTACTTGTGATCTCTGTCTGTCAAATAAATAAATAAAATCTTAAAAAAAAAAAAAAGACACCTACTTTGTGGTAATTCCTTATAACAGCCCTAGGAATCTAATTCAGTACTCTAGTATCCACCTCTGGCTTTCCCGTAAGGGGAGACTTGCATTTATTTTGTTTGTGAGAGAACCAAAAAAAGTGTGGAGAAGATGTGAAATGTGTACACTCAGTCTCATCTCCAGTCTTCTCAACCAGATAAAAACATCATCCTTGATGAACAGCAAGGGAAGGAGAATGAAGTGAGGGTAGAAACCACCCTCTCATCTTCCACAGGATGGACATTTCTCTTTTATAGTCTTAGCTAGTAATGAAGGAGTAGAAATGGTTTCCCTTTGGCCTTAGAGTCCTCAAGGATTTGGTGGTTTTATCTCTTCTGAGGTAATTAGAAGAGATTGACAAATTTTTGTGTGTGTGCTTTGTTTTGTTTTGGCAGAATTACAGTATAGAAGCACACAATTAAATTTTTATTTTGAAAAGATTATTTGTCTGCAGTGAGCATAATGGATTAGAGGACCCAGAGGGAATGTGGATAACTCAGTTTTAAAAGAGGGATGCTAGAAAACTGTCGTAAGATGATTTTATTAGAAACGAAACAGTTTAAGAGAGATTTAAAGGCAAAAATCTTCACAATTTGATGACAGACTGAATGACAGTGAGTTGGAGGTGTTAGATACGATAAATTATGGAAGAAATTTCAGCAAGGGAAAAAACAAGTGGTGAAAACAAGAAAAGCAAAACAACAAAAATAGGAAACAAAGGGTGAGATTAATTACACACAGGTTGCATGGTCCATGCCTCTTTCTAGATGTGGACTATATTATTACCTCTGAGGTTCCTAGAAAACTACACAAAGAAGGAACCACATAATTTCTTACAGGAGTTATAGGTTAAAAGTGAATCATTTGTTTAAAAGAAGCATAAGAATTCCTGATATTGAGACCCAAATGACAGTTTGTCCATGGATCTCTATAAAAAGGATATTTTATAATTCAGCAATAACATCCTGGCCAAAACCTTAGCAATAACTACATCAGCAAGAAGCTTATGCTCCATTCAATCCAAGGGTAAAATTTTAAACTGTCTTAAAGTGTGAAGTTTTTGCAATGTTTTGGTAATCCTGCATTAGCATTCACTCTCTCAGTGAAGTGTTAAGTTGCCGTGGGGTTGGAGGCAATAGCCCTGACAAGAGAATAGAATCTAACTCTCCTGTGTGATTAAATGACTCACCGGACAGCTGAACTGGATGTAATGCTGGGCATTTGCTTGTGAAAGTTGAGAAATAAGAACATGCATTGAGATGTATAACCAGAGCAGTAGCTAGGCAGAAGAATGTCATACCACTGTCAGAAGATTTCTAAGATAACAGCCTTGTCTGGGGAAGAGATGCTTTAGAAAAAAGAAAAACAAGCGAAGAAAAGAAGGTGATTTTCCAGAACATAAATGAACAGAGAATGGGGCCCTGACATTCTATGAAAGATAAAAACAACAACAACAACAACAACAAAAAAAAAACTAGCCAAGGGGCACCTGGGAGGCTCTGTCATTTTAGCATTTAACTCTTGATTTCAGCTCGGGTCCTGATCTCAGGGTCCTGAGTTCAGGTCCCATGTTGCACCCCATGTTGGGGGTTGGGGAGGGGAAACCTACTTAAAACAAAGCAAAACAAAACAAAATCAAAACTGTAGCCCAAAAATAAATAAATAAATGATAAATAAATAAATAAGGCAACTCTTGTATAAAAGAAAAATAATTACCAGGGAAGGCAGCTAACAATGTGGTCACAACTTGTTTGAAAAGGTAAACACTTAGATAAATGGGACTGATATTTTTGATAATTTGAATGCTTAACTGGATATGTAAGTATTTCCAAAGAATAAAATAATCTGATTTTCTGGTATAGGGGCCAAGGGCAATCTACCCCATAATGTGCCACTTTGGAATACTGGTTGTTTTAAATAAAAGTTATTTAAGAGACAGCACCTGAAGAAAAACACTGAGACCCTCCTCTGTCCCCATGAAAGCAGGAAATAAACCTCTCATGTGGAAGGTACTTTCCCTGTACCAAGAGTTAAAGAGACATCCTTATCACCAGAGGTAAGAAGTTTGAGCCAAGAAGGTTCTATAAAAAACCCTTTTACTTTTTATTAATTTATTACCCCAGCCAGAATTCTGTTTAAAATTCCTTACTAATTAAAGCTCCCAAAATTAAGTTTTCTTTGTCCTGTTAATTTTTTAAAGATTTATTGTCTCTTTGTCTAAAAAACATAAAAACTGCCTGCCTCAGTTATTTCTTTAGATCTCAATTTCAATATTGGGCTTCCATGGGCATGTAATAAAACTTTGATTTTTTTGCTCCTGTTAATCTTTTTTATGTAAATTTAATTTATACTCTAGCTGGGAGACCTTGAAGGGCAGAGAATGTTTCCTTCCCTTACGCTGGTAATGAAAATGAGAAACTGTTTTATATACCAGATAACCTGGTTTCATATAGTTTCATATAACCTGGTTTTAAATGAGAAACTGTTTTATATATCAGATAACCAGTGCTTGAATGGATCTGGTTTGTTTTATTTTTAGTGGATTCTGTTTGTTTTATTTTTATTTATTTATTTTTTTAAAAGATCTTTTTATTTATTTATTTGACGGAGAGAGAGAGAGATCACAAGTAGGCAGAGCAGCAGGCAGAGAGAAAGGGGGAAGCAGGCTCTTCTCTGAGCAGAGAGCCCAATGCGGGGCTCGATCCCAGGACCCTGAGATCATGACCTGAGCTGAAGGCAGAGGCTTAACCCACTGAGTCACCCAAACAAAACTTGGTTTGTTTTATTTTGAATGTTTAATATAAATATATGATATTTTAATGTTCACTATAACTAGACAAATATATATTTTTAATCTTTTATTTTTCTTTTATGTTCAGTTAGCCAACATACAGACAAATATATTTTGAAAACTACCTATATAAGATAGTTGAATATGTTGGATAGGTTTCTTTCAGTTATAAGCAAAGACCCAACTAAAAGTAGGTTAAATAATAAGTCTTTGTTTTCTCATATAAAGAAGTCCAGAGGAAAGGTCATTGCAGCATGAGTTAATTCAGGGCTCAATGAAGTCCCAGTGTTTTCTACCTTTTTCTTCTGCCACACTCAGCATGCCAGTGATGTCTTACTCTGTTATTGTACAATAAGCTCCCAGGCAATTCCAGGCATCGCACGCACGCGTAACATCATCCAGTGGGGTACTGGGAATTTTTTCCCTCACCTATCTCTATTATCTAGCAAGAAAAACATTTCCAAGAAGCAAGATTTCAATCTCATCTCATTGTTAAGGATTGGATACATATTCATGCATGAACCAATCAATGGCTAGACTAAGAAGATCTTTACAATTGGTTTAGATCATTCCTTATTCACTCCAGGGCCTCAGGATAGGTGAGCCCTATATGTCTCTTCTGAAACACTGATTACAGATCAGAAGACCACCCACACAAAATTCATGTGTTTCCAGTGAGGAAGAATAAAAGTAGAGGGTATGTCTACTGGGTTGGCAACCAAAAGTGGCTGCCACAGTGGGTGAAGGCATTCATTATAAGAAGTGAGATAGAATGACAAATCAAAGATTTCATAGATTTTTTTTTATTATTACTTTGCTTCTGTTACAGGGGAAAAAAAAAATTATCCATGCTTGCTGGTTTGAGGAGATAGAGGAAGAGAATGAATCCAAAGGAAAGAATAAATGGATTAACTGTTATTCTAGGAGAGTAGCCAGGTCTTCGGAAAAAAAAAAAAAAGTAAACAAGCTCTTTGGTGATTGCTATTGTGCTGTCTTTCTGCTGTAAGGAGAAAGGCCTCTTGCTGATGGGAGGTCAAACTCTACCAAAAAGGGGCAGAATGCATTCTTTGTGTTTCTAGGAGGTGTTAGACATTTGCCAAGACCCTAAAATGAATCCTGAAAGATTAGGAAAAAGGACAAGGATAGTGATCTCATTTTAAACGCTGATTACTGAGCTCTTCAAGTTAAGCTCCTCCAGGATGTAAAAACCTTAAAGAGAAATGATCCCAGTCTAAACTGATTTATATTATTTAGTTTCATAGAAATTCACTCAACTAGAGTTTTTGTATGACACAATTTCTCCAGATATGTCCTGGCTTATGTGGTCTGGGCTGGCATAATTCTTTAATAGCTTATATTTTTTCCTCTTAAAATTGTCCTGATTGCTTACCCTATCAGAACAAGGAAGATGTTCATATGCATGGTAACTAAAAACATAACAAATGTCCACTATGCTGTAAGTCAAAATGTTACCATAAATCCAATCAGGTTTGATACTCTAGCAAGGGATTAAACAAGAGTCAAGAGCATCTACACCACTGAGCAGGATGGAAGTTCAGTGCAAGCCATCTGTTTTTTCTATGATAGATGTCACTTCTTAATGGATTAGATTAGTATATTGACCACCTTGCCTCTCAACAACACCCTTTTGTCTCTGAGAAATGGAATGTCCTCAGAAATCATTCATATTCCAGTCTCATGACATGCTCATCAAGTTTCTGATCTATAGTAATCTGATTTATGTATTAAATAAATTTCTCTGTTGAGCTTCAACCTAGAAAACAAAGGCTATGAAATATAAATCTCCAACTTACTATCGGATATCTCAACCTGGATATATTTTATTAAATTACTCATTCAGTTGTCAGAAAAATTTAGTTACTTACAATTATAAAAGTGGTTCCCAATTTTCTTCCTGCCACCACCTCCCAGAATATGGAAATGGTTGCGTTTTTTTCCTTCTTCAGAAGATTATCCTGAGGGCAATTTGGTATTTGGACCACTAGGTATTTCCAATTTCATTGGACCTGTTGGTCCTATTTCATTGGTCCTATTTCCAATTTCATAGGACCCATCTTCTCTGAAGAACAATTGTCAGCCAATAGGTGAATAAGGTAAGAGTTGGTTAGAAGGCATAAAGAAAACATGTGTTTTGAAAAACTAATGCTGGGTGGGAGAGGGAATTCACCAAAGAAAAGAATTTCAGAGGATAACTGATAGTATCATCAATTTGTGGTGACTATAAACCACTTATTTGGGGATATCTATAATCTATACTTATATCTGTATTTTTTCCCTAGCAGCACTACCCAACCTGGAATAGAAGTGATGCAGATAGATTCTAAGATAGATTTAAGAGTGAGTTGTTTTCAGAGTAGAGGTGGTGAAATCAGAAAGAAAGTACTTTGAGACAGCTAGTTTAAGTGGTTGGCGATAGTACTAGGCTCTAAAGGAGATTTGCTCAAAGGTGGCTAAACATGAAAATGTGTAGAAATCAAGGGACTTAGGTCCTGTAGAACAAGGTGATGGGGATGAGAAAATTGGCCTTAGAGGAGATTGTTATTGGTTGTTGGAATATGGATGTGAAAAAAAATTAGGATTTCAATAGCTCTAAGAAAATCCCAGTTTGTCTCAAGAATGGTGTGGGCATATACTGATGAAGTTAAGGGATTAAGTTTCCTGCTATTTGATGTGTTAAGAGAACCAAGACTGTTCTTAACCTTGGGTTTGCCTTGTATAGACTTACAGATGTGCATTTTCTGGGGAGAGCCATAGCTGTCATCAGGTTTTCGAAGGCTTTTATATGCACCAAAATGTTAAGACTGAAATAGATTTTTAGATGAGGCTGTATTTAATGAAAATTTCATTTCCAAAATATCTGTGATTTTTCTGCATATGGACTGTAAATATCTTATTTCATGCCTGTGACCTATTACCTGCTGTAGCTTTATTAGTTACCCTTGAAAGGTTTCAGAAGGAATTTTGATCAGGGCCCGGGACATATTTGCTTTGCTTTTTTTTTCTTCAACAGTCAATTTTATTTTTCCAGAAACATGGCATTAGACTTGTAAGAGGGAAAAAAGTCACATTTTTTTTTGAAACATCAAATTTTAATGAGACATGCAGTGTTTATTTATGTGAATATATTTGATTGGAAACTGCCCAAAAGTATCTTATTGAAAATGGATCTGAATCAAATAATTTCCTATATTCTCCTTTATTTAAATAAATTATGTAAGAAGTTAATTCTGAAATCTGTTAGATGTTTATAATAAGATGATATAGGAAAAGGTATATTAAATAGAAATTTCCTACAGATATATCCTCTTAATCTGATTGTGAGAACTTTTAAAGGCTTTCCTTTAAGTTTCAAAACTTGGTTTTGTTTTATTAATTCACTGAAATAATAGATGAATATGGAACCTAGAGGAGCATACAGTTACTTGAAAATACATGAGACATTTCTTATTGTCTACCTTTATGGAAGAAGAAATTTAGGATGAATTTGGATTTTATAAGCTGTTTTATAATGGGAAGAAAATGATTCTCATAAAAGGGAAAGAAGTGATCATTTGTAAGCTTGAAATGAAACATTTAGAAAGCTTACCTTTTGTAACGAAAATGTAATCCTAAAATTGACAGTTGATTGATTTTACAAATACCACAGTGTATGGAAATCCATCAGGAAAATGACAAAATGATAAAAGAGAATGTTGCACAGGAATATTAGTGAAGATTGAAACTCCTGCTAAAAAAGCCATCCTACTGTTGAGAACATCATTAGAGCTATTAACCAACCAGTATGCAATGCCAAACCCACATACTTGTAGTGATTGATTAGAAAGTAACTGAATTTATACTCTGTGCACTGGGCCAAAGAACAGAAATAATATAAACTTGCTACAAAGTACCAAGTTCTTTATATATAATATATATCAAGTAAGCTTGTATATTTAATGCAATGAAAAAGTGAAATATTTCAAAAGAAAGTCACCAAGATTTTTAAGGAAGAAGAAATAAATTAAAGTAAGACATAAAGAGGAATAGGGACCAGTGATGGAGGAAAAGGACATGAGCACCTTATATATTTTATTACCTAACATTACTTTGATTATAATACCTAAAATTAATTGAGCACTTTCTACTTGTCACCACTCAAAATATTGTTTATACATTAATCACCACAATTCCACAAAGTGTTAATAGCTGGCTCATTCTATAAACAAGGACTCAGAGGCAAAGAGCAGGTAATTAACTTTCCCAGGACATATGGTCAGTAAATGGCAGAACAAGGACGTGATGCCAATCTAATTGCAGGACAGATGTTTTTTACCACTCTACAATGATGGGCCTGATCACTGCCTGTCCATAATATAAACTTATTTTAAAAATATATATTCTCTCCAAATCTAAGAAATTCAGGAAGCGAGCATGATCATAAATTGTACATTACTGGTACTTTTTAGGTGGTACTCTTGTATAACATCTTTCCAAGAATACAGAAAAAAACTGTGTATTTTTATTTATTTATTTGACAGAGATCACAAGTAGGCAGAGAGGTAGGCAGAGAGAATGGAAGGGAAGCAGGCTTCCCGCTGAGCAGGGAGCCCAATGTGGAGCTTGATCCCAGGACCCTGGGATTATGACCTGAGCAGAAGACAGAGGCTTTAACCCACTGAGCCACCCAGGCTCCCCAGCGTGGTTTTTTTTTTTTAAGATCTTTTTTAAATTTATTTATTTGACAGAGAGAGAGAACACAAGTAGGCAGAATGATAGGCAGAGGGAGAGGGAGAAGCAGGCTCCCCACTGATCAAGAAACCCAAAGGACCTGATAATCATGAGGTGAGCCAAAGGCAGATGCTTAACTGACTGAGCCACCCAGGTGCCCTAAACAGTGTGTATTAAAAATAACAAATTCATTATAAAATGTCAAATTCTTATAAAGAGTTATGCATATAAGAATAAAGCAAATGTGTGATATTTATAAAGAAGCAATAGAAGAATTTCCTAGTTATACCAAATAATACAAATCCAGGTCTTGATTTAAACTTACTCAAATCCCAACTTTGCCACTTAAGAGTTGTGTGAACTGAGATGAGCCACTTAGTCTCAATGAGTTCATGTGTTAAAGTAGAACAGTAAATTAATTTACATAACAGGGTTTATTGACAATTCCATGAGTTAATCTATTGAATGTTTAGCAAAATACCTTACAAATAGTAAGCAATTAAAACAATTAATTAAAAACAATAAAATAAGTGGTTATTTTATTTTTCTATTGTATTTAAACGTGGATATGCAAATAGAAGAATACTCATAAGCCAAGATGCATTTTAAAAAATATATTACATTCACTGAATTTTTCTTATTCATTTTTTAATGTTAAAATTAAGGGAAGAATAGGTAATAATGAATGACATGGTCAAAGAGCTCTCAACCATTAAAATATTTTAATATGCACAAAACACACACACAAAAAATTAGTTCATTCTCGTAGACTTGAGAATTTGTGGTGCCAAAAAAGAAAAATATTTTGGACCAAATAAGAAAATTTAATTTGATATTTAACTTGTAATGAAATGCATATCAGTTTACAACATAGGTAAGTAGACCTCACCAAATTATTCTACAGATTGTTCTATAATAAATACTTAAATAAACAGACTTGATTGGCAGTTAATATTTCCCCAAGCTAAGCTTTATCTTTATGCTTTATAGGTTTTTTAAGAATATTTCAATCTGTACATATTAACAAAAATGACATCGAGTAGGTCAATCCAACAGCAATTTTTCCTTACTGTAAACATTTCAGTCTTTGAGTTCTACTAAAATGAAATATTTAAAATTTTATCTAATATTAGCATGAAAGAACTTTATATAAAAATGCCCTATACAGAATATGTTCTCTAACTTATATTTTAATATATTTGCTGAGTCTTTTGCCTTTCAGTTCCATTAGTGGAACATCAGATCAGATTTTGCAAAAACACCAGTAAACAAAACCCCATGTTCACACTGGAATAATTTATTCTTAATCATAAACCCTGCTTAATCTCTATTGTACCCAAGGCTATCCATGCATTGTATTTTATGCTTATACTTTCTTAAAACTTTGATGAAATTTATGCCTAATATCAGTTTATGTTTCATACTAAAGATTAGACTAAATATATAAATGTGATTCAGTTTTGGCAAATAATGTGAATTTACACCTCACAGAGAATTCCAAAGCATTTTTTATGACTCATTTCTAAAACATAATTTTGCTCCTTATAATTATTCAGTAGTCATATAGATACAACTTTAACTTCCTTTGACCAAATAGAAAAGTGCAAGTAGCACAATGACAAAGGTGATTAATTTTTTTTTAAAGATTTTATTTATTTATTTGACAGACAGAGATTACAAGGAGGCAGAGAGGCAGGAGAGAGAGGGGAGGAAGCAGGCTCCCCACCGAGCAGAGAGCCCGATGTGGGGCTCGATCCCAGGACCCTGACCTGAGCTGAAGGCAGAGGCTTTAACCCACTGAGTCACTCAGGTGCCCCCAAAGGTGATTAAATTTGATCCAACAGTTAATCATTTTTCTATTTCATAATTAAATTACCAAAATATATATTACTATATTTTTCTATAAAAGTGTTCAAACACTGTCTAGTTGACCTAATGTGTATATGGTGGACAGAAAATGCACTAGAAAGTGTGGCTCATTATTAACTTGTGTTTCCTGGTATTTCCTACTTTTAGAATATAAAAAGATAAATATTAGGATTATTTATAATTTTAGTTAACAAAAAATCTTGCCAAACTTTTATTCAATTTCAAGTTAAATGTAATAATGGCACTTAATGATTAATAATGTAAAATCACCAATCCATGATATTAATGAAGGCCATAATTGAAATGTATGGCTTTTATTTTTATTTTATTTTTTTTAAGATTTTATTTATTTATTTGCCAGACAGAGATCACAAGTAGGCAGAGAGGCAGGCAGGGGGCGGGGGGAGAGGCAGGCTCCCCACTGAGCAGAGAGCCCGATGAGGGACTTGACCCCAGGACCCTGAGATCATGATCTGAGCCGAAGGCAGCAGCTTAACCCACTGAGCCACCCAGGTGCCCTGTATGGCTTTTATTTATCTTGTAGTTCATAGTCTAATGAGTGAAAATCAAATTTTGAGCAGAATGTCTAATTTTCATAAAAAAAACTACCCCTAATTATTAAGAAGTAGAGAATTATTCAAACAAATATTATGTATAGAGATATAATAATAAATCACTCTTTCAAAATAAAAAAAGTTGTCCAAATAATCTGTAATTATATTAATGTTTGTGTTCTTTTCATAATAATTATTTAATGTTGACATTCCTTCATGTGAACTTCTGCTACACTGATAAATATGCCCCATCACTAATAAGTATGCCCCCTTGATATGCATATTCTTTTACATTGTATTTTAAAAGATTTTTATTTACTTGAGAGAAAGAGAGAGAGAGAGATAGTTGGGGAGGGAGAGGCAGAGACAGAGGTAGAAGGAGAGAGAGAGAGTCTTAAGCAGACCGCTCACTGAGTATAGGGCTCCACCCGGAGCTCAATCACAGGATCCTGAGATCACAACCTGAGTGGAAATCAAGAGTTGAACATTTGGGCCACCCAGGCTCCCCACAGATGTCTGTTATTTTAGATGGGTTAGGCCTTTTTAAAAGCAATTATGAAAAACAGCAGTCAAGATGACAGAAAAGGTATTCTAGCCAGAAAAAAAAAAAAATGAGTAAATCATTCTTACTGTGGGCTAAATTGGTATGCTATAGGAAAGTCAGGGGGCTTGGCTGACTCTTCTTTTTATGATAGATCCAGCTCATTTCCTTTACTTTTGTCTGTTCCAGGTTTTCACTACCGGCCCACCAGAGGGGCTCACACTCAACCTGTATCCTGCCAAGTCCCAGAACAGAAAGGGGATCTTACTGAGGAAGGCAGGATATGAACTGCAAACATTCCTTTTTCCCCATCCAAAGTACATCTTTCCTCAGCTGAGGACCCAGTGTACCCAGTAGTGCCTTTCCAGGCCACAAATCCTCCTTCCACAAATAACACATTTTCCTCAAAAATAAATCATATAACACAGAGGAGTATAAATATTATACTTCTAATCCTACTGCACAAACGCTGTTACTACTTTGCTGCATATTCCTATTCTTTATAATATATACACAAGACATACACAAACACACACAAGCCATATCATATACCCCAAAATACTGCTTTAAGTTGGATTCTCCTATAAACAGACCCTGAATGAAATTTGGAGAATAAATCATTTTAGTTTGAAGGTGAACCCAAGAACACCCATAGAAGAGAAGAGACATGCGGACAGGAAAAAATTCCACTGGAGGAACTAATGGGTAAGTTATCACTGTGGGAGACCAAGTGTCAGTCCTGCTGGGAACCTCCTGGGAACTGTAGTGAACATAGCTTAGAGTTATCCCCCACAATGAGTGTGTAACCAGGAGTACTGATTCACAAACTCTCACCCAGTGTTAGTTGTGGGCTACCCTCAACGGTCTGAACTCTCGGCACTCCAGACTTGCCCTGCATATTCCTGAGGCCACAGAAAGGCCTCAGGCAATTGGAGAAATCAGCTGGACAGTGTCCGCTGATGGTGGGGAAGGGCAATCCAGTATACTTCTACAATAATCCAAATTGTTCTTATATTGATTAATTGTATAAGCTTTTGTATCAGTATAGCCTTGTTTTTCTTAACATAGTTTTAACATCCTTATCACTATAATAGCTTCATAACAGGATATTACTATACTATGTATTTTCTAGTTGCTACTGTAGGAAATATAATTTTTCCATAAATTTGCTATTTTAATTAACAATACACCAACTTGTTTATCATTTCTTTTTTTTATCATTTCTTTAGAATAAAACCTTAGAAGTAGAATAGTATTTCTATACTATAGTATAGAGTCAGTTTGCACATTATAAATTTGACCAACAATTCCTCATTACCCATTCTAAAAGATGTACTGTTGTATACTCCCACTAACAGAACAATTAAATGCCTGCTTCCCCATATCTTTCCCATTGGTGTGTTTTATCAGCCTTTCTAAACCTTGCCTGCTTTTTTCTTTTAAATCTGTATCTAGTTATACGATGAAAGGCCAATTGCTCATTTATTCTATTACCAAGTTATCTATCAGGATGTTAGGTTTCTCTTCTGTACAAGCCCTGAAGAAACTCTTGTGCCTTCATTGATGATGTCCTATAAAATCTGAAGAACTTAATGCCATAGTTCTGACATTCAGTATCTTCATCTATGATTTGAAAAGGTGTTACTACACTTTCTCTAGCTAGATTTTCCCAAGGTAAACATTAATGACTGATCTTGCCAGTTGGTCTCCTGCTGAACCCAAAAGTGCCTTTGACACTTTTAATACCAGTTGTCCTACTTTCCTGTGTTGCTGAAGTTGACTGTGTAGATGAAGCTTAGATGTCATCCTCAGGTAAATAACACCCAAGACACATTTGTTGTTTTCAGTCTTACACCTTTAACAATTGTATACTTTTAAAATTCAATGCAAAATGTGTTTTCCTAGGCACTGATAAAAATTTTGCTTTAAGATTTTATTCATGGGTATGATACAGAAACATTTCTAATCACTAGTGTGAATATATGCCGCTATTTCACTGGGATGTTTGCAAACAGTATCCAAGCAATAGTTACTTGCTTTAACGTTTTTAAACTCTAACATATTCCTAAGCTTTAAGAACATTCAGATATATATTTTTTAAGATTTTATTTATTTATTTTACAGTGAGGGAGGGTAAGGGAGAGGGAAAGAGAGAGAGAGAGAGAGAGAAGCAGACTCCCCAATGAGTGTGGAGCCCTACGCTGGGCTTTATCCCATGATTCTGAGACTACAACCTGAGCCAAAATCAAGACTCCAACACTCAGCCAACTGAGGCCCCCAGGCTCCCTACAACATTCAGAAAGACAATCTGCTTTCTTACCATTTGTGGGTAGAAAGCTTCTGAATTAACAAGAAATATTTTAACACTATGTTTTGTTGGGGATATATTTTAAAAGTTGTGCACCCTAGGAACTATTTTGTTAATCTGAGTTGTACCATCCAAAATATCCTGTAACAATGAGGAAGTTTCTATCAAAATGTATGGTTACTATTCATTCCAAAAAGGAATAAATCCTATTAAACTGGTGTGACATTTGATATCATTAAAATTAAGTAGTCTTGGTTAGATGAACTTGGAGACAGATTAGGTTCTATTTGTGGATCTTCTCTGCCTTTTGTACCTGGGTTAAGTATTAGAGCAAGGCAATTAGCATAAAATATTAATCTGAGTTAGTTAATTAATATATAGCTCAAAACATTTACAATCCAACAAGATAATGTACCACTTCTTATAAATATATACCTCCATTTCAGTTGACTAACACATTCTCTCTACAAAATAAGCTCTAAATTCAAAAGTCAAAATTCAAAACTCCCATTATATAACTTATCTCAAATAGGTATAAGTCCCATCTCTTCAATTTTTTTCTTTTTAGTTCTTTAGGTTCAGTATCTGAAGCCTTTCCAGTATAAGTTAAAATTTTAAATTGACTTCTCTTTTTCCTGAATAAGAACTCTTTTAAGCCATTCACTCTAAAACTGTTAAATGACAGAATAAATACTGTCTGTTCCCAAGTGGAAGTACTTGACTTTATCAGAATTAGATAACTATCACCACTAAGAAAAAGTCTCACTCTCCCTGGTAGTCAGGTCTGAATAACCTGCAGAGTCCTTTCCTGACCCTGTTCTTAGTTCTAACTAAAAAGGAAACTTTCTCAAATATGTCACTCTGCCACCTGTCACTCTACCTTCCTTTAACAGGGATGACCTAACACCCAACTATTGTATGCCAGAAATAAAGTGTTATTCCTCCCTCTCCAGCATCTCCATTGGAGAAAAAAAAATTTTTTTTTCTTAAAATTCTGTTTGTGATTATCTAAGCTCGGTTGAAATAAAAGACATAAATTTGACAGAAGTGTCAATCTGTGTGGAAGATTTTTCCTCTATTAAATATATTCTTATTTTATTCCTTTTGTCAAACAGCTCAGATAATTGTGTTTTAAGTAGAAAGAAAGATATCATGGATAAAAAATTATCAGTATTAATTAATACAATCCAGCCAGAATAATATTTTGATTTTGTTCTGTTAGTTACTACAAATGTGTTGCTCTACATTGCCTCCCCTCCCACCCACAACATGCTATGAGGTACTGGTTCATGGGATTTTGTAGGTTGAGAAGCACTACAGCCTGCAGGTGACAAGACGGAGACCCAGCACAGCTAATGGTGTAGTTCCAGTCAGAGTCCAAAGACCTGATAACCAGGAGAACTGATGATAGTACATTCCAGTCTGACAACTGGCAAGCTTGAGACACCAGAAGAGCCAGCGTTTCAAGTATAGTCTGAAGGCAGGAAAAAAAAAACTGATGTTCCAGCTCAGCAGTCAGAGGACAAGTTCCTCTTTCTTCTATTTTGGGATGGTTAGTCTTTTTTTTTTTTTTTTTCCCCTATTTGGGCCATCAGCTAATTGGGTGAATGTCACCCACATTAGGGAAAGCAATCTGCTTTATTCAGTCTACCAATTCAAATATTAATCTCATACAGAAACACCCTCACAGACACACCCAGAACAATGATTCACAAGTATCTTGGCACCTTGTGCCCCAGTTAAGTTGACACATAGAACAAATCACTGTACCATATCTCATCGGGCCTGAATGAATAATCTAACAGGAAATAAGGACATCACTCTTTTTTTTACACCTGATGTGAAGAAAGTTTTATTTGTTGTTGTGGTGGTGGTTTTTTTCAGTTTCAAGTTTTTATTTAAATTCCAGCTAACATATTAACATGAAGTGTAATATTAATTTCAGGAGTAGATTTAGTGATTCATCACTTACATATACAATACCCAGAGCTCATCATAGCAAGTGTCCTCCTTAATACCCATTACCCATTTAACCTATCCCCCCAACCTCCTTCCAGCAACCTTCAGTTTGTTCTTTATAGTTAAGAGTTTCTTATGGTTTGCCTCTCTTGGTTTTTCCCTTATGTTCATCTGTTTTGTTTCTTGAATTCCACATATGAGTGAAATCATATGGTATATCTCTTTCTCTGACTGATTTATTTCAAGTAGCATAATGCACTATAGCTCTATCCACAAATGGCATTTGCCACAAACAGCAAATGGCATTTGCCACAAATGACAAATGGCAAGGTTTCATTCTTTTTGATGGCTAAGTAATATTCCATTATATATGTATATATGTATGTGTGATACTCACACCATCACCTCTTCTTTCTCCATTCATCAGTTGATGGACATTTGGGGCCTTTCTATAATTTAGCTATTGTTGATAATGCTGCTATAAACATTGGGCTGCATGTATCCCTTTGAATCAGTATTTGTGTATCATTTGGGTAAATACTTGGTAGTGCAATTGCTGGGTTGTAGGATAACTCTATTTTTAACCTTTTGAGAAACTTCCATACTGTTTTCCAGAATGGCTGCACCAGTTTGCATTCCCACCAAGAGTGTAAGAGGGTTCCCCTTTCTCCGCATCCTCACCAACATCTGTTGTTTCTTCTGTTAATTTTAGCCATTCTGACAGGTGTAAGGTGGTATCTCACTGTAGTTTTGATTTGTTTTTCCTGATGATGAGTGACGTTGAGCATCTTTTCACATGTCTGTTAGCCATGGATGTCTTCTTTGGAAAAATTCATGTCTTCTGCCCTTTTCTTAAATGGATTATTTGTTTTTTAGATGTTGAGTTTGATAAGTTCTTTATAGATTTTGGATACTTTAGGAATTTTCTTATACCTGCCTTTTTTATGTTTGCTCTTATATAAAATGTGACAGACTGTATGAAATTCTGGTCCTAATATATTATAAAAGGCAAGCAAAGCTTATGAAGAAAAATATACTGAAAAGAATCAAGGTAACAGAGCAGCTTTTGATAAGTCTGTGTTGAAAATCTAGGACTCCTCATTTTTGGAAGAGTAAATAGAATTTATGTCAACTGTAAACTAGAAGGAATGGTTAGGAAGAAAAGGCAAAACTAGGATTTGGTTTGAATCTTGAAGAAGTAATTTTAAGGCAAGTACAAGGAGGTGCTACTCGCCTAACTGACATGTATCATTTCATTCTTTCTATGTATACAGAAATAGCTAGACCCTGGGGGGATTTTTACCAGTAGAAAGTGAATTTGAGTACCCTGAGAAATATGGACATTGTATATGCTCAAGTGTTATTTCAACATTATTACATTAGTGAAAATATAAAATTAAAAAAACATTCAAGACTTGTTATCTTAATTCATGGAAGGCAGATTATCAAAGGAAGTCAGGAGATCAATATCTCTAAGCCTTTGGGTTAGGTCATGGGAAGGAAATATAGCACAATGGAAGGGCTTTGGGTGTAAACTAGATTTTAACCCAACCTTGCCATCTGCTAGTTGTGTGATCTTCAGCAAATAACTTAACCTCTAGTAGCTTCAACAGCTTTCTCTGTAAATCAGAGATAATATATCTAGCATTTAAGGCTGTTGTAAAGATTAGAGATAGAAAAGGTAAAATAGCTAGCTACATACTTTGGTACATAACAAATGTAGGAAAATGATTTTTTTTAAAAGATTTATTTGTTTATTTGAGAGAGAGAGAGTACATGAATGGGGGAAGAGGCAAAGGGAGAGAATCTCAAGTAGATTCTCTGCTGAGCATGGAACCTGATGTGGGGATTGATCTTAGGACCCTGGGATAAGGACTTGAAATCATGACCTGAGCCAGAACCAAGAGCAGGTGCTCAACCAACCGAGCCACTCAGGCACCCCAGGAAGTGATTATTTTTTACTACTGCTTTGTTAGAGGCAGAATGACAGTGAGGTGGACACTTGATACAAACTTGTGTGGCGATATTCATCTCCTTGCGGCATTCCTCATAACTCTGTACGTAAACTACCCAACTTTGAATTCTTGCATGTCAGTGCATTATGCTTAACTTGTGGCAGTTAGTCACATCATGACAGATCTTTTTTGTCTCTCCTATTCCAACTCCTGCCCTTATATTAACTCATATACTGGTCACATACTAATTTTTATCTTTATAGTCCCTGCCAGATATCTGCAATGGCTTCATATTATGCTTATAATTGTTTCTAAAAGGCACAATTCTATTTTGCCAAAACTTTAAAGTCTTACTTTGTGGAGGTTGGCGAGGATGGAAGAGGGTCGGGACAGAATGAAGACGGATGGGGAAAGGTCCATAGGTAAGTCAGAGTGGAGGTGAGGGAGTGGGTGGGCACTGGACGGGTGGGGGACACAGGAAGAGCACAAACAAAACTCACATCCTGGTTACAGAATGTAGCTGCTTAGACCCACCTTAACCTTAACCTCTCAGGGTGTCCAGTAAAAACAACAAATACAAAACAATCAAAAATACAGTCACTTTATGTTCCATCTGAGGTTTCAGATACAGAGTCCTAGGCGGGCCTACTTTGAGAAGGATGACCCATTATTTAAAGATATCCTAGTTGGGCACCATGTGTGAAGAAGCATCAGTGTCATCACTGTCGTTAATTTGTACACCCAAGCCCCAACACACGATCATGAAGCTTTCTTCACATTAGTGTTTAATTAGGTGCCAAGAATGCTGACATGGCTAACATAGTAGGAAGTGTGGAGATGGGCTGGGGAGAACTTAGGATCTCTGTAAGCTAGTCAGCTGGTGTGGAAGCTGTTTTGCTGCATTGGCTCATCTAGCAGGGCTTGAGAGCTACTTACAAAGCCACTCAATATCGATGCACTGCTGAGGTGAGTTTCCTTTTAAACCTACCCAATTTCTTACTTTTAGAAAATTTTTTACTGAAGTGTAATATTCATGTTAAAAAGTGTACACCTAGGAGCACACCCCTGCACGTGCATTCAGAATAAGAAATAAAACATTACCACCCTGCAGAAGTACCCTGTATGCCTCCCAGTCACTAACTGCCCGGAGAAAGGGTAACCATTATTCTAACATCTAGACAGATAGGTTAGTTTTGCCTATTTTTGTACTTATTAATTTAAATGGAAAATATGCTAATTAAAAATGTTTTTTAATAGTACCATACTTCGACTCTGCACTCTATCACAGTTCTTAAATAAGTTCCTCAGCCCAGATTACTTTTTCTTGCTCTTACATAGGATTCTCATTTTTCTAGATATGGTCTCTTTTACTCTGTACTGTCCTATTTGGCCACTTCCTTATCATTTACCTTAAAACTTGCCTGCAGATTGGATCCAGCGTCCTAACTCTGAAGTTCCTTTCCTTTGTCACTTGCCTATTGCAGACTCTGTGCTCTTCCTCTTTCCTAAATGGCTGACTGAATCTCCCCAGTCAGCGAAACTTATCCCACCAACAAGGTTGAAAATGATCTTTGTCCTGATTTAACTTTAAGTCTACTGATGTATTTCTTAGCTGCTCAGCACTAAATCCAGGCAAACTTCTCCCCTCATCCCTTTCATCTAGGTGACATGAACCTGAATGAAATGTAGAGAATCTTGTTCATGAATCACTCCTTCCACATCTGCTTAGGATATATGGGATATATTTAGTAATTATTAGTAGTGATAATTAAAATCACCATGAGTTGTTAATAACACATTAAAGTGAAAAAAGAACAAATAATAGGTGTGTTTATCCAATCCATTCTCCTCAGAAAGACTTGAGCATAATGCCAAAGTTCTTGAAAGCATAAGGTATGTCAGGCAAGACCAATGGCAAAAAGTAGAAGTAGTCTGCAATCCTCCATCATGAGGTGATGCGCTGAGATGAAAAAATATTACCATGAGCTATAGAACTTCATGCCTGTCAAACAAATAAAGTAATATTTATCTAGCTAAGGTAGTTCCAGAAATGATAGAAAAGACTCATAGTTATTTGTTCCCAGAGAGCAAATATATGTCTTTTGTAAGAAAAGCTGACTCTAACTTCTCTTCCTGTTAGAGGTAGGCCTTTTTAAATAGTCTCCAATCTGGGCTTCCAGAAATATGTGGATAAAAGTGAGTATATGTGTGTGCCCAAACAACTGTTTATCACTAAATATGTTGAAAATCGAATTTTTGCCCCTCTTTGGTGATTAATAGCTAGACATGTCTAGGTACTTCTGTCATAAAGGAGGTTATCAACCATTTCAGCAGATAGTAGGGAACTAGGAAGGGCAGGAAAGAAAACAGAAAGAATGACTAGAAATACAGAACATTTAAAAAAACAAGTTTCCCATCAGATAACACTCAGATGTCGTATCTTTGAGGAAGCAAAAGACGACTGTGCTTGGATTCATGATGGGATGATAAGAAACTTATCATTAAGACAATTTTCACCACCTAAATTTAAGGAACTGTTACTTTCACAATTTTTATAGCTTTAATTGGTGCATACCAACTATCCATGTGCACACATCCCATCTCTCAAATTAGATTTCCCCACGTCTATTTTCATTATATTGTCTCATACATCTGGCACAAAGTAGAGTAGGATTGAGTATTTGGCACTCAATAGATTGTTGTTGATGAATTGACTGAATCATTTTAATTCCATAGAAAAATTTTTACTGATTTAAATTTGATCCAGGTAGAGTCAGTTGAAATATAATGTATTTGCAGACAGAATGTTATGAAAACACTTCAGTGTGAGGACATATCTACAGTATTAATTTAGTAACATTGGTCCTCTGATCTTTCAAAAAATTTCAAAACTATTTTCCTGTTGCCTGTTGGCTAACTAAATAAGGTGAAAAACATGCAAGTCATAACCTAGGTTTTACCTTATTTTAAATCTAAATTAAAACTGTGCTTAAGATACGGAGAAAGAAATACCACTCAGAACACTGAGATTTAACAAATTTGGAGCTGACAGATCCATGCAGCTGTACTCAGGAGATAGTGTCTGATTTACTGTGCCACTGATTGGATGAAGAACTGCCACTGTTATGATTAGGAAAGAATGTGTGAATCTTGATGTACGAGACAGTGAAATCCTTTCCATAAGCCATTTTCCAGAAGGATGAAACTATCTGTCACACAATAAAGATGAGTTGGATCTGCAACATTGGATGACTGATGAGAATTAAATATTAATATGCTCTAATGTTTATGTTCTTACAGATGTAAGTCTAAATATTTATATTATTCAGCTGAATGAGCCAATTAACTATTTTAAAATAATTTAATTGTCACTTGATTATATGAGTGATAAAATAATTTTTACAACATCTAAATGCTGCAACATCTAGAACATTAAGAATTATATCTTTTGGGGTGCCTGGGTGGCTCAGTGGGTTAAAGCCTCTGCCTTTGGCTCAGGTCATGATCCCAGGGTTCTGGGATCAAGCCCCACATCAGGCTCTCTGCTCAGCAGGGAGCCTGCTTCCTCCTCTCTCTGCCTGCCCCTCTGCCTACTTGCGATCTCTGTCAAATAAATAGATAAAATCTTAAAAAAAAAAAAAAAAGAATTATATCTTTTAATAATGGTATTTTGTGAAAACAACATTTCCTGAAATGCTTGGTTGGATTTTTTTTTTCAAAATTAGTAAGAGCTGCATTAGCAAATTAGTAAAAGTTGTTAAGAGTATTATTGTACACTAACCTTAATTGGTCATTAATAATTTATTTCCTTAATATTTCATATTTCTTTAGAAAATTATTCTTAGATTTAATTCTATCCACATTTTATTATTTTAAAAGTACTCAGAGAAAACAGATACACTACCATTTATTCCTAGGAAAAAAATTAATCCCGAACAAAATATGCATCATGCAGAGTTCTTCAAAATACTAATTTTTTGTTAAATATATGTACTTTATTTTATTAAATATGTCAAAGCAGAAAGGAGAGACAAAGTATCCAGGCTAGTTCCTATTGTGGTGTGCTATTCATGAAGATTCTCTGTTCATCTTTAAATTGCTTTAAAACCTACATAAAAGCAATTATTAGAATTATTCCAATGTATATCTAGACACATATCCAATATATGCTAACGTTTGGTTTAGGTAATTTAAAGATTTTTTTCAGGGCACACTATAATAGTTAAATCTATGTATAAAACTAAACTGAATATGCTTATCAGTGTGGATAGATAGATATATAGAGAGACAGATATGACATACTGTCACCTATTCTATATATTTTAACTTTCATGAAGATGTCCTTTGAAACACATATTTTTTTAAATTGATGGAGCCTATTTTATCTAGTTTCCCCCTTTATTGCTTGTGCTTTTGGTATTATTAAAAGAAACCATTTAGTGCTTTTGGTATTATTAAAAGAAACCATTTAGTTTTAGTCCTAAGTTTGCTTCTAAGAGTCTTGGATTTTCAATTCATATGTTTAGGTCCACCACAATCTATTTTGAGTTATTTTTTATGTGGTTTGAGGTAGGGCTCCAATGTTATTCTTTGACTTACATATAGCTATTGTCCCAGAACCATTTGCTGAAAAGTTTATTCTTTCCTCCCATTGAATTTGCTTGACACTTTTATCAACAACCAGTCACTCATAAATAAAAGGGCTTATTTTGGTTGAAAAATGCTGGTAGGTAGGGCTTGAGACTGTTTATATAATAATCCTAAAAGGCCTTGGCAGGCCTTTGGTGGGTACCTAACAAAAAGTGAGAAAAAGTACTAATGGGAGTTAAAGTCCATTGTTTTGACCTAGAAGAAAGTTTAGCAACATTGTTGCCTGTGTAATATAGAAAATGTACTTAATGAACTAGAGATCCAGCTAAAAGGAATTATCAGGCAGTGTTGAAAGTTCCACTTGGCTCCTTGTATTTGACAATAATAAATTAAGAAGGAAAGGGATTGTTTGGTGAACAAATGGCTAGATATAAAGGAGCTGAAATTTGCTGGTTTTAAAAGAAAACTGTTTCTCATTTCCAGAATCTCCAGATGGCAACACTTCTCAAATTCAGAAATAGCTTTCTGGCAGGGGACCTAGTGGCTTAGTCACTTAAACATTGGACTCTTGGTCTCAGCTTAGATCTTGGTCTCAGTGTCCTGAGTTTAGGCTCTGCACTGAAAAAAATAAACAAACAAAGAGTCAACCAACCAACCAACAAACAAAAAACTAGCTTCCTGACAAAGATCAAATCCAGGACACTGTCAGGAAAACATATTCTATAGACAAAGCCAAGAGAATCTGACTGTTAAGCTCTTTGTTAAGACCTGAGAAAGACTTAAACTGATGCCTCAGATTTTCTAATAGACAAAATGCCCTCTAAGGATTTTAAGGGTGTTCCTTGCAGGTCCTCTCAAACACCAGGTTCTAAGCATCTTAAGACATTGCCCTGCATAGTCTTTCAGGGAGTCCAAGGTAGATCAGGATTTATCTCAAAGAGATTTGTCAATGGGGTTTTCAGCAATGACATAACCACCAATACAATTCACAGAACCCTACAAAGTCTTTAAAGAAATTTTATCACTGGAAACACTGTCACATTGGACTAAAGGAGATAGGCATGGTACCAAAGAAAATAGGCCTTTAGATACCTGAACTTCAGTGGACACGAGGCATATTTAGAATAATACTCAGCTATAAGCACAAGACTCTTTTGGTGGGAAATGAAACAATATTCTGAAGGTTGATTATTAAGATCTCAGAGGGTGCAGCCAAGACCTGTAAAAATTATTATCAAAAGTAGGGCTTAGCCATAAATCAAAGAACTGGCAACATGTGCTTGAATGCTTTTCAGAATTTCTGTAGACCACTGCTTAATGAATGCCAGTGTCTTTAGTAGTTGTGTTATGCCTGTCCCACCATTGTATTTTGGATATTTGGGGGACAAATTATTTCTTAGATGTAAGATTCTTCAGATGAAGAGAAAGAAATTCATCTATGCTTGGACCTGATTTAGATTACAAAAATCTGGACCTCAAATGTGAACTTAATGGCGCCACAGATAGATGCAAATTTAGGGAGGTTACAGTGGTTCTATGCTTTGCTTACAAGAAAATGTAAATTATTTGTGGCTAGAAGGAAGGTTATGGTGGATTTAAAGTATGTCTACCAATTCTCTATCATGAAAAGGAGTCTAATTCTTCTTCCCTTGAATATGAGCTGATTTTGGTGACTTATTTCTGATAAAAAGCATGTAATGGAATTGATATTATGTAATTTCTGAGATTTGGTGATAGATTTTTCTACTTGGATTTCTCTATTAGGATGTGTGCTCTAGGAACCCAGTTACCATGCAGTGATGAATTCCAGGACACAGGAACAGGCACATGTCATTTTCTGGCTGGTACATCAGTTAAAATCCTGCCTAAAGCATGGATCATCAAACATGGAAGTGATGCAGCCTTCAAGATGATCCAGTCACAGCAACCATCTGACTGCAATGTCATGAACAGACCTCAGGACAGAACTAACTTGATGAAAGCAGTCAATACTCAGAACCATGACAGATACAATAAGTGAATTTTTAAATTTAACATCATTAAATTTGGGGTGGTTTCAGATATATTAATGGATAACCAGGACTCCTTTAATATTATTTTTGTATGGAATCTTTGCATAACACATATCCTCCCTCCCTCTCTCTATACATATATATAATGTGTGTGTGCATGTGGTTGCATGTGTGTGTCTCTATAAAGACCCACACGCATATACTTATTGACTTAATTATTTTAATCTTACAAAAGTTTCAATTTTTTTTGAAGCCACAAGATTTCCTTCACAGTTTCTGCTCTTTGTGTTCTGCTTAAATAAGACTTTATCACTTCAAGACTGTAAATAAAGTCATGTGTCTTTTCTTCTAGCATTTTTTTATCCTAATGTCTAAATCATTGATCCATCTGGAATCTCTTTTGTTATAAGCCATTTGGTAAGGGTCCATATTTTTTTTAACACAGCAAGCCAACATCTACTAAATAGTTTTATTCCTTCAAGTAATTAGAATGTAAACCATGAATTTAGAGGCAACTGCAACAGTAGCATGTGCTAAAGTCTCCCTAATTCTTTGATGCTTCAAATTGTATTATTATTAGTTAATTCTTTTCTTATAAGGCTTTGCTCTTGGAAAGCTGTGAGAGAAAAATTTTAAATTGGAAGCTGTTATCTACATTTTAGTGTTAATAAAGGATCTGAGCATAGTTATGACATAAATATTGTTGGAAAACTTTGAAGCCTTGGGACTATACAAAGCAAATCACTTAAGGAGTAAAAGTGAAAACAGGTATTAAGAAAAAGAAAGTAGTATTACCTGCTTAGAATTGGAAAGACTGCTAGTAAAACTAATGCAGCTTCAGATTCATAGACATTCACTGACACGGGCCCTTCCAAGGCCCTAGGATGGGCCCCAGCTATGAGGTCAGACATTGTTTTTATATAATTTTCAGTCTCTTTTGCATTTCTACCTCTGGTCTTTCACACTTTCCCTGAGGTCAGACAGCATTGGAGTGGCCTTGGCAATATGGGGATCTGGCTAAAAGAAAGTTATTAGAGAAGGCATTTAATATAGGCTTGGTAGGGTATATTTATATGGTTTGTGGTTACATGATATAAGGATAATTTATTGCTAGTTGTTCTGGTGTCGAAATTGCTTCCAAGAGTATACTGCCTACTCACTGTGACTACTCGTTCAGCACTGTGATCCAAAGATATATGGTTAAAGAGGTAAATGTTTATTTAAATAACTGAGAAAGCTGAAATATACCATTTTTACTGCAATTTGGAAAGATATTTTGGGCATTTCACTTAGAACAAGTGAAAAACATACACTTCTTTCTTGGCAATATTCTCAAATTTATTTATGAAATAACTGAGAAAAATGAGTAAAAACTGATGGATGGATTACAAAACACATGCAATGAAGATAAATAATATCAATAAAAATACTCTGTAATCAAGAACCAAATTAGTGCCAAAACAAATTTCAGATGACATCAATAGATGTAATTAAGCAAAAAAAATTTTTTTTTATATTGTATTTATTTATTTGACAGAGAGACACAGCGAGAGAGGGAACACAAGCAGGGGGAGGGAGAGAGGGAGAAGCAGGCTTCCCACCAAGCCGGGAGCCTGATGCGGGGCTCGATCCCAGAATCCTGGGATCATGACCTGAGTCGAAGGCAGACGTTAAGCAAAAATTTTAATTGAAGTTATAAATAGCCCAGTGGATTGTTTTACAATGCAATTAAAGGAGAATAATGAATTATTTGAGCCCATCAGAAAAGATTTAGATTTCAGGCTGACTTGACATGAAGCGCTAAACCAATAAAGTAAAAATAAAACTTTGGAGAAGGTATTAACAGTGGAGTGTTAATACATGTTTACTAACTGGTTCTTCAGAAAAAAGAAAAAGTATACAAAAGCTCCAACTTCTAGTTTTGCCAAGGGCATAAACACTGTCACCATGGCCACTTTAATTTACCAATATCATGTCACTAAACTCGAAGTTGGGCAGAGATGCACACAATCAGCTTTATGAGTACAACTTAGATGAGTGGTTTCCAGCCTTCTCATCACTCTATGACATGAATTGTGTCACTGTAATCTGGTTCTCAAGTGTTGTTTGTTAATTTGAGAGTAGTCATTGCCCAGAAAAAGCTGAAATTCCTTGAAATATTATAGTTCATATACAGAAAGAGATAAGGGTTTTCTCAACTTGACAACAATCTTAAAGATGTACATGGCATTAATAATATTCAGTTGTGAGACGAAAGAAACTTTATATGTTATTACTATAGATTTCGACAATCTTACTGGAAGAAAAATGGACTTGAGATTCTATTGTTCATAAAAATATTAAAGATAATAGTCAATTGGGGTACCTGGGTGGCTCAGTTGGTATAGTCTGCCTTCAGCTTGGGTCTCGACCCCAGGATCTCCCTATGCTGAGCTCCCTGCTCAGCCTGCTTCTCCCTCTCACTTACTTGAGCTCTCTCTCTCAAATAAATAAACAAAATCTTTTTTAAAAAAGTAGTCTATGAGAGGAGATCAAAGAATATGTATCCAGAAAATATAAGGAAGATTTTAAAAGTAGATCAGGCAGTTAATGAAAATATATTATTTTAAAAACTCTGTTCTGTAAATTTTAATAGTTATTTATAATTCATAATTTATTTTCTCATTCTAAGTAATATTTTTTCTGTCTTTAATTTTGAATTGAAAATTTGCATTCTTTTTCTTAAAGAGGACTCTCAAATCGTATTGATTTCAGACCCACAGACCCTGGATGTGCCACAAAATTGATTCATAATTCATCTTAGAGCCAGCTTAACTTTCAGATGCTAAGTGATAGCCTGTACAGTTCTGCTGACCTCTGACAACAAATTTTGAAAGAGAAAATTTTTGGAAAAAGTGTTCACATATGGGTTGAATTTTCTTCAGGATCCACCACTTGCCAAATTTTATTTTTGGGTGAGTCATGTACCGTTTCTGAATACTACTTTTTCATTTTGAAAATCAGGCTAACTTGTTTTTGTATGCCTTTTAAGATAATTATTTTGGAGAATTGAGTTAAGCGATGTACAGGGAAATATTTTTATAGATTAATGAGATACATGTCATCCCTGAGCACAGCTTTACTCTTACTCTATCTTGTGTATATATGTTACAGTAATATGGTGAATTTCCACACAGTGATCCTCAAAACTTACTAAATTTTCTAGAAACAACTTGGTAATACCATTTAATTATGTTAAATGGCCTATTTAAATGAATGTTAAGACACACTTTTTAAAAATTAAAACATATGCAAAAATAATCTACCTCATTCCATAAAGAATATAGGCAAATTTCAATTAAGATAAGGAAAGTAAAGCTTTAGTATATGTTCTGCTCCTGAATTCCTTAAAATTGTCTTTAGAACTATTTTAGAATATTATTTTATGCAATCCCAAGGAGAAATAAAAAACAATTATCTTCTAGATTTAGTCAAAATTTTACAAACCCTTCTACTGTCCAGTAAAGAATTAAGAATTCTTATTTCTTTGAAATCAAGATTTAGCAAAAATTGGCAGGTTGTGGATTTATTTTGTTCATTTTAATTCATGTTGCTACATGCATAACTTTTTTTATGTGGATCACTGGCACTATTTGTAGTTAATCCACATTTTGCTGCTTGAGTGACTGCTGAGAAGCCTCATTATAAAATAGCACTTTGTCAAAGTAGCCAGCCTTTATTTATGACCAATTAGCTCCTGGATGTTGACCTCCAGGTAAATCAATAAATAGGCTGAAGCTGCTTTTGCTAGAGCTCTATAGTAGTATTTCATGAATATATAAATAGAATAATATAACAAATAAGTAAAAATAAATAGAATAAATAAAATAAATAAATAAAATAAAATAAATAGAATAATAAAAAATAAAATAATATATATAAAGGGAATATATAAATAGAATAAAATAAAAATAATTAAATAAAAATAAAATAAATAATAAAAAATAATAAAATAAATAAATAATAAAATAAGTAAATATTTACCAAGAAGTAAATATATCTGTCCTATATGATCTATAACTTAGCATATGATCAAATGTATTTTGTCATTATTAAAATAACATGAAGTACATTTATTCTTACAGAAAATGCTTAAAATTAATATAAAAATCAGGACATAAAAGTGGTACATATAAAATTATCGTAAAAAAAGTCCAAATCTTTAATATTTTAAATATTAAAATTTTATTTTAATGTTTATTAAATTTAATATTTATTAAATATAATATTTATTATTTGTTCATATCTTTATATTTTGTCATGCATATATGCTAATTCTTCAATAAATATGCATTATATTTTTAAGCAGGAAAATAATTACTTTTTGAGACAATCTTTAGTTCTTGTTAGCCTTTTATATTTCAACTCTACTAAGCACTATAAACTAGATTTCTATTCTCTTTTATGTTGCAGTGTCTCCACCATTTATAAATGGTTTATTAGGTCTTTGGGGTGAAGGATGAAAATTACAGAGTTTGAGATACCCTCAAAGTTAGAAGGCACAGTACCCAAGATTTTCCTCATTTCTGATATCGACTACAAGTTTGAGGGATTCCACAAACCAACTTCAGTTTTTTTTTTTTTTTTAAGATTTTATTTATTTATTTGTCAGAGAGAGAGAGAGAGAGAGCGCAAGCACAGGCAGACAGAATGGCAGGCAGAGGCAGAGGGAGAAGCAGGTTCCCTGATGAGCAAGGAGCCCGATGTGGAACTCGATCCCAGGACGCTGGGATCATGACCTGAGCCGAAGGCAGCTGCTTAACCAACTGAGCCACCCAGGCGTTCCCCAACTTCAGTTTTGATAATTCACTGTAAGGACTCACAGGATTCACTGAAGGCAATTATGATCATGGTTATGGTTTACTACAGGTAAGGAAGACAGATTAAAATCATCTGAGGAAGGAAGTAAAATAGATAGAGTCTGGGAGGATTACCAGACCATGGAGCTTCCTTATCCTCTCCCTACTGAGTTAAGATACATTATTCTTTTAACATTAATTTGTGACAATAGGCATAGAAACCAACCAGGAGAATTTGTCCAAACCCCAGTGTTCAGAGTTTTTATTGAGAATTCATTATGTAGCCATGATTGATTGTGCCCATGATAACTAAAAGTCTCCTGGTCAAATAGTACCACTGACACAAAGACTTCCTTCACATTGCTGGTCTTTCTGGCATTGTCAGCCCTCAACCTAAATCACACTGATAGACTATCTGGTGTCACCAAATTCCCTAGGTAAAGAGAAAGCCCTAGAAATTACTTCCTAGAAGCTTTGGGCAAGGTTAACTTCTTTACACAGGGACTAAGCAGATCAATAATGTAGTGATTTACCATGTATCCCAAATAGTATGGCATTTTATTTCTGAGCTAGTCCTCAGTATTTGCTGATATAGAGAAGACCAAAATGCAAATGGATTAAAATGTTTGATGGGTGAGACAGAACTTTTAAAAAAGCCTTCTAAAGTCAGTGCTTTGTCAATTGGAATACTTATTTCATAATTAAAAAACTCTTCTATCTAATTCCTAAGGTTGACAGTTCACTTTCATTAAGCAAAAAATCTGTTTAGTGGATAAAGAGATTGTCCATTAAACATAACCTAAAATACAATGGGGTGTTTTGGTATAAATGATTAAATAATATCAACATTTAATTAAATATTGGCTCATGCATGTCTGTAAACCACATAAACCTCATTTTATTGGCAAACAACTAGGGCAGCAGGGAAAAAATAACATTGCTCCCAACATTAGTCCTCTTAAATAAATGGACAGGACTTAAATATAAAACACAAGAAGCTCATGCACTCAATATATGGGAAGACAAGCCCACCCATAGCACCCTAACCCAAGATCAGAATTTTCAGATTGGACTAAATCTTTTCAAGAGAGAAGGGATTTCAAAAACATGTAGATTCTTTGTACTGAGTCATTTTTAGTATAGCACTTTTATTATTATGCTTTATTATAGCATCTTCATTATTTTTATTATAAATTATATCTTTGTTATAGCATTACTTAAATATTTATTTAAAAACTACGCATCAATTCTTATTGCTCACTATATAAAACTGACTAAAATGATTTATAAATTTTGTGTAAGTATGAAACCTAAACAAGTAAAAATTTAAAAACTAAAACCAATCAAATTCTAATGCATGTATTTATGTGTTACTTCTCTCTGAATTCATCCTCACCTATTTTTTTCCTAATTTTCTGGAACAATATAAAAAAAATAACTCATTTGGGGGAAACTTGTGTTGTACTACCAAAGCATGAAGTTAAGTGTACATACTCAGTTCCCATATCCATAATAATAATAATAATAATAATGATAAAAAGGATTCCCCAAAAGAGAAAAATCAAAATGAAGTACCAGCCAAAAAAGAAAATGCATTCATTAGACATTTGGGACTAAACACTTAAAATCATCTGACTATACTTCTATTCAGAAAATGTGCATTTGTCAAATAGATAAAGGACCACTGTGAAACAGGTACATGAAAGACAGGCTGCATGACCACACATTAGCCATGACAATAGACACAATCATCTGACTTTGAAGAAAAGCCAGCCATAACCATGATTCTTACATTCACTACACAACTCTAGGAAAATATCAAGTTGTTCATCTAGGCTATCAAACATTTTGAGATTACACTTTCCAGTGTGAAGTTACTACGAAACACAGATGAAAGTGACTGTTCATCATCGGTGGAAGCTTTCACACTTCATTGAGAGCCTAAGCAGGAACATGTCTCTTAATCACAATATACCATCCAACACCAAGTGATGAGACACTTCATAATGACTCAGTGATCAACAATGCAGATGGTTTCAGCAGCAGGAGAGGACATCCAGGGTGCATGCCAGTATATTAGTATTAATATAATAGACTTCAATGCATAATTTTCTTTGAGAACAAAGTCCAGGTTTAGCTCTTTGTGAAATGGTCGCTTTGTGATATTAAAGAAGGAAAGAAAGTGCTGCATTGAACTGATCCATAGGACTATTCCTTTCCAGTCTTTGCATGAACGCAGAAGTAATTTGATTGTCTAGTGTTAATTCCAAGTACATAAAGTCTGCCTTGATGCACAAGGCACCTAATCAACAAGTACAGGTGTATATTGTTTTATTGTGCCTCATTGTATTGTGCTTCACAGATATTACCTTTTCTTATATATTAGAAGTTTGCAGCAACCTTGTGCTGAGCAAGTTTATTGGTGCCATTTTTCCAATAGCATTGTTCACTTTGTGTCTCTGTGTCACATTTTGGTAATTCCTAGGATATTGAAAACTTTTTTCATCATTATTGTATTTCCTATTGCTAGCTGTGATCAATGATTATGATAGACTTAAAGTCCAGATGATGGTCAGCATTTCCTAGCAATATCATTAAATTAAGGTGTGTACTTTTTTTTAGACATAATGCCATTGTACACTTAATAGTATAGTGTACACATAGTATACTATATGTATACTGTTTAATGTATAGTGTAAACATAACTTTTATATACACTGGGAAGTCAAAAAATTAATTTGACTCACTTTATTACAATATTCACTTTATGGCAGTGGTCTGGAACTGATCTCCCAATATCTCTGAGGTATGCCTGTACAGAATATTGCAGACTTCTTACATAGGAGTTGCAGAATAGGAAAAAGAAACCATGGAGGAAAGAATTTTTCAGAGTCAAAGTTGAATCATCAAGCTTCAACACATTTACCTGCCTTCTTTCTAAGAATTCCTAGAAAATGATCTCTTTGACCCATCCCCAAATTTATTTTTCCAGATTATGCATTATTAGCTTTAGCCAAGTTTGTCATCTTTATTTTTCCTGGGTATGCACAGCTAAATGGTGGCATGCTGAAGCCAGCTAATACTGGCTAACAAAAGCTGACTGTGTGCATCTGTTCCCATCTTCGTCTTCACTGATATGACATTGGTGACTGAAATTGATGATGGAGTATATACACCACAGAGGTTAGTTAACACTGGAAGTTGTGATTTTCCTCTCCCTGCCCCTGCTCCCCAATGAGCAGGCTATTAAATATTTACCAACACACCACTGCACCTCAACAGTGTTGTGTATTCATTCAAACATTTATTATTATGGGTCACATGATTTACCAAAAAACAGGTGACAAAACAGTGAGCCAAATAGACATGGTTCCTGTTTTCACAGCACTTAACAGGCTTATGTAATTGCCATGTCCCTTTCTTGTCTTATTCCTTACCTTCACCTACATATGTTCTACTCATTCTTTAATCCATCTCTCTTTTATATGACACCAGTGTCTCCCTTTGCTAAATTTTTACTGTACTTACAAAAGTAATAAATTTAGCAAATAAGAAAAATCTGATTTTCCATGTATTATCTTCTTGACTATATTTCAGGCAACTTCAAAGCAGACAAGTTTTATAATTTTTTGCAAGGTTTGCTTAGCATGATACACATTGTGGGTGTCAGGAGCTGGAAGATAGGGGACACTCAAATTTTGGGGACTGAGGGAGGCTAATGCTTTTAATGTTTTAAATAGAATAGTGTGGCTCATGCATTTTCTACAGCCCCCCTCCCCCCCACAATATTTACAAAGCTAGGGAAAGTAGTTTAAGTGGAGAATCCCAGTCTGGCTCTCACCTTCTCTACCTGTCCTCTAACTTTGTCCTGCAACTGTGAGGGGGCCCCATGCATAAATGTGACAGGGTGACCAACCATTTTGCCTGGGACTAAGGGGTTTTGGAGGATACAGGACTTCAATGCTAAAATTCGTACAGTTCCAGCAAGCCATGATTGGTCACCTTTTGGATTAAGGAAAGAGGATTATGCAAACAGACCCTGATAACACATCTCTTGGTCAGAGAATTCTAGGGGTTTGAAAACCCAAAGCATGACCTGGAAAAGGGTCAGTGACTGAGATGGCACACGAACTCTGTTTGGCTATATTCTTTTTACTTTATAGACTCCTTTCCCCCCAGAATAATGATAGAGTCTAGGTATGCAGTAGTAGAAACAGATGCAAACATGTTTATAAAGTGAAAGATATTAAAAGCATGCTTACACTATCCTCATTTCTTTTCTAAAGTCTTGCAAAGCTTTTCTTTCTAACCTCCCCACATCCATTTCCAGTCTATTGGCCATATTATATACAACAAGAGTGATATTGACCATATTATACACAAGAGTGATAAAAAAGATAAAGACTTTAAAAAGAGTAATAAAAAAGATGTTTAAAAAGAGAGATATTAACTGTATTATATACAAGAGTAATAAAACCTGTGTAATGCTCTTCAGTGGTCTTAAACAAAAAAGCAGAATCCCTAATTTGGCAAAATGAGCCCTGCATGACACACAAGGCCCCTGTCATACACTATTTTCATATTATGCCACTAATCCCCTCACTCATAGTCATACTGGCTTTACTTTAGTTCCTTAAATGGTTCAAGTTCTTGCCTGCTTCAGAGTCTTTGCATATGCCAAGCCCCGCATGCCACAGTCACTATATGAAATCCCTTTCCGGATAAAGTTGTCCCTGTCCATGCCTCAGGCTTGCTCAGGGCTTTATCCCAGGCTCTCAGGGCTCACTCTGCTTTTCCTTTTTGGCACATTTTGTACTTAGTAATATGATGATATATTATTTGAGGAGTTTCAAATCCTTTCCTATACTTTATAAGCTCAGTGAGGGCAATACAACATTCCTTGCTGCTTTCTCTCCATATTCAGGTTTACCCAGTAAATAAGACCTATTTGAAAAGAATAGGAATAAAGAAATAAAGGAAGAAAGGAGAATAAGCAAGCTTTAATATAGTATGGAAAAGTTCTTTAAATTGGGAGTTTTAATATTTCTATCCTGATATGGATACTTTGTAAACCCTACTCACTTTAAAGATAGGAATTATTTTGTCACAACCTATTTGTTTCTCTTTTTATTTTACTTTTTTAAAATAGGCTCCACGCTGGGTATGGAGCCTGACATGGGGTTTAAAACTCAGAACCCTGAGATCAAGACCTGAGTTGAAATCAAAAGTCAGATGCTTAACTGACTGAGCCACCCAGTGACCCTATTTGTGTCCCTTTTAATGAGAAAGGATGAGTGGAGTATATTCACATTGGAAGGACTTTGTTCCATGATGTCATAGAAGTGTGAAACAGCATTAAGGAATCAAAACAAAACTATAAAAATTCAAGTAGGGATTATAGATTATTCATAAATTCTCTTTCACTTTCCTCCTTCTCACATTCCGATCCCAATCATGAGACTTACAAAATCTCATATCAGAAGGAGAAAAGTATTAAACCCATCCTCAAGTGTAAAAGATTAATAAGGCATAGTTCCTATCCTATAGTTTCTAACAGCTGTAACACTTGAAAATGCAAATAGTCTTAAGTTGAAAAATTCAATTGGTATTTCAATTTTGTGGATGCGGTTTTGATAAGATCATTCCATATGGCCAAATAAAACTGCCAAAGTTTCATGTTTCTAAAGCGATTATCAAGCAATAAATACAATAGATATGTTTTCATTCTCATCTCTTTTTGAACCTTATCAGACAGACTATGCCAAGAAACCACTTTACCTAAAGAAGGAAACCACATATTCTTTGAGAACTAGCAATCCTTCTATAAATGCTGGTGGGAAATAAGAGTTCTGGAAAATTGATTTAGACAAACTAGACACAAAGTATATTGCATAGCTGGAGACACCTTCCTTATTTAAACTGTACTGAAAGTATGTCTTTTATTTTTAAGACAAAGCCTAGGGCAAACGACTTATGCCCAAGAGGGACAGCAAGAAGTGTTTCTCTGGCTATTGCGACAAAGCCCAATTCGTTACCTGGCAACACGAAAATATACCTAGCCACTGTCTGCTCTGCGCATGTGCCAAGTTGGACCCACAGAGGCATAGAGTGTCGCTGTATCTATGGTGGGGATGTCCTGAAAGAGCGTCTTCTTGACGTCATCAGGACTCTATGATTCCCATAGGGGAAGATGGGCAAACGTATATAAGGCGCATGCGCAGGCGTGTGAGAGCGCGCCTCTTTCTCTTCGTCGCCGGCCGGCCGAGGTTCCTGTTGTTGTCATGGGCCGCAGACCAGCTCGCTGTTACCGGTATTGTAAGAACAAGCCATATCCAAAGTCTCGTTTTTGCCGCGGTGTCCCTGATGCCAAGATCCGTATCTTTGATCTGGGTCGGAAGAAAGCGAAAGTGGATGAGTTCCCTCTCTGTGGCCACATGGTGTCCGATGAATATGAGCAGCTCTCCTCTGAAGCCCTGGAGGCCGCTCGAATCTGTGCCAACAAGTACATGGTGAAAAGCTGTGGCAAGGATGGCTTTCACATTCGAGTGCGGCTTCATCCCTTCCATGTCATCCGCATCAACAAGATGCTGTCCTGTGCTGGGGCTGACAGGCTCCAGACAGGTATGCGTGGTGCCTTTGGAAAGCCCCAGGGCACAGTGGCCAGAGTCCACATTGGCCAAGTCATCATGTCCATCCGGACCAAGCTTCAGAATAAGGAACATGTGATTGAAGCCTTACGCAGGGCCAAGTTCAAGTTCCCAGGACGCCAGAAGATCCATATCTCCAAGAAGTGGGGCTTTACCAAGTTTAACGCTGATGAATTTGAAGACAAAGTGGCTAAGAAGCGCCTCATCCCTGATGGCTGTGGAGTCAAATACGTTCCCAGTCGCGGCCCTCTGGACAAGTGGCGAGCTCTGCACTCCTGAGATCTTGGACAGCATTGACTCCTCTGACCATGCTGGTCTGATATGCTTACCAATAAATATTATTCACTGACAAAAAATAAATGTTTTTTTTTAATATTTTAAATATTTTTAAGTGTTTATCTGATTTTTAGGATATAGAGTATGAGAGAAAGAGTGTTTATATTAAAACAGAATTTTAATGGCAAATGATACTTTCCTTCGAGTGAGAATGAAACAATCCTTATGTGATTTATAGAGACAGTTATTACAGTTCTAATCCAAAAACTTTTAACTTGGGACAGTAGGGAACTATGTCAAAAGTTTTGTCTGTAGTGAAGTCATAAATTATGTAGCTGTATTCTCACCTTGAATAAAAATATAGCTAGAAAAAAAGATTTGTAGAGGTAAAAAAAATCGTTCTTGCTTATGGAAAACAAGCAATAGGTATGAAAATAATGATAGGCATTAGTGATATTTCACCTACAATCTCTGGAACTAAAAAATCCATTCTTAAACTTGTTGCTTATGTTTTCCTTATACATTTCTGCACATTGATTTTAGAATTTCATATGACCTCCAATTATCAGCCTTTGGACAGTTGGCTATAACTGCAAAGCTTTCCTCAGATAAGCCTTTTATTATCTCACAGTCAGGAGACAACAGTCCAATCTTTTCTTTATCACCTAAAGGTCACAGGTTGATAACAGAGTTCACATTACTTGTATCTGAGTCCCAGTAGAACCAACAGAAAAGAGAAAATGACAACAAATCAACAATCTGTGCTCTAAAAGGACCCTAAATAGAGTTTACAATCTGTAGGTGCTTGCCCTACATTCGAGTTAAATTGATCATACAGGTGTTTTCGTTTTGGAAACTACATAAGCTAAAATTTCTGGGTGTGTATTACATTTTAAAATTCTGGTTCTTTAAATTATTTAGTCTTCTAAATCTCAATCTTGTCAACAGTGCCCTCACCTCTCTAAAACTAACCATTTTTAGGCCAACATATTGAATGAAAGCAACAAAAGGAGTACTAAACAGTGTGGAGACATATGCTTATTAAATTATTTCCATTTACTTAAAAAAATTCCTTTGTCAAATCTAAAAGTTTGCATCTGACAATATTCAGGCTCCTACTGTAAGAGATGTCCTACTTTTCAAGAAGGTTGCTGTATTAAGCTACAATATTTTTCATATTATATATAAATGAGAAAGATAAATACTAAATAATACAAATATGTAGAAAGAGTTCTTCTAAGCACTTTCCTTTATGTCTTTTATCTGATGCTTAAAAACTCTTGAACTTTTCTAGGAAATTAAATCCTGTACAATTCAGAAATTAGGGTAGACATGAACTAGATCTTCTGACTCCTGTCCGTCTAGTTTACTTTTTGCCACATAGTCTTTCAAAAACAAGAACTCAAGCTCAAATGAAAATTCGAAGCACAACACAACAAAACGAACAGTCCCTTAGTTGCCGTGTTAATATAACACAGTTTTGAAAATACTTTCCATCTTTATTATTCACCCTTCTCTTTGCTCTCAAAATTCTCATACATCTTGACCTTCAAACTTGGAACAGATATTCACTCACTAAATATAGGTAGGTGATAAGCCCATGAATGTCCTTGTCAGGTAGAGACTGGTAACTATGATCGTTTATGCATATAGACATGTGGATGAAAATGAAAGATTCAAAATTATTACATTAAAAACTGGTAGGTGTCATTAAGGTTTATTATTTGATTTTTTCTACAGTTTTCTATTATAATCTATTACATAACTTTTATTTCCTTTACTGTTGATAGAAGGACACTTTCACTTTTTTAAAAACAAAAATCCTATTATACTCTCTAAGCTATGATTTTGTTTTTTCAGCATTTTTCTGTTTTCTGGTCACTTTAGTTATTAATAAATTGATAAGAAGACAGTTGTGCTGAAGGATAATTTGATTATATTTTTTGCAGAGCTTGTCATTATTTCTGAATTTCTATTCAAAATGGAAAATTTAATTTGGGAATATATTATGTATTCATATATTCATGCACTACTGCAATGAAACAGAACTATCTCCTCTTTAAAAAAAAAATAGAAGTACAGTTACTAAATTCAAGTAAATATTGCCCTATAAAACTCTGATTTGGTTGATGGAGTCTCCACGTTTCATGGAAAATACTGACTGAATCAGAAGATGATGAAAACTTCAATTGGACCATGCATCATTATCAATTTAGTTTTGAAAAGCACATTCCACAAATTATCATTATATAATCCACCATTTCTCCCCCCGTTCAAAATATGCAATTATGCTAAGCATATTTAGCCTGAAGCCCTTAATTTTTATAAAAGTACGCACTAGCTCTGGCATGAATTGACTTGGCACTAGCATTGGCAGGTATTTTATTTCCACTTTAGCAGCTTGGTACTGCCTATCTCAACAAAATTCAGGTAGGGCTTTCTGATTCTTAGAATGTCATCAGGGACGTAAGGATTATGTTGGGAGATCATTTAGCCCTAATCATCTTCTGTCTTTATATTAATGACATACATTTGGGGTTTTTCTTAGAGCAGTGACTTCAGTCTTTTCACAAAAATACCTTTCTTTAATGTAAGTAATGCAGAAAATAATGAGTAAAGTCAAAGTAAATTATACCATCAACAATAATTCAAAGTGAAGTCATTGCCATGCTTAACAGTAGATAATAAGGGAAATTCTGGCATTAGAATGACTGGATTTAAATCTTTGTTTCTCCAAATACTTGGGCAAATTACTTAGTATCACCATTTTTGATTTTCTTAACTGTAAAATAAGCTTAAGACACGATAGATCACAAATTTGTGTTTAGGAGTAAATGAGAAAATGAGTAGGATTGTGCCTTGCACATATTAAGTGCATAAAATTAGTGTTAATTTATGTTGATATCCATGTTATCACTACTCCATTTGCTTCTGCCTCATTGCTTCTCAGTTTCTGATTTTTGCTGCATGTAGTGTTACTATTCTTTCATAATTTATATATTTAATATTCTGTTTTGCAGCTATTATTCCCTTCAGTTGTCTAATTTGAGTTTTATGTTTAATTGGATTCAATATTCTGATTTGAGTTTTTGTTATTTTTTATCTTTAGTTTTGTAATGTTTACTTTCATAGTATTCTACTTGGTCGTCTATTCTTGGAGCTCCTTTTGAAAAATTTAACTGTGCTCTACCCGTTATCCTTTACGTATTACTCATGGAGATTTGCTTTATTTCCTTTTTCTTCCCCACAGATTGGATTTTTTATCTACCTTACCTTTTTAATTCAATATTTATTTTTTTCTTCTTCTCCTTTTTCTCATTTTTTCAAAAGAAAGATTATATGGTTATCGTACCATTATTTTCATAATGTTGATGTGTGATAATAGACTGTTCTACCAGCTCAATTTAATCTGAAAGATTGTAGGGAACTTTCTCCAGTAACGCTTTCACAAAGTTTTTGTTATTTTCTTTCACTTAGTCCTCTTTCTGGGTACTGTAGTTTGAGGACTGGATTTTGTTACCAACTCTTCTGTTGTTTCATGATGAGAAGCTAGGGAAAGGAAGGAACCTGAGGGGTCAAATATAGCCTTTGATGGATGTTGGATTCTGACTCAACTTCTGGGATCCCATTAATTATCCTGCACCTAGGCTCACTCCTCAAGGTCAGGCACGCAGTCTACTCTTCCAGCTGTGGTGTATTTCTTATCCTTGCTCCTGCTGCTGTGTAGTGCAGAACACTGGAAAATGGTGAGCCCAAGTGTCAGAATCTTTGGTGAAATGTCAATAGGGGTTCTACCTGTCAATTTTTATACAATTTGAATAGTTACACAAGGATAATGTATACTTAGTACACTTCCTCTCATATTAGGGCAATAGTGAGACATTTTTAAATCTTATGTTTCTTTAGGAATGTTTCTAGGAGTCTGGAAAGTTTTGAAGAGGCACATTTCATAAATGGTTATTAAATAATATACTATTTCTTCCCACCCCTCAAAATATGGAATTATACTAAAATTATTTAGCCAGAGATCTTTAATTAAAAAAAAAAATCTCTGGCTATTATATGAGAATACACCTTCATTTTATGTCCTTTTTTCCTCCTAAATTTATGATATGCCTAGGACATGACCTTTTCCTTGGTGGCTTTTGGCTGTATTTCTTTTACTATATTTTTTTCATTTCATTAGGTGTTGGCAAGGAGATTCTTTGATCCTGTCTTGTTTTACTTCAGTTTATTCACCCAGAAATACTCTTAATGTTATAGTAAAAATATTTCTGAAATTTTAACTTTAAAACAATTCATGTAAAAAATATGCTTCCACGTGTTTATAACAATTCCTAGTTATCCTTTATTGGTGTGGATCTCTAATAATTATAGCTAAAATTACTCTATCAAAATGAAGAATTTTTAATATAAATTCTAAAAACATTAATTTTGTATTTGTGTCCATCCAGAATCTTGATAATTTTTATTATAAATAATTAACCAATTAATTCTTCATATTATGGAAGTTAAATAGGCTTCTGAGAGTAATTGATCAAAAGATAATTTTGTGCTCCAAAGAATAAGATCATGTTTATAGTAGAAACTACCATAGTTTGAGAATTATACTATTATACTCTTCAAGGGCTCTATTCATGAAACTCTCTGTTGTCCCAAGTTGACTGGTTACTGATAAAGAAAAATATAAGAGGTTGTGAAGGGCCATGGTATCTTTTGGGAAATGCAGGGTCTTTAAAGGACCAACTATTCTTTCTCCTCTCCGGGTGGGTAGCTGGGGACAGGGGACATACAGTACATCGATTTGTTAGTAAACGGTGATTTTCTTTTGCCTAAATGTTATGAGTCATCGAACACCACCACCACCACCAAGATTATGCTCGCAGTGGGGACAGGAAGAAGATGGCAGAACTGAGATAAAGAGTGTCAGGGGTCAGCCCTCATCCCCAGTCTCTGGCATAGTAAAGATATGACTTAAATTTCCCTTGGTGTAGAGCCATCCTAGTGCTTTAAGTTTAAGTGACATTGATGAGTCTATGCCCCCTTCCCTAAGAGCATTGCTTGTCGGGAAGAAGCCATAGCAGCAGGAAGCTGTCTGGAGGAACTTCACCAGGAAAAAAAAAAAGCCATGCCTTAGCCTGAGAATCAGCATTTGGACCCCAGATACATAGAGAACCAGGAGGTAGTCAGCACTATTAAAAGAGAGGCAGCGACTGCTGAAAGGAAATCTGTTTTCTGTCACTCAGAGTAATTTAACATAGAAAATATTGTCTATGTTCACATACATTTTCAATAGTATATGTATCAAGGGATAAGGGAGGAAAAAAGAGGAATAAGAGCAGGTGATTTCTTCTCCTTATTCTAAGAAGCTGAAACTACTAGTCTAAGCTACACTGAAGGAACAGACAGAAGGTTTGAACAGGATAGGTGACAATTTTAATAATTAAAAGTGAGAAGTTATAGACGAGGCTTATGTGTCATTAAGGAAACATGCTATTAAAAAAGCAACAGGGGGACGCCTGGGTGTCTCAGTTGGTTAAGCCACTGCCTTCGGCTCAGGTCATGGGATCGAGTCCCACATCGGGTTCCTTGCTCAGTAGGGAGCCTGCTTCTCTCTCTGCCTGCCACTTTGCCTGCTTGTGCTCTCTGACAAATAAATAAATTAATTAAAAAAAAAAAAGGCAACAGGGCCTCAATGGAGCACAGGTGGTAGTTTTTCTTGGAAAACAAAGACTCACATTCACTTCAATGTTGCTCCTGTCAAACCAGTTATATAACCATTTTGCTGAAAAACAATTCCACAAACCATTCTAGTAAATAAATGTCTGAATTACTGAAACTTAGAAGATATTGAAATTTCACCAAAGTAAAACCCCATTCAACATAAAGAGACTTCTATGCCACTTCCAAAAAGCTTCTTTACCACTTAGCTGTGGTCCCTCTACTTTTCTACCCTGTATAAGCACTTTAAATATAAGCATAAATCACTAGTCAAATTTTACATCCAGTTGGTAGGGGGTTGACTTATACGTACAATGAACTGCTTCAATGTATACCAATACTACTCTGTGATTGCTTGCTAGTTTTGAGACAAAACTGGATTATTGATAAAAATGTAATTTTCACATGTTCTTTAAGATATTAGAAAATAATTCAAAGACATATAACAGTCTGTAAAGTCCAAACCTACTTTATCTAAGAGCAAACCTTAAATTTTGGAAATGTGATTCTTAACTACAGCTAAAAACAAAAATATGTGGCAAATACCACCAATACTTACCTACTGATTTAGTGAGTTTGAGGTCTGTAGACACTCCAAGTTCAGAAAATCATTTGAAATTACACAATAAATTTGAAGAGGCTTTTGCTCTAAGATCCAGTAGTACCACTTTCAGGTATCTATGCTAGAAAACTCTGATTGTACAGAACAAGAGACATATGCAAGAGCCCTCATGTCATTGTTCATAATAATTAAAAAAAGGCAGAAGAAGAAACAAAATTAATTTCAATAAAGAGGACAATGATTATATCAACTGAGGTATATTTACAATGGGAGACACTATATGAAAATAAATAACCTAAAGGTACAACCAACAACACAGAGAAGTCTCAGAAATAAAATGTTGAGTGCAAAAAGGAAGACTCTAAACAGTGTAATGCCTTCTTTTAAGTCTCAAAACAAGCAAAACTAGAGGAAATATTGTGTGACTACAAAGAAATATGTGATAAATTTAGTTTTCTAAGGGAACGCTAAAGCACAAAAATAAAAGCTAGTGGTTCATGGGTGGGACATAGCATGGCAGGGAAGGAGTAAAGATGGGTATGTAGAGGGTACTCAGATTGGATTAGACTCAATAATATTGGGGTTGTTCTGATTTATATTTTGGAGAGTTCAAGGATATTTAATTTTATTATCACAATTCAGAATGGACAAACCTGTGGCAGACAGACCTTACGGTAGCCCTGATTCCTACCCCCAGGTGTTTCATGTCCATGTAAACTCTCCTTGAGTATGTGGGACTTGTGACTTGCTTCTAACTCATAAAATATGGCAAAAGGATGGCATGTCACTCTGAGGACTATGTTATAAAGCAAGTCCCTACAGCTCTTTATCTTTAGTTTGTCAGGGTTAATCTTGGAACTTTCTCCTTCCATATAAATTTGATAAACAGCTTGTGAAATCATCACATTCAATTGCACTTTCAAAATTCCTGATACGATTTTTATTGAAATTATATTAATTCTACAGAGTAATCTGATGAGAAATAACATCTTTATGACAATGAATCTTCCTGTTTATGAAGTAAATCTCAACAGGCCCCTCCCCGAGAAGATCAACAAGAAGCCCAGCCAGGACCAAGTTCACCTACCAAGGAGTACAGTTTCAATACCAAGGAGAGCAGCGTAATTCCAAAGGAGGAGAAAGCAAAGCACGGAACTCATGGCTTTCTCCCCATGATTCTTTAGCCTTGCAGTTAATTTAATTTTTTTTTTCAATTTATTTTTCTTCTTCTGCTAAATTTTTTTAACTTTTACCCTTTTCTTTTTTAACGTTTTTTAACTAGTTTATCTAATATATATATATTTTTTTTCCTTTTTATATTTTTTCTTTATTGGTTTTCTTTTTTTAATTGTTTCTTTCTTTTTTTTTTTCTTTTTTTTTTTTTTTCTTCTTTCTGAACCTTTTTTTATCCCCTTTCTCCCCCTCACGATTTGGGATCTCTTCTGATTTGGCTAAAGCATATTTTCCTGGGGTTGTTGCCACCCTTTTAGTATTTTACTTGCTCCTTCATCTACTCTTATCTGGACAAAATGACAAGGCAGAAAAATTCACCACAAAAAAAAAGAACAAGAGGCAGTACCAAAGCTAGGGATCTAATCAATACAGACATTGGTAATATGTAAGATCTAGAGTTCAGAATGACGATTCTCAAGGTTCTAGCCGGGCTCGAAAAAGGCATGGAAGATATTACAGAAACCCTCTCGGGAGATATAAAAGCCCTTTCTGGAGAAATAAAAGAACTAAAATCTAACCAAGTTGAAATCAAAAAAGCTATTAATGAGGTGCAATAAAAAATGGAGGCTCTCACTGGTAGGATAAATGAGACAGAAGAAAGAATTAGCAATATAGAAGACCAAATGACAGAGAATAAAGAAGCTGAGCAAAAGAGGGACAAACAGCTACTGGACCATGAGGGGATAATTCGAGAGAAAAGTGACACCATAAGACGAAACAACATTAGAATAATTGGGATTCCAGAAGAAGAGGAAACAGAGAGGGGAGCAGAAGGTATATTGGAGAGAATTATTGGAGAGAATTTCCCCAATATGGCAAACGGAACACGCATCAAAATCCAGGAGATTGAGAACCCCCCTCAAAATCAATAAGAATAGGTCCACACCCCGTCACCTAATAGTAAAATTTACAAGTCTTAGTGACAAAGAGAAGATCCTGAAAGCAGCCAGGGAAAAGAAGTCTGTAACGTACAATGGTAAAAATATTAGATTGGCAGCAGACTTATCCACAGAGACCTGGCAGGCCAGAAAGAGCTGGCATGATATATTCAGAGTACTAAACGAGAAAAACATGCAGCCAAGAATACTATATCCAGCTAGGCTATCATTGAAAATAGAAGGAGAGATTAAAAGCTTCCAGGACAAACAAAAACTGAAAGAATTTGCAAATACCAAACCAGCTATACAGGAAATATTGAAAGGGGTCCTCTAAGCAAAGAGAGACCCTAAAAGTAGTAGATCAGAAAGGAACAGAGACAATATACAATAACAGTCACCTTACAGGCAATACAATGGCACTAAATTCATATCTCTCAATACTTACCCTGAATGTTAATGGGCTAAATGCCCCAATCAAAAGACACAGGGTATCAGAATGGATAAAAAAACAAAACCCATCTATATGTTGCCTACAAGAAACTCATCTTAAACCCGAAGACACCTCCAGATTTAAAGTGAGGGGGTGGAAAAGAATTTACCATGCTAATGGACATCAGAAGAAAGCAGGAGTGGCAATCCTTATATCAGATCAATTAGATTTTAAGCCAAAGACTATAATAAGAGATGAGGAAGGACACTATATCATACTCAAAGGAACTGTCCAACAAGAAGATCTAACAATTTTAAATATCTATGCCCCTAACGTGGGAGCAGCCAACTATATAAACCAATTAATAACAAAATCAAAGAAACACATCAACAATAATACAATAATCGTAGGGGACTTTAACACTCCCCTCCCTGAAATGGACAGATCATCCAAGCAAAAGATCAACAAGGAAATCAAGGCCTTAAATGACACACTGGACCAGATGGACATCACAGATATATTCAGAACATTTCATCCCAAAGCAACAGAATACACATTCTTCTCTAGTGCACATGGAACATTCTCCAGAATAGATCATATTCTCGGTCCTAAATCAGGTCTCAACCGTTATCAAAAGATTGGAATCATTCCCTGCATATTTTCAGACCACAATGCTCTGAAGCTAGAACTCAATCACAAGAGGAAATTTGGAAAGAACCCAAATACATGGAGACTAAACAGCATCCTTCTAAAGAATGAATGGGTCAACCAGGAAATTAAAGAAGAGTTGAAAAAATTCATGGAAACAAATGATAATGAAAACACAACGGTTCAAAATCTGTGGGACACAACAAAGGCAGTCCTGAGAGGAAAATATATAGCGGTACAAGCCTTTCTCAAGAAACAAGAAAGGTCTCAGGTACACAACCTAACCCTCCACCTAAAAGAGCTAGAGAAAGAACAAGAAAGAAACCCTAAACCCAGCAGGAGAAGAGAAATCATAAAGATCAGAGCAGAAATCAATGAAATAGAAACCAAAAAAACAATAGAACAAATCAACGAAACTAGGAGCTGGTTCTTTGAAAGAATTAATAAGATCGATAAACCCCTGGCCAGACTTATCAAAAAGAAAAGAGAAAGGACCCAAATAAATAAAATCATGAATGAAAGAGGAGAGATCACAACTAACACCAAAGAAATACAGACAATTATAAGAACATACTATGAGCAACTCTACACCAACAAATTTGACAATCTGGAAGAAATGGATGCATTCCTAGAGACATATAAACTACCACAACTGAACCAGGAAGAAATAGAAAGCCTGAACAGACCCATAACCAGTAAGGAGATTGAAACAGTCATCCAAAATCTCCAAACAAACAAAAGCCCAGGGCCAGATGGCTTCCCGGGGGAATTCTACCAAACATTTAAAGAAGAACTAATTCCTATTCTCCTGAAACTGTTCCAAAAAATAGAAATGGAAGGGAAACTTCCAAACTCATTTTATGAGGCCAGCATCACCTTGATCCCAAAACCAGACAAGGATCCCATCAAAAAAGAGAACTACAGACCAATATCCTTGATGAACACAGATGCAAAAATTCTCGCCAAAATACTAGCCAATAGGATTCAACAGTACATTAAAAGGATTATTCACCACGACCAAGTGGGATTTATTCCAGGGCTGCAAGGTTGGTTCAACATCCGCAAATCAATCAATGTGATACAACACATTAATAAAAGAAAGAACAAGAACCATATGATACTCTCCATAGATGCTGAAAAAGCATTTGACAAAGTACAGCATCCCTTCCTGATCAAAACTCTTCAAAGTGTAGGGATAGAGGGCACATACCTCAATATTATCAAAGCCATCTATGAAAAACCCACCGCAAATATCATTCTCAATGGAGAAAAACTGAAAGCTTTTCCGCTAAGGTCAGGAACACGGCAGGGATGTCCGTTATCACCACTGCTATTCAACATAGTACTAGAAGTCCTAGCCTCAGCAATCAGACAACAAAAGGAAATTAAAGGCATCCAAATTGGCAAAGAAGAAGTCAAACTATCACTCTTTGCAGATGATATGATACTATATGTGGAAAACCCCAAAGACTCCACTCCAAAACTGCTAGAACTTGTACAGGAATTCAGTAAAGTGTCAGGATATAAAATCAATGCCCAGAAATCAGTTGCATTTCTCTACACCAACAACAAGACAGAAGAAAGAGAAATTAAGGAGTCCATTCCATTTACAATTGCACCCAAAACGATAAGATACCTAGGAATAAATCTAACCAAAGAGACTAAGAATCTATACACAGAAAACTATAAAGTACTCATGAAAGAAATTGAGGAAGACACAAAGAAATGGAAAAATGTTCCATGCTCCTGGATTGGAAGAATAAATATTGTGAAAATGTCTATGCTACCTAAAGCAATCTACACATTTAATGCAATTCCTATCAAAGTACCATCCATTTTTTTCAAAGAAATGGAACAAATAATCCTAAAATTTATATGGAACCAGAAAAGACCTCGAATAGCCCAAGCAATATTGAAAAAGAAAGCCAAAGTTGGTGGCATCACAATTCCGGACTTCAAGCTCTATTACAAAGCTGTCATCATCAAGACAGCATGGTACTGGCACAAAAACAGACACATAGATCAATGGAACAGAATAGAGAGCCCAGAAATAGACCCTCAACTCTATGGTCAACTAATCTTCGACAAAGCAGGAAAGAATATCCAATGGAAAAAAGACAGCCTCTTCAACAAATGGTGTTGGGAAAATTGGACAGCCATATGCAGAAAAATGAAATTGGACCATTTCCTTACACCACACACGAAAATAGACTCAAAATGGATGAAGGATCTCAATGTGAGAAAGGAATCCATCAAAATCCTTGAGGAGAACACAGGCAGCAACCTCTTCGACCTCAGCCGCAGCAACATCTTCCTAGGAACATCGCCAAAGGCAAGGGAAGCAAGGGCAAAAATGAACTATTGGGATTTCATCAAGATCAAAAGCTTTTGCACAGCAAAGGAAACAGTTAGCAAAACCAAAAGACAACTGACAGAATGGGAGAAGATATTTGCAAATGACATATCGGATAAAGGGCTAGTGTCCAAAATCTATAAAGAACTTAGCAAACTCAACACCCAAAGAACAAATAATCCAATCAAGAAATGGGCAGAGGACATGAACAGACATTTCTGCAAAGAAGACATCCAGATGGCCAACAGACACATGAAAAAGTGCTCCACATCCCTCGGCATCAGGGAAATACAAATCAAAACCACAATGAGATACCACCTCACACCAGTCAGAATGGCTAAAATTAACAAGTCAGGAAATGACAGATGCTGGCGAGGATGCCGAGAAAGGGGAACCCTCCTACACTGTTGGTGGGAATGCAAGCTCGTGCAACCACTCTGGAAAACAGCATGGAGGTTCCTCAAAATGTTGAAAATAGAACTACCCTAGGACCCAGCAATTGCACTGCTGGGTATTTACCCTAAAGATACAAACCTAGTGATCCGAAGGGGCACATGCACCCGAATGTTTATAGCAGCAATGTCTACAATAGCCAAACTATGGAAAGAACCTAGATGTCCATCAACAGACGAATGGATACAGAAGATGTGGTATATATACACAATGGAATACTATGCAGCCATCAAAAGAAATGAAATCTTGCCATTTGCGACGACGTGGATGGAACTAGAGGGTATCATGCTTAGCGAAATAAGTCAATCGGAGAAAGACAACTATCATATGATCTCCCTGATATGAGGGAGAGGAGATGCAACATGGGGGGTTAAGGGGGTAGGAGAAGAATAAATGAAACAAGATGGGATTGGGAGGGAGACAAACCATAAGTGACTCTTAATCTCACAAAACAAACTGAGGGTTAATGGGGGGAGGGGGGTTGGGGGGGTGGGATTATGGACACTGGGGAGGGTATGTGCTATGGTGAGTGCTGTGAAGTGTGTAAACCTGGCGATTCACAGACCTGTACCCCTGGGGATAAAAAGATATTATATGTTTATAAAAAATAAAATTAAAAAAAAAAATCCCAAATAAGACCTCTCCATTGAGTCAAGTTTCTGAGCATAGAATCATAACACAGGTGGGGCTGGGGCTTACCAGTCTGCCCAGGCTGATTCTGTGCCACTCTTACTGACTTTAGAATGGAAATGTTTCCCATCATCCTGGAGCAGAGATGAAATCCAGGGCCTGCTGTTTGGCTGCTGCAACATATGGATGTCCCAAATCCACCATGAATACCACTCGTGGGCCATCCTCTACTAAATCGTCATGGACTGCAGTATGCAGAAAGAGTCATCAAAGAGGGGGCAGCATCCTTCCACCCAGCACTGGGGCTCGCTTCCCACCACCAGCTTATAGCCACTTGGGAGTTTTCAGACCTAAATGAGCATCAGGTACAGATGTCAGTGCATCCCTTGTCTTCTGTTACCACTGTCTCAGGGCTGTGTTTATCTCTTCTTTGTTATATAATCCTGGTTGCTGGGATTATCTTTCTATATTGGTGATTGTAGAGATTCTGCTCTTTTGTCAAATCTGGAAATTTTTCATCTATAATTTCTGCTGATATTGTTGTTCTAATTTCTATTTTTCTATATTCTATATTTTTCTATATTCTATTTCTATTCTAATTTCTAATTTCTATTCTCTTTTTCTGGAACTCAGATTAAATATATGGTAGATCTCATTGTATCCCCCATGTCTCTTAACCTTCTTTTCATGTTTCCATATCTGTTTCTTTGCATGACATTTGAATAGTTTCTGCATACCCATTTTCCTGTTCATTATTGTTTCTTTAGCTGAGTTTGGTTTGTTATTTAACCCACCCATGGAGATTTTAATTTCTACAATTGCATTTTTATTTTCAGAAGCTATATTTAGTTTCTTCTTTAAAGAATTGCTTTTCTTATTGCTTTTGCTCTTTCTTTCTTTCTTTCTGAGAGGGAGAGAGAGAGAGAGAAAGGCAGGGGAGGGGCAAAGGGAGAGAGAGAATCTCAAACAGACTCCATGCCAAATGCAGAGCCAGATGTGGGGCTTGATCCCTCAACCCTGAGATCATGACTTGAGCCAAAACCAAAAACTGGATGCTTAACCAGCTGAGCCACCCACATGCCCTTCATTGGTCTTTTTCTTTATTTCATAATTTCCTCATGATTTTTATATACTATTACTTCATATTTTATAATCAATAATTTCACAGAATCTGAGATCATGGGTAGATCTAAATTTATTATTTATTATTTGTGGTTTTGCTTTCATTCCTATTTCATTGTGGCTTATTTCCTTTTTCATTTTTTAACATTTATTTTTATTGTTGAACTATATTTTGCTTGAATTATTATGTGGGATACAAAAGCATATGTTGGGTATTTTTTCTACCAGAGAGAATTTATAATGGGTTTTGCCTGTTCCTTGAGGTGTTACTATCCTGAAGCAATTTCTCTTGTCATGAGGAATCAAGAACATGGAGTTTTCTGGCTGAAATTTCTGTGTTTGCTGTGCCCTTAATTCTGTAAGGCTTATACACTGTTGTGTGTTTCTGGAAAATATACTCCCTTTGCATGTGCTAACCATTCACGGTTCTCTGCTCCAATTTCAACTTGCTGTTATTTGTTTGCTTCTGTTTTTGGTCCATGGAGACTTCTTTATTTTCTACTGAACTTAGGAATGTAGTTAAAGGTAAGAATATAGGCAGAATCTAGTTATATTTTAGTGGGAGGGTCACTTAAAGGACATAGTCTTCCTTACTTAAGTGGAAGTCTTGTGACATTTTTTGATCTGGTCTATGTGCCTTGAAAAATACCATGGTAACTTTACCTTCCAATCATATTAATATGTACAGACTTTATAAATATCACAGTCTTTCTCATTGCATTGCCTACTTCCAAAATTTGGATCTAAAATACTGTGTGCAACGTGATGGCTTTTTACTGCATTATCTCACATAAGCTGAAAATGTTTCCCAGAATTCCTTCCTTCATAGGGTGCTTGATCATAAGGGAAATTTGCATGGAATCTGAAAGGCAGAAGTGAAGCAACAACAATTATAATCACAAAGTTGGTGCAGTGCCCCAGGCATCACTGCAGGTCATTAATGTTGAGATTGATCTGCAGACTCACCTCATTGAAGGATGGCACAACCTAATATCAGCCCCTTTTGTTTCTGCTAGATCTTGTTTTTTACTTTCTCTGACACCCAGACTGGGCACGTATACAGCTGTGCTGAAGGGCACAGGCTTTTGTTCAGTCACATTGTTAGAGTTTGATGCACTGACAGACCTGGATTCCAGATTGTCCTTGTAGGATTCAGTTTGTCCTCATTGCTTCCATTGTCCCGTGGGATCGAGGTTATCCATACTTCTCTCTTGCTTCTAGGTTGTCCAATATATATACTTTTTCATAAGAATCTTTTATAATCCTTTATTTTTCTATGGTGTTGGCTATTACGTCTCCCCTTTCATTTCTGATTTTATTGATTTAGTCCTCTCTCTCTTTTCCTGATGAATCTGGCTAAAGATTTACCAATTTTGTTTATCTTTTTGAAGAACCACCTCTTGGTTTCTTTGAACTTTGCTATGGGGTTTTTAGTCTCTCTTTCATTTATTTCCAGTCCAACATCTATTATTTCTTTCCTTCTAGTAACTATTCATACTTCTCTTCACTCTGCATTTTGATTTTTCCCCCAAATGTTGAACTTTCTGGCTTATTATGACTTCAGGCCCACCATAAGGAAAGAGACAACAGCCTTCAGTAAATTTCTTCATTGCCGTTGGTTGGTGACTTTGCTGAGTTTTATCTGATCACCCACTGCCTCCTTCAGAACTATTTTCCCACCCATTCCTTTTATCTTGCAAAGTCTAATACCTATAATACATTTCTTATTCCTCTTAGTGCTTCTGCTTCCCTGAGCAAGCTCTAGCTAATATAGAAATGATTAAAATCAGGAAAACATTGAAGATTAGTTTGGTGTAGTTGTCAAGGAAAGCAAATGTTTTGGAATGTATACTTTTGTTTGGATCCTGGTTCTGCTCTCTACCTTCCCTTTCACCTTGAGCAATTTATTAAAACTTTTGAAGGCTTAGCTGCCTAAATTTCAAAACAATCCCAACTATAAAATGGTACTATGACAATTATGAGAACATGCACTTAGCACAATTTCTGGGACATAGTACACCCTGAATGAATGTTACTTATTATTATCATCATTTATTATTAATTTATTAGAACCCAAAAGGAGTTTACTGTATTACCAGCTGTATTCACTAATGACTCTAGCAATGAAGTGAAATTTAGATTAGACCTGTATTTAATTGCAGAATCTCAAAATTTCTTGATATTACCTTTAAAATTCAAGTTTAAAATATACCTGGTACCTATTTTTTCTATCTAAGCCCAACTATGATGAAGTATTTGAATCCAAGTGTGAAAATGTTTAATAGCCATCGCAGTCTATATGCTCTGGTAGATTTATTCTGATTTTCTACTGAAGACACATATAATTTCTGTGAAATAATTATTGCAACTTATGTCATTTGGCCATATTTTAACTCTTTACTACTTGTTAATATATTGTTTAAAACATTTAGACATAATTTTAATTATATAAGTGATTATTTGTATGTATTAGAAAAGGAATATTAAAAAGTAATTATTTTTATTACAGTATAAGATAACAAAATAATTTACTATTTCCAACTTAAAAGTTATAGCAGCATATTATTTATATTATTTAAGATTTAATGAACCATGGAAAGTTATGATTAAGTTAGGGAAAGCATTTTTATTCATGATCATGTGTTTTAAGAGGTATATTAAAATATAAGAATGGATTATATAATTAAAGCCACAGAAAAACATAGAGTCCATTCATAAGATCATAAAGAGCACTAGGCTAGGCACTATCTTTCATTTTGGACTCAACCCCACCAATGCAACTAACACACAAAATTACAGTAAGTCTTCATGCTAGATTCTTATTTGTCAACGTCTTTTCCTTTCTGTCTTTCTGTGCATACACACACACACACACACACACACACACACACACTTGAGATTTTCAGCAAGTCACCAGTTTTGCAAATTTAGTAGTTTTATATTCCATCCAACCTAATCATATTCCAATCAACTAAGAGAGTTAGAAAAAAAGAATCACTTCTCCTGGAACAAAACCTTTTACATATAAACCATTTGTTTAAGTATTTGTAATATTTGACAAATTAAGCATTATGTTTTGAACTTTGAGAACAAGAATTACTACACTGCTAAAATGTTACCTTATAATAAAAAGGAATTAGAATTTATTTATAGAAGACCTGGTTAGGCTTACTCCTAACTGATTACAATAATGCCCTTGAGGAGTCCTGTAACAAAATACAGTCTGAATAATATAACGAGGCTCATTTTTACCAACTAAAGACTAATGCATGTTAAAACTTCATGCAAATATGAAGTAGATACATGGAAGGTAAATTGTATTCTGTCTTAAGATGGATGACCAAATATGTTCAATTTATTAGGTAAACCTGCATATTTTGAATACCTTTAGTGGGATGTGGCAGACTGAGACAGAATGAAATCTGGAAATAGAATCACAGGAATGGGGTTCCAATTCCATTTGAAAAGCAGAACACGATAGAGAATATGAAGACAGGCAATACTCGGGAAGCAGGCATTATAATTGATACAATATTAAGAAAGTTCCAAGCATCTTTATAGACTGGTGGAGAGAGGCTACAGAAATTTCAAGACCAGTGAGATATAGTAATTTCAGTGCAAGAAACATCTATCAACAGGCATTAGGACACAAGTCCTGAGAATTGGAGCCAACCACAGGATCTCAACTCCTGAAAGCATTATCAAGACTAAGAGGAGACCATCAGGTCTAGAAAAAAATAGACCAGTATCAACAGTGATTGATCAACTGATCAGGTAATGGTATAAATGATCAAAATGTGGTTGATGATCATGGAATTTATTCCTGCCCTTAAACTTGGATAAATAGAGATCTTTGCCCTACTTCATGTGCCTTAGATACCATATATTGCACAGACTTCCCAGTTATACAAATGCAAGAATGTTTTTAAAGAAAATATCTTGGGATAGAATTGTATGGAATAGATTTCTGGGGGAAATAGCAGAGTAGGAGGATTCTAAGCTCACTTCTTCCTACTGATAACACCTAAATAACACCCACATCAGTGCAAATGACACAGAAAATGACCCAAAGACTGGCAGAACAGACTCTCCACAGCTAAATGTAGAGGAGTCCTACCCTGAAAAGAGATGCAGTCAGGAGACAAACTGACCGATGGGACTGTCTATGGGAAGAACATCGCAGGCATGGAGAAGGGAGAGGAAAAGACCCCACCCCAGGCACCCAAGGCACCCCAGGCATGGGAATCTGCACTGGGAAGACGAATCCCCATTATATTTGCCTTTGAAAATCAGATGGGGCTTAACTTCTTAGTTCTTACAGTCAGTGCAGCTTAATACCTAGAACCTGAAAAATCAGCAGACTGTGAGAACTAGAGGGCAATGGAAAATGAATTCCTTGTCCTTATGAGACAGCTTTGCTGAGATACAGCATAAAAGCAGGAGTTCCAAAAATGCCTGGGGTATATGGGAGGGATATTTGTTTATTAATCTTAGAGCCTGTGCTGGAGGGTCAGGGATCTTTAGGAAAATTCGCCAAGAACAAAAGAGCTAGCAAGCCCATTTCCTTCTCCCACCTACCTCCCTGACAACCCTCCCAACTCCCACCAAACTAGATATAGGGACACATTCAGGAACCAGTACAAATACTTCCTACCTAGCTTGTTAAGAACATACCCAATGCCATGGTCTTCTGCTGACATGCCCCCTCCAACACACCCTTAGCAGGAGCCCTTCCAAAATGGTGCCACAGTGTGGCAGTTTGCAAATGTATGTATTGTATTACATACATTACTTACTCAGAAAAAAAAAATTCATATTCAAGAAAACATGCTGGTATTACTATTATAAACTATGTCTTTTAGTTTTCATTTTCTAATCTTTTACTACTGATATGGAGAAACACAACTGTATTTATACATTGATCTTTTAACAGGTAACCTTTTAAAAGTCTTCTGTTTATTCTAATGATTTATCCTTTGATTCTTTCGTGTTTTTTACATAGGCAGTCATGTCTTCTGCAAATTATGATAGCTTTATAGACAATCCAGTCTTTATATATATATATATTTTTTTCTATTCTGAGTATGCTTACTAGAGTCTCCAACATTATATTAAATAGAGGCTGAGAGAGGAGATACTTTAGCTCAGGTCCTGCAGAAAGTAAACTTGAAAGGGTATTCCTTACGTAAGGTTAAAGCCCACAAAGGAAGAGTGACAAATAAAAGGAAATGAAGCAAGTAAGATGTTAACCCCCCAAAATAATAATAATAAATAAGCATAATGTATTACAGTGAGCCACAGTGAGACCTAGAAGATTGTTCCTTACATGTGTTAGCTTGGCAAGTAGCTTGGCAAATGTTCAAGAACATTTCAGGATCTTCTCCAGGAGAGAGAGGAGAATTTATTTAGCTCCTTTCTGCCACCCCTCACCCACTTTTCATTGGGCAAGATCCATTAACGATTGAACTCCTGGTTTATATAATCTGGTGACTGCTCTGGAAGCCAGATCCCATGTCAAAGCCTATGTGGTATTTTCCCTAAGTCTGAAAATGGAGGTGTATTAACCAAGGGGGAAGAAGAGGGTCAAGGGAATCTGAGAAGTCCCACAGGCTTGTGACTCAATAGAGTCAACATCTTTATTCTGTCCTTTATTTTATGGTCTGACTTAAACATTTATCTTTGGCTTTATATTTGCTATATGATTCAATAGATACATCATATCAGATTAAAGATATTCCTTTCTATTCTAAGATAGAGTTTTCATCAAGAATCAATGTTACAAGATATAAAGATGCCAATTAAGCATATAAAAATATACTCCATATATCATCAGGAAAATATAAATTAAAACAAAAATGAGATACTATTACACACCTATTAGAATGGCCAAAATCTGGAACACTGACACCAAATGCTAGTGAAGATGTGGAGCAATAGGAATGAATCATCATTCATTGCTGGTGGGAATGCAAAGTCATATTAGTCAGTTTGGAAGTCAGTTTGGTGGTTTCTTACAAAATTGAACATACTCTTATCATAATTTCTAGCAATTGTATTTCATGATATTTACCTAAAGGAGTTGAAAACATATATTTGCACAAAAGACTGAACATGAATGTTTACAGCAGCCTTATTAACAATTGTCAAAACTTGGAAGCAACCAAGATATCCTTCAGTAGGTAAATGGATAAATAAAACTGCAGTACACCCAGGCATTGAAATATTATTCAACACTAAAAAGAAATGAGCTATCGAGCCATGAAAAGATATGGAGTCAACTTAAATGCTTAATACTAAGTGAAAGAAGCCAATATGAAATGTCTACATACTGTATGATTCCAAATATATTACATTCTAAAAAGTAAAAAATATAGAGACAGTAAAAAAATCTTTGTTTGCCTCGAGTTTTGGGGTTGAAACACCGAGGATTTTTATGGCAGTGTGAGAATTCTCCGTATGATATTACAGTGATGGACAAATGTCATTTTATGTTTGCTCAGACTCATAGAATATACAACACCAGGAGTGAACCATCATGTAAACTATGGACTTTAGGCTATTATGATGTGTCAATGCAGAGTCATCAATTGTAACAACTATACTACTCCAGTGGTTGGTAATGGGGGAGGGTGTGCATGAGGGGGCAGGAGGAACATGGGAAATGTTTGTACTTTCTGCTCCATTTTTTTCTGTCAACTTAAAATTGCTCTAGAGAAATAGTCTCTTAAGAAATGAATGTTGGATTTTATCAGATTAAAATTACATTACATACATATTATTTGGGGGCACTTGTTTTTCTTCCTCTGTGAAACAACTGTTTCTGTCTTTTGTCATTTTTTCATAGTGCTAATTGTAAAATATTTACTTATTTGGGGTAGTTCTACATGTACCAAATAGTCATCTGCTATCAAGTTTACCATTTGAATTTAGCATCTACTTTTGATTATATAAATACTAGATATATTACAAAAGTGACATCACTGAATAAGTGGGACTATTCAATATCTGGTACTGAGTGATTAATAGTGCATAGTTTAAAAATGAAATTAACTTTTTAAAGTTGGGACTTATTCATAGAGGTTTAAAAAAACATATACAGAATCTGAAGACTAATTACAAGAAGGAAGTATCACCCTAAGAAACACCGCCAGTGTCTTAGAAACAACCTATGTATCATTAACCGATTCCATCTCTTCCTTCATCCTTAAAGGGACCCCCTTTTGTTTTTTTAATATTTTATTTATTTATTTGACACAGAGAGAGAGAGAGAGAGCACAAGCAAAGGGAGAAGGCAGAGGGAGAGGGAGAACCAGGCTCCTCACTGACCAGGGAGCTGGATGCGGGATTCGATCCCAGGACCCTGGGACCATGACCTGAGCTAAGGCAGACACTTAACAACTGAGCCACCCAGGCCCCTCCCCATCCTGATTATTACAATAATTCCTTTCAAGTTTTCTACCAAGGTTTGTATCTAAAATCATTAAACTACACAGACTTGTCTATTCTTACTTTATGTAAACAACATCTTGATGATTCCATTATTTACTAGCTGCCATAAAACCACAGGCCCCTTTCTTTTCCTTCAGTTGTTTCTTATTAAAGAATGTTCCCCTATCCTGCAAAAACCTGAATAAAATCATCTCCTTATTGCATTTTGTGCTCCACAAGACACGCATACATACACACACACATCTTAGAGGATGAGAGGAGAGGAAATATTTTGAACAAGAAAAAAATAAGTAGATTTTTCTATACCAATAATAGTTTTGTATGGTTATGTGACATCGATGTTGAGATAGTTTTCAGTATGATTTCACTGTTATGTGGAATTTAAGAAACAAGGCAGAGGATCATAGGGGAAGAGAGGAAAAAATGAAACAAGATGAAACCAGAGAGGAAGACAAACCATAAGAGACTCTTAACCATAAAAAACAAACTGAGGTTTGCTAGAGGGAAGGGGGGTAGAAGGATGGGGTAAGTGGGTGATGGACATTGGGGAGGGTATGTGTTGTAATGAGCACTAGGTATTATATAAGACTGATGAATCACAGACCTGTACCCCTGAAACAAATAATACATTGTATATTAATTAATTGAATTTAAATTAAAAAAAGATAGTTTTCAAAGAAGGTAAAGCTTATGACTCCCATCAGATATAAATAGATTCTCATCAGATATAAATATGAATGCATGCTAGATATATTTTTAATATTTAGTGAGGAAGTCAAGAAATGTTATCATGGGTTCAAAAGAGAATCTAAAGAACAGAAAGATTTATAGATCAGGAATATTAAAATGAATGTATAAATGGAGACAAAATGAACTTCTTCCACAGTGGGAAAGGGAAGTCAACTGAACTGCTGCTTGACAAGGCAGAGTTTGCATGTCTAAACACAGAGATGTTTTTCCATGCTCTTGGATATCTACAAATTATAGATTTATATAATAGCATCCATAAAAGCAAATCTCATAAAGCTGAATGTTGTCCTATAGACAATGCATGGTTTTTCATTGGAATGGTAATTTTTCCTATAGTGACATCAGTCTTTTTGTCCTGTTCACTTAGAAGATCAATATTGTCACATTTAACACAACAAATGACTATGCGTGATGAACACTGCAATGTTATTTTTCTTCCTGTTTGCTATTAGGTCTCCTTTCAAATCATGAGAATGCCCATATTAGCCTTTTTCTATCACATTTTATGTTCCACTCACTGTGCAGCATGTCCAACCTCATTTAATTCTTTTTTCTCATAAACCTGTTCACACTTGATGTTTCTTCCCGCAAGTTAAGACTTTGTAGTGCTTCAGTAGCTCAGAGCCAGAGAGGCAGAGAAAGACCCTCTTTGCTTGACAAATGATGTATTTCAAGAACAGACATGATACCCATTATTGAACGATTGCTATGTGAATTTGTAACTTGGGCATTTAGAGGTGGTTTTTTTTGTTTTTTGTTTTTTTAATGGTTGACATACCTTCTTGCTACAATCGTAGGACTCCTGTTTCAAGACTCCTCTTGTTTATCATTATTTGAAAGCCCTTTTCAGAGATGAAGACATTTTAATTTTATTTCAGGGGAAGGTTTTTGTGTAAGCAATTATGGGTCACTTCTGAATTTTATTTTAAGTCATTATTAACTGAGAATACCAGGTTTACTAATTTGTTTTAGTACTGTATACGAGCAGCTTCCACTACCTCTTACCATCCATCTAATACCCTTCTCCCTGAGTTAATTTCCTCATATTTTAGGTGGTTTGGGTTATTTATTTGTCTTAAAAATTCAAAATCCATTTTTTTTTTTCCCTAAGTGGCAACTGAAGTCATTTGCACAGAGCTCGTGAGCTCCTACGTGCTGTTGGATAATCAGGGATTGAGAGAGAGCATGGATTTTACTTCTCATCTCTACCACTTTGTAATTACACAGATTCTTGAAGTGTTAGTTTCTTCTTCTTCTTTTTTTTTTTAAGATTTTATTTTTAAGTAATTTCTACACCCAACATGGCTGGAATTCATGACCCACATGCTTTTCTGACTGAGCCCGCAAGTTGCCCTCGTGTTAGCTTCTTCTGTCAAATTGGAAACAAAGCTAAGGGATAGTCCCTGTAAAGTGCTTCATACAGTGATCATTAAATAATAAAAGCTAAATAATTATTAGCTATTATTATATCACAATGTCTGCCCACCCCTTTCCCTTGCTCCTGGGCCCTTCTATATCCTTGAATATAAAATTAGAAGACTAGTACTTTTGGAGAAAATAATAGTAATGTAATAATAGCTGGTATTTACTGAGAATTAACTATACATAATTCAACACACAAATTATTATTGTTATGTCTCTAAATGGAAATTTTTTCCCTGACTAAAAAAGCAAACTTTATTCATAATTTAATCTTTTTAAAATAACAACTTAGGATATAATTCACATACCATACAACACACACATTCAAAATACAATTCGGTAGTGTTTAGTATATGGAGCTATGCCACCATTACCAACATCAATTCTACAACATTTTTATAACCCCCAAAAACTTCATACTCAGCAGTTGTCCCTAACCCTCAGTGCTAGGCAACCACTAATCTACTCCCTCTTTATATAGATTTACCTACTTTGGACATTGTATATAAATGAAAGCATATAATATGTGTTTTTTTGTGTCCTGTTCCCTTTACCTAGAATAATGTTTTCAAGGTTCATGAATGTTGTAGCATATATCAGTACTTCATTTCTCTCTTTTTTAAAGATTTTATTTATTTGAAAGAGGGAGAGAGAACACAAGCAGGGGGAGCAGCAGAGGGAGAGGGGGAAGCAGACTCCTCACTGAGCAGGGTGCCAGACATGGGGCTTGACCCCAGGACCCTGGGATCATGACCTGAGCTGAAGGCAGATGCTTAACCAACTGAGCCACCCAGGCGCCCTTTCATTTCTTTTTTATTAATGAATATTATTTCACGATAGAGGTATACCACATTTTGTTTATTTACTTTTTAGCTCATGGACGTTTAAGTTGTTTCAATTTCTAGCTATTATGAATAAAAATGCTGCAGTGAATATTTGTATACAAGCTTTTTGTGGTCACACATTTTCATTTCCACTAGGTATATACCTAGGAATAGAATTGCTGGGTAATATGATAAATCTATATATAATCTTTTATGTTTTATTAAAATTTGTTGACACCACCCCAAAACTATGCATAACTACTGTATACAACTTGATGAATTTGGAGGTAAGTGTACACCCATGAAACTATCATAATAGTTTATGCCACAAAACTGTCCATTACCTCCAAAAAGTTTCCTCTCATCCTTTTATTATTATTATTATTATTATTATTATTATTATTATTATTTTGGGATAAGAACACTAAACATAAGATCTACCTTATTAGCAAGTTTTAAAGTATTTAACACATAGTTTATATTAAATGGGAAGAAGAAGATAAAGTTCAGATAGAATAAGATTGCTAACATTTGAATTTAAGATTGGGAGTTTATCCTGAGTTATTCAGGATTCTTACATGGTCCATAAGTGAGGAAGAAGGAAGCAGGAGAGTCAAAATGAAAGAGACAGTTTTTCCATGAGAAAGATTAACTGGCCATTGCTAGCTTTGAAGAAATAAGGGGGTCTCTAGATGCTTGAAAGTTCTAGAAAATGGATTATCTCATAGATTTGGGAAAATAACCCCAGCTGCCAACCCCCAGCCTTAGACAACCACTAATCCGCTCTCTTGAGTCGATTTTACCCTCATGAGGTCCAGTTTAGATTTCTGACCTCCAGAACTAGCAGATAATATATTTGCATTATTTTAGGCCGGTAAATGTATACTAGTTTATTATAGCAGCAATAGAAAACTAATTAAAATGGCTTGTGTTAGAATAGGGGCAGGGGTATAAAGAGGAGTAAAGAGTATGGGGAGATTTCTTTGGAACTAGGTTCTATAAAACATGATGATGGGTTAGGTAGGGTGGAGGTGGGAGTACAAGATATAAATCAAAATTTTCTTCAGAAATGGACTTTAAAAATTTCAAATGTTTAACATGATATAGACCAGGAATTGGCAAACTTTTCTGTAAAGGGCTAGAGAATAAATATTTTAAGCTTTGTCAGCCAAATGGTCTCTGCTGCAGGTACTGGATACTATTACTGCAGTGGGAAAGCAGTCAGAGATAATACAAAAACAGATGGGCATGGTTCTGTCAGAGTAAGTGCTGATTCACAAAGTCAGACTAAGTCAGATATGCACCGTGGTGTAGGGTGTTCCAGTCTCTGATGTAGCCTCTATTTTCTTTAAAAAAAAAAAAAAAAAAAAAGTATACCTCTTCACAGAGATGGCACCAATAGGAAATAAAAAGAAAGTGCTTCATTATAAAAGACATTGCAAGGTAAACCAATAGGATTATAAGTGTGATTTATTACTACTATCCTTAGTAGTTAGCATTTTTTAACTAGTTAACATTGGTTGCACGTTTAACACATTAAGAATTTTTTTACGTATTATGTCACTTAAGCTCCTCAGAACCCAATGAGCTACTTACTAACATTATCCTTGGTTTTACAAATGAGGTAACTGAGGATTAGGGCATTAGTAAATAACCAAGGATTAGAAAGAATATTTCTTGTTAAACAACTTTTAATAAGCAGCAGAGTTGTGATTTTGATCCAAATGTGCCAAACTGAAGTCCAACCAACCAATCACCTCAGCACTGTACCGCAGTTTGTGTCAATATTAATGAGGCCTCTTGGTCAACTCTAAGAATTATATGAATGTTTTTAAGAATATAAAATATATAGGGGCGCCTGGGTGGCTCAGTGGGTTAGGCCTCTGCCTGTAGCTCGGGTTGTGATCTCAGGGTCCTGGGAATGAGCCCCGCATCAGGCTCTCTGCTCAGCGGGGAACCTGCTTCCCTTCCTCTCTCTCTGCCCGCCTCTCTGACTACTTATGATCTCTCTGTGAAAGAAAGAAAGAGAATGAAAGAAAGAAAGAAAGAAAGAAAGAAAGAAAAGAAAAGAAAAGAAAAGAAAAGAAAAGAAAATATATAAATTTTAGAATGCTCCAAGGAGGTTCTGACAAATCTAATAAGATTTCCTTTTAAAATTACAAATCCTGGACTTGTGAAAACCTCACATTTGACTCAGGCATATTTTTAAACAGACGTAATTAGGATATAGCTACTTTTGGTTTGTATAAAGAATGGAAATACATTCACTTACACTTTGTAGAAAAGACACACAGATCTGGGAAGTATATTATAATCCTAAATACTGTTTAACTGTCAAGAAAAAGGGGAACATAACTTAGCCTGTATTACCATTCAGTACCCTCAAAATCACTTCTTCCATTTCTAGAGCAATTCTACTTTAAAACACTTCTCTGCTTCTTTTGTTCTTTTAAGACATTCATCTATTTTTCAACTGTTTCATAAGCCTCTCTGAGGAATCAATCTGTGACCCAAGTGAAACTTACTATTAAAATGGCTGATTTTATTTATTTACTTTTTAATTGTATTTGTGTGAGAGAGAGTGAGAGAAGGAGCAGGGAGGGGGCAGAGGCAGATGGAGAAACAGGCTCCCTGCTAAGCAGGGAGCCTGATGCAGGACTAGATCCCAGAACTCTGGGATCATAATCTGAGCCGAAGCCAGACGCTTAATTGACTGAGCCAGGCAGGCGCCCTAAAACAGCTGATTTTAGATTAAACGATATTAACCACAACTGTCCAAACATATTTACTTTTAAGCAAAATTTATCAGTGGAGTTGATTCTTCTCTACTTATCTCTTAGCATATAGTTGAAAGAATAATGCAATGTAGACATACAAAATTTTTAGGTGAGCAGGATTATGATTTCTAATATTAAATGAAGTAGTGACAACAGAGGTTGCTGACTAATAAGTGGCTATAGAAGTTTAAAGAAATCTGGTTTACTTATTTTAACTGCAATAGCAACACAAAATACTTTCACATGAATTTTGTATGAGGAAAAAATTCATGAAACAGAAAATCTAAAGTTCAGTATATTGTGATTAATTATGTTAAAACAATTACATAGTTGCCTTTAGTGGAGTTTTCCTATATGCAAACTCTTAAACCCAAAGGCTTTAGCATCTTATTCATTTCACTGAACACAGAAAATCCTGCATCTGTCTCTTTCGCAGGACAAATCCCATTATTTTTATAAATATAAATAAGTACCAGAAATTTCTGTGCACAAAGTTTTGTTCCCTCTGTTAATACCAAAGTTCTTATTTGCAAGATTTTGACATCAAGTATAGCAAAGAACTTTGGACAGAGCAAAATAAAAGTTTGCCTTTAAAACAATATTACTGTGGGTTTTTTTTTAAAGATTTTATTTATTTATTTGACAGACAGAGATCACAAGTAGGCAGAGAGGCAGGCAGAGAGAGAGAGAGGAGGAAGCAGGCTCCCTGCTGAGCAGAGAGTCCGATGTGGGGCTCGATCCCAGGACCCTGAGATCATGACCTGAGCCGAAGGCAGAGGCTTAACCCACTGAGCCACCCAGACACCCCAATATTACTGTTTTTAAGAAGACATTTGCTTTGAAGTCAGGTGTGGCTTCTGTCTATAGTGTATTTTAGCTAATACAGCAGCCTGTATCGGCAGTAGCTCTTTCTGCCCACAGGTCCTGTCCCCCTGCTTTAATAAATCACCTTTTTGCACCAAAAAAAAACAAAAACAAAAACAAAAAAAAGCAGCCTGTATTCCTTCAACCCTAAGACTGGAGGGCCTTAGAAGGATGGAAATATGGTAACCATGATCTACAGCAAAGGTGGGTTTGAGGAGTAAGTTGGATTTTAGTTCTAAAAAAAAAAATCTAGGTCAGGGTTTTCGTGAAAGTAACTAAGTGAGAAATATCAATCAGACAAGGAGTATTTGATGGCTAATATGGAAACAGCAAAACCACTAGATAAGCAGAGGAGGAAAAAAACATTGTTCTTGGGCACAGTAATGGCTCAGCAGCTTTCTAGCATGCTAAAACTAGCTGTAATCACACATTTTCGTTTGCTACTCTCTATCACCCTGATGGCCAATTTATCCACAGTAGCATATTTATCGGCCTGTTTACGGAATTGAAATTCTTCACCAGAGCCGATGCTACATTGCCTTGGAGCACTATAGGATTTAATTGAACCAGCATGAAAGAACTGATGAATGGCTTTGCTTGCAATGAAGAAAGTGGTGCAGGGCAGAATTTCAATGGGAGATTTTAGCCAATACTTAGTGGTTGGGATGCAAAATTGCCGACTATTGAAGTGTTATCTTTTTTCTTTCTCTCTCAGCTTACACGTGCCTAATTATTATTTTCTTTGCCACATCCTCTTGTTTTTCTTTGTTATGTTTGCAGTGCCATCCGCCCTCAACTCAAGTCTGTATGTCAGGCCCAAATCAGATATAATTGCAGACCTCACTCTTTTTACTTTACTATGCCTCATTAAAATATCCCAAAAGAATAGTATTTTAAGATTGCTGCCACTCATGGAGTTATCGAGAAGGAACACTGTAATACATCCGTAACCAAATTAAGTATATCTTATATATACCTTGTCTTTGGACTGCACAAACTGCACACAATTCCTTTGTATCCTATTACATTCCTTTTTAATGCCTATTTCTTTCAGCTCTTTGTTATTTAAATCTTTTATTCTCCTTAGGTGGTTTTTCATATTAAATATTTACTATTCCATTCAGTTTTCTCCTCTTTACCCCTCCTCTTGGTCACAATCCCCTCTTCCTATTCTGATATTGTTATTTTTGTCTTGCTTCTCTGTAATTATAGTTATTAAAAATCTCATAAATGCATAATTGTACAAAGTATTTCCTAAAAATCAATAATTTCTCATATATTCCAGGGGTTTCAAATTTTGATCCTTTTCCTTTTCTTCTGTCATACTTTTCCCTTCTCTTATTTTTTTTAAAGATTTTATTTATTTACTTGACAGAGAGAGAGAGAGAGAGAGAGACCATGAGAGAGGGAACACAAGCACAGGGAGTGGTAGAGGGAAAAGCAGGCTTCTGGCTGAGCAGAGAGCCAGATGCGAGGCTCGTTCCCCGGACTCTGGGATAATGACCTGAGCCAAAGGCAGAAGCTTAATGCCTGAGCCACCCAGGCGCCCCTTCCCTTCTCTTATTTAATAGCATTAATTTTCATTTTATTTCTCTTGTTACCATATAACAAAAGCTAACCAGGAGTTATATTTATATGCTTTCTGTTTCTTAATGTTCTAATACTCACTTGTTGCTTTTAACCTTGAGTTCTCAGATTTTACCGAATGCCCAAAAAAGTGATTAACAGAAATGATACTCCTCACTTAATTTGGTGAGTTACATAACTAATTCATATTTCTGTCTTCTCACCATCTCACTACAAGTGGAAATAATTTGTCATTTTTATTTTCTTTCCTCTTTCAAAGGATATTATTTTTCTACTCTATCTGTATTCTTCAATATTTCATCCCATTCCACCTTACTTAAGTATGGTTTCAGATTTATCCTAATTAAGTACTGATCTCTCTCTCCTTCTCTCTCTCTCTAACTTACCTCTACCTAATTTTCTTCTCATAATATTTCTTGGTCAAATATGATTTGCTTTAACCCCCTTTTTATTGTCTCCCACCAGTTATGACTTCTGATTTCTCTGACTTTTCCTTTATCTGCTTACATTAGACTTCACAAATTACTGCCCCGATTTTTTTTAAAAGATACATTTATTTATGAAGAGAGAGAGAGAGTGCGCCCACGCATGTAGGGGGAAAAGCAGAGCGAGAAGGAAACAGAAAATCTCAAGCAGACTGTGCTGAGCATGGAGCCTGATGCAGAGCTCAATCCTATGACCCTGAGATTATGACCTCAGCTGAATCTAAGAGTTGGATACTTAACCTACTGAACCACCCAGGTACCCCACTACCCTGAATTTTATCATGTAGTTTTTTTTTAATAAGTTTCATTTTTAAAAAAATTTTTAAAAGAGTTTATTTATTTATTTGATAGACAGAGATCACAAGTAGGCTAAGAGGCAGGCAGAGAGAGAGAGGTGGAAGCAGGCTCCCCGCTAAGCAGGGAGCCCAGTGTGGGGCTCGATCCCAGACCCTAGGATCATGACCTGAGCCAAAGGCAGGAGTTTAACAACTGAGCCACCCAGGTGCCCCCACATTCTACTTTCTGTATTTAGCACATAAATATTAATCAAGACATAGTTACTACTGAACATGTCCCCTAGTCATTTACATGGCTCAATGGAACCACATGGCCATTTCTTCTCTCACATTTGTAAAGACATCCATCTAATAATCTAGTCCACTTTAGGAGTAGAGGTAAGAATGATCAACACAACAGGTAATACAAAATGTCTTTTTTCTTTGGCTTAGAGATTATAAAAATTATGTGAAGATGGTTTTATTGGTATTTCCTCTTAAATTAGCCATTTTTTCATGGCATACTTGATTTATATCTTCTCTAAAACTTCCTTTATCTCTCCTCTTTTTTTTTCTTTCTAGGAATGAACCAGAATACGAAGGGTACAAAGCATCAGTTTAGGGAGGGCTGACATCCCTCAAAGCTCAGTGTGTATTTTTTTAAAGAAACATTCAAAAAGAAAGAGAATAAGTGAAAAAGTGAAGTATATTTTTAACCAATAAAGAAATATTAAAGATCACAGAGGCAAAATAGATAAGGATTCTGACATGGAAGAAATTGGGGAAAAAGCAATGGATGGTGATTGAATATGGAAAATACTTTCTCTTGATTATTTCTGTCTTACTCAAACTTGCTTAATTTTCTTGGAATTTATTTTTATTTCTTACTTTACTTATAAGTAAAACTAAGAAACAGTATGGGTTTCTCCTGAATCTTACTGCTACAAGTAATAAGATTTCTAGCCCGGATAGTTCCTGGCTAAAATATATAGCTAGGAAAATAGGATAGTTAGTACCTGTAAGATAGTAGAAAATATAAATATTGGTCTCTGCCCTCATTCCTGGCTCAAAATTCCTAAAACCCTTATAAATTCTTAAGTGATAAGAACTCTAGGAGCATCTCTTATTCTACCATTTGGTCTTTGACCCTGTCCCTGAGACAGGGCTCCTAAACCCTTGTAAACTCCTACATGTTAAGAACACTAGGAGCATTTTATTCTAATGAGGTGACTTTAGGCTGTGGGATGGCTCCTAGATGGGGGATGGTCAGCTTGACATTTTCAGCCCTAACCCCAATCTCCAGAAAGGGAAGAGAGGCTGGAGATGGAGTGAATAATTGATCATGCTTACACAAGGAAGCCTCAGTAACATTCCAATAGTACAGGATTCAGAGAACTTCCAGGTTGGTGAGCACATCCACATGCTGACTGTTCATTTGTATCCTTTATTATATCTTCTTAATAAGCGAATAAACATAAGTGTTTCCCTGGGCTCTATGAGCCATATAACAAATCAATTGAACCTGAGAAAGGGGTTGAAGGAAACTCTGATTTATAGCTATTGGTCAGAAGCAAATGTGGTAAGTTGGGCTTGTGCCTGGTGTCCGAAGTGTGTGTATATGGCAGGGTGTAGGGGGAGAAGATCTCGCAATGGGAATTAGCCCTTTACTTGAGGGATCTGATATTATTTCCAGGTAGATAGTTTCAGAATTGAGTTAAATTGTAGGACACCTGGCTGGTGTCTGACAGTTTTTTTGTTGATGCAGAAAAAAAAAAAAATCTTCTTTCATTTAGTGACCCAAAGTATCAGAAGCGAAGTGTTCTATCTGGAGGTGAAGGTGACACACAAGATGAAGAAACAGTAAGAAAGAACTGGGTTTTTCCCTACACAGGAAGGAAAAAAGCTGAGAGTTCTTGCTCTGCAGTACCACAATAACAAAAGTAATAAAATGAGCCAACCTTGACTTAAATCCCACAGCCATGTTTGCATGTGTGTGTATGAAGGGATGAGAAAGGGATGGCACATATGAACCAATGGCAGCTTTTTGAATGAAGGATGAAGCTCCAATGGAAACCTCAGAAATGGAAAGAAAATGCAAAACAAGTGCAGAGATTTGAAGGGGTGTGGTGGTGGTACCTTAAGTAAAGGATATGAAGCAGATTTCAGTTGGATACAGTGAGTGAGTTTGGAGGGGGAGATGCATATAAAGCAAGAAAGATTCCATAAAGTTTGGTGAGAGAGCTAAGTTACTTTTAATTAAGTGGAGTTAAAATGGGTGAGGAGAAACTGTTACAGGTACCATCCTATTTTGGACATTTCATACGCCATTGAATAATTCAACTCAACAAACATCTTATGAGTGCCTATTAAGAACTGTGCCGGACAAAGACACAAGGATAAATGAAGCATGTTTCCTGTGATTGAGGAACTTGTAGCTTACTCTGGAGAGACAGACAAACATCCAGATAGTGAATACATGACACAATATGACAAATTCCATATTTCAGATAAAGTGCAGAGAATAGCTTGATTTTGTTTCTTTTGTTTCTGTGGAGATAAAGATGGAAAGTTACAGCATGAAGTTGAAAGTGAGTTAGATCTTTAGGGATGGGTTTCCTTTTGGCGTTGGAGATGAAAGAGTACTCTAAGCTAAAGGTTGAAGCTAAGACATAAATGGTCAGGATCTAACTAGATCAAGTACAGTACTTAGCTGTGTCAGTGTTAGTGAAGAGTTTGTTGGAATTATGCAAAGATGATGGAGGTGATTGGGACTAGATTATTGTTACAGATTTTATTCTGTTGGTCATAAAAAACTAAGAAAGCCTTTTGACTTAGAGTATGACTTTGATCATGGTTATACTTTCAAAAATTGTTAGCTATAAAGGAATGATGATAAATTATATGTGGAAGAAGATTAGTTAATATAATAGTTTATGCAAGAGTTTATAAGAAAGATATTACTTAAAAATGGAAAGCTCTGACTTTAAGAGAAAGCAAAATTGATTGAGAACTGAATAAATATATGTTGAATGAAGTGAATATACAGATATATATACTATATAATATATACATCTATATATTATATATATCTTGATATATATAGATATAGATATAGATATAGATAGATATAGAGATAGAGATAGATATAGAGTAAGAGAAAGTGACTCAGTATTTCCAAACTTGAATGGCTTAAAGATGTAGTTACTCTTGGACATGGATTGCTTCAATTTACTATTTTATTTAGATGTATATAAATTTACCGGTGTGTTTCCCAATAATAGCATGTTTTCCAGTTCCTGTGGGAGAATACTCTGCATAGTTTTTAATACAGTCTGTGTATACTTTATAGAGACCTTATGCAAGAGTTTAAGTACAAGTAATTTTCTTTCCTTGAAAGGATATGTGTATATTTTAAACTTTAATAGAGGTTTACTTAGAAAACAGATGTGTTGGGACTCCCTTCAAATTATGAAATGATACGAGACATAAAACTATTTTCTCTTAAAGATCAGAAGAAAATCTGAAAATCCTTTGAGCACTTCTCAACCCAACTGCACATACCAAGCGATGTGGTGAATTGAAATACTTAAAGACCTCATATATATTTACTTCAGATACATGTCACTGAGAAGAAATATTTGCAATAGTTTTGTGTTGAATTTGCTCACATTTTTATTTTGTGGTTTCTATGCGGGCCTCCATATGAATGAAATACTTTCCTATGGTTAAGTGATATAGTGCATTTGGACAATATGTATGTCATCAAGATCCAGTCACACACACACACACACACACACACACACACACAAATACACAAAAGGGGGTAATGCCTTGAATAGAGTAACTCCCAACAGATAGTTATTGATTATTAGAGAGCCAATGAACAGCATGCCAAGCAGCAAAATTATTTTATGGCTGCGTCATATGCAAGGCTGAAATCTCAAATCCAAAATAGAAGCTGCTTCAAGCTGTGGAGCCTGAATGTGGGCAGAATACATTTTTACTGAAGTGCTATCATTGGCCCCATTAGAGCACAGACTCTAAAGGGCAAAACAGGCATTGGCATTTGAACCAAGATAAGAAAGGGACTGAGACAAAATCTCTCACTTGCATGAAAATCTATGAAGATAAGGATGCTACTTCTGAGAGAAGTGAGAGTTGCTTTCTCTTGGCCTGTGCTATGGAGTCCTGGAGGTTGAGGTACAGAAAATGACTCCAGGTGGCACAGACACAGGCAAGGGGGTGAAACTCTACTAAGCCCTGAATCTCCAGTTAACATCTTCTTTGCCTTTGGTTTCTCTAAAGACGTTGTTTGGGGGCACCTGGGTGGCTCAGTTGGTTGAGCAACTGCCTTCAGCTCAGGTCATGATTCTGGAGTCCTGGGATCGAGTCCCCCATCAGGCTCCCTGCTCAGCAGGGAGTCTGCTTCTCCCTCTGACCCTCCCCCTTCTCATGCTCTCTCTCTCTCTCTCTCTCTCTCTCTCTCTCAAATAAATAAATAAAATCTTTAAAGACTTTGTTTGAAGAAAGGCTTCAGAGGCTAGTTGTTGTTTTTGTGAGCACTGGTTTAGACAGGCCAATGCTGGGAAACCTAATTCAAGATACTAAAATGTATGGGGTGCCCAGGTAGCTCTGTCGGTTAAGCATCTGCCTTCAGCTCAGATCATGATCCTGGGGTTTTGGGATCAGGTCCCACATCAGGCTCCTTGCTCAGCAGGGAGCCTGCTTTTCCCCTCTGCCTCCTGCTCCCCCTGCTTGTGCTCCCTTGCTATCTCTCTCTCTCTCTCTGACAAATAAATAAACAAGATCTTTTTTAAAAAGATACAAAAATGTAAAGGGGTAATGTTTTCTCACCTCTGTAGTATATATAACCAGGGTTGTGAATTCTTTGGAGAGAGAAATTAGGAAGATTCAAAGAGAGAGTCATACCTGATTTCCTTGCACTATATTGTAACTTTTCAGTGTTTACTTTGCACAAAAGAAGAAAAAAGTTGTCACTAACTTGTAGAGTTTTTTTTTACCCACCCCCCCAAAAGTAGAAAATGATATTCGGAATTATAAAAATAAACTTAAGGCACTTGATACTCATTTCTTTATTCAAAAGTAAGCAATAGAATCTTGTCAGTTTTTACCCTGAAACCTTTCAGGATCCTTTTTGTCAATTATACTTTTTATAGCCACACACACACACACACACACACACACTGCACACTCACATACCCACAACACAGGCATAAACACTTGTGCCCAGGGGAGGGGGCAGAGGGGAGGAGAGGAGGACAGAGAGAGACGAAATAGGTGAAGTTTAAGGCCACAGTCTAGTAAAAAATATGTTACAAGGTTTTTGCTTTTTTTTGTTTTTTTTTTTTTTTAAAGATTTATTTATTTATTTATTTGACAGACAGAGATCACAAGTAGGCAGAGAGGCAGGCAGAGAGAGAGGAGGAAACAGGCCCCCTGCTGAGCAGAGAGCCTGATGCGGGGCTTGATCCCAGGACCCTGAGATCATGGCCCGAGCCAAAGGCAGAGGCTTTAACCCACTGAGCCACCCAGGCGCCCCTACAAGGTTGTTTGTGTTTGTTTGTTTGTTTGTTTGTTTTCTTTCTCAAAAGAGCACTTCTACAAACACACAGCAGAATAGTAGGAAACTAGGGAAATAATACCAGAAAAATATTTGGTCCCAAGAAAAGTGACTAATATTTTAAGAAAGATTTGTAAATATGAAGGATAAAGTATTGGTTGAATGCATATTCAAACATTGGTGAGGAAAGGAAGAGAAAGTACATCTTTCTTGTACCTACTCTATGCGAGATACGTCTCAACAGCCATTTCATCTAATCTTCACATAGTTGTAGGAGATGTGCTCTTGTCTCAATTTTACAGATTAAAACTTTAAATCAGGGAAGTCTCTTGTCCAGTGTCACACAGTTCGTAAGAAGCAGATCCCGGATTTGAGCCCAGAACTCAAAGGATAGATGGTTCCTGTTTTATGAAACAGGGTCAATCAAAACCAAAATACAATTAAAAATTAGAATAATTCTAATAGCAAGTGATTCAGAACTGTTGCTGGCTAGTTTTAAGTACATTTGGTGTTGGAGGTATCCCTCTAATCATGTTATATACATTTTCTTCTCTCCACCTCCCACACCATATCACTCTGAGGAAGATATGTGTGGGTAAAAGAATTAAAAGGGGGGTAGACTCCCTAGAAAGCAGCCACCAAAATTTTTCAAAGTCTCAGTACAGAGGAAAATTAAAATGACATATTGTTCATATTATTTTATTCTTAAATTAAGTTTATGCATGATGAATAGGTTAAAAAATAATAATTTAACAAACAGAGGTTTAGGCTTCTACCAGGACATGATTCTCCAAAGCTTGGTGGTTCTCCCTGGTGCAAAACTGAGCTGACATACTTTCATTAAATATAATAATTTCCTTAAATTTATTTTTTTTAAAGATTTTATTTATTTATTTGTCAGAGAGAGAGAGAGGGAGAGAGAGCAAGCACAGGCAGATAGAATGGCAGGCAGAGGCAGAGGGAGAAGCAGGCTCCCTGATGAGCAAGGAGCCCGATGTGGGACTCGATCTCAGGACGCTGGGATCATGACCTGAGCCGAAGGCAGCTGCTTAACCAACTGAGCCACCCAGGCGTCCCAATTTCCTTAAATTAAAAAAAAAAAAAGGTTTTATGCAGTTCCAAATTGCTTTCCTGGGTGTTTTCATCTTGAGAACAGCAGGTGAATATGAACAAGTTCAAGCCTATTTTTATTTTCCAGTAAATCCCAAATGCCTTAGCTTTGCAAGCTAATAGCATCCAAAAAACATGCTGATCTTGGCAGGAAGGAGAGTCCTGAGAGAGACCAGACTGAGTGAAAGAACACAGCTCTGGGTTTTTATGAGAAAATTTAAAAGCAATCAATGTAAATATGAAAACTTTAAGGTTCATATCTTAACTCCAAAATTTGAAAGAGTATGTTCTAAATGAATTAACCTGAATTTCTTTTTAACCTAGATCAAAGTGCGTTTCAGAGTAAAATCAATTGAAGTGATATAACAACAAATACCAGGCACACATAGTACCATGAAGAAATAAATAAAATATGGTCATCGAAATCAATATATGTATATTTTTAAATCAAAGCAGCCATGACTAATTGTGAAACTATAGAAAACCATGCTTCACTGTGACACTGACAGTCCAATTTCTGAAATCATACCACTGTCCGGAGGATGTTTGAGAAGTGTTGCTTGGGGTCTATAACACCAGGAAAACTGTCTTTCACAAAAAATATTTATTTATTTTATGCTCCTTTGGTTTTATGACCCTAAAAAGTAACTGTCATTGTGAATAAACACTCTTCCCTCATTTCAATGTGTGCTAGTTCAATTATCTGAATGCAGGAAAATTTCTTGTAATTACAGTATAAATAATAGATTTTTAGAATGCACCTAATTTCCCATTGGAGTATTGAATAAATGTTTGATACTGTTGACTTGTGCCTCATATGTAGCTTGGAGCCCTGAAATTCTGTGTTCTTGCTATACTAGGAATAATTATTCTATTAAAAATAACACATTACTCTTAAGACACAGAAGAAGTATATACTTTGCATATTTTTAAATGCAGAGCAGGAAACCATTCAAAAGAAACACCTTTACCTTTTGAAAAAGATGACAATGATGATAACAAAAATGAAATTTCTTTTTGGAAGAGCCATATGGCTCTTAAAAATAGATATGTCTTTAATAAAATGTGTGTAGTTAGAGTAAAAGTATATTTTTGTAAAAGTATTTTGTAAGTAAAATATTTTCCTTTATCATAAAGCAAAATCTGCACCAACAGGAAGACACAGCATGGATACATTTCAAGTGAGACAATGAATCTCTTCTCTTCAACCTCTATTTGGATCATGTTTGAGAAGCTGAAGTATTAGCTCTCTGGCTATAAAACTTGGGGCTGATCCTTAACATTTCAGAGGGAGGACAGGGAAATAAGCAATGAACATAGAGGAGTGGCCTCAGAAGCTAGGGAGGTATAAGAGCTCATGATGCTACTCCAAATACAAGTTACATTTTTATTATTATCATAACTTGAAGTAAAAATCAGCAATAGCAATCATTCAATCGTCCAATGGGAAATTAAGTTTACTCTAAGATTTTTATCTATTATTGTTGCTTAGGTACCTTCAAGAAAATTTCTTGGAGAAGTTGCAAAGGAAATTTATCATACCCAAACAATTTCACAAGCAATGAGTCCAAGAGCTTATAGAGAGAAAAAGATATATGTTTGCTTTCTGGATATACTCTTTTTAGGCTTTGGGGACACTCGGATTGATACCTGCAAACTGTTGTAGATATTCAGTTATAGAACCCAAGATTCAGTTTGATGATCAGTTAACAAACATAATTGAATGTCAGAAATGTGCCTGGCATGCTGAAAGGCACTGTAATACACTGGTGAGTTGGATAGACTTGGAACCCTACCTGGTTTACAGGCTAGTGGTGAAGGTAGGATACTGAACATAGAATTTGAGGAAAGTCCTTCCATTTTTTAAAAATAATTATGGATTGTACAATTTCTGACCAAACTGTGAGGCCTATTTCATCTGGGAAATATGAAAAGGCACTTCTGAGGCCCTGACATTTATGCTGGGACCAGAAAGAAAGAGAAAGATGTGGATTAGTCTGTTCATTTGTCTGTTAGAAGGGGAGGCCCCAAGCATCCATGGGATTGCCCAGTAATAATGCTCAGCATGAAGGGGAAAAGAAAGGGGGCGGGGAGCTAATAACAGAGTCCTTGACTAATACCAATATTGTATGTTGGAAAGAAAGTGAGTAAAGAACTAGCACTATCACAAAATTTAACTAAAATAAAAACTTAAAAGAATCTATGGGGTTTTACAAATAGAGAAGGAAAAATCATCCTAACAACACTGAGCAGGAAAAGTATGGGAAGAGAGGGATGCTGAAGTTGGGTAGTTGTGGGTTGAGGAGATGAGAAAGGTAAGACGATTTGTACCACCATTCTTCCCACAAAACCAGTTCTTATGATGATAGTGTTGGTGGTAATGGTAACAGTCGTAGTAGTAGTAGAAGAAGGAATATTGACCAAATCTTATTATAGCACTTACTAGAGAGCATACTCTTTAACTCCCATGCATTAATTTATTTAATCCTTAAAGATGTAGTTTGTTCACACATGAGAAAATTAAAGCATAGAAAGTTTAAGCAATTTCCCCAAAGGTCATAAAGCTAGTAAATGGAGGGCCGGGAATTTTATCCAGGCAGTCTGAATCCTAAGTCTATGTTCTTAACCTCTACGCTAGTATAGAAAGAAATGTATGGAATAGTAGTTTTTATGAATCCATAATATGCTAAGTACTTACATATGTTATCTCAATTAATATTCAAAAGAATACTACATGGAAGATAAAACTGATATTCCCACTTCAGAGACAAGGAAACTAAAGTTTAGGAAAGCTAAATAAGTTAAAAAAGCATGGAAGTCATATTAAGGTCTAATTCTTATTCACTCCTCTTCCCTATGTCTTCAAACTCTTTCTTTAACTTGTTTTTGACATATGAATAAACTCAAGTATGGCTCATATTTAAACACACAGACACAGAGTCCCATAGTGTTTATTTTCGTTGGCATAATGTTTACTGTTTATCTTTCCTAATCTTTGGTTTACTTGTTTTTAACTGTGAATTGCTGTACAAGTACAAATTATGAATCTCTGAAGGAACATTAAGTCTCTTAGTACTATCATATGTCAATCTCTCCTGGAAACTGCAAAACCATTATGGATGTGTAGTAGTTATCATATTATCAAACATGGAAAAGCAAGCCAACATAAATGATGCAATGGATATGAGTGAGTATGTGTAATACATTTCTGAGCATACGACCAGGAGTATTTTAAAATTGGGTGATAATAAAATCTCAGGGAATTCTACTCCTTTCGTGTAATTTTGAAATGAAACATAATAATTTGAGTAAATAACCATACATTTCCATATGGAATTTACTTTGTTCTTTGAAAGCCAACCATCAGTGATAAAACCATAAGAAAAGAAACTGATCTATATAGAATTTAGTTTCAATAGATGAACTTTTAGTCACCAAACAAATCCCCTGAAAAATTATTCAAAACCATAAAGTCAGTGTTAACATCTAAATAATTTGCTTTGACATGAAGTTATTACATGGCTTTTTAAATAACCTATAAATAAGTCTGTATTTCTACACGGACAAGAGAGACAATACCGTATATTTGTCAAACACAAATATGCTACTGATAGTTAATTTGCCAAATGGGCAGTTTAACAATGTCATTAATTTTAGGTCAGTTAAGGTGGCATTCTTTATGAGAACATGTGGACAAATACTTAAGCATAGAAATTATAGTCCTGAGCATAAGGTATATAGTTCTCCTAGAGGTTTCACTTATTTAGAGGTACGAGAGAGGAGAGTCGACAAATACATGCCCCAAGAACTCCTGAGGTCCTACATTTGTTAAGCAATTGTTCATTTTTGGTTCATTCCAGCTATTAATTCCAGCAAGTCAAGTATAACACATAAAGTCATTACAAGGATCAGGGTGGATATTGTGGAATATTTAACTTCTGTTTTTCAGATGAACAGGGTGAAACAGTATAGAGCACATTTGAAAATGTCACTGAGTTGTGAGCTAGACAAAATGACCTCTTCAATCAAGACATACTAAAATTTCATCAGACCCAATAGTTTACAGTGGAAATGGCGTGGGCTTTCACTTTGATATTTTGCAGTTGCATACTCTCAGGTAGGAAAGCTTTTTGAGTCTTGGTTTTCTTATCACTGAAATGGGGGAGCAATAACTGTCAGAATTGTTAGAAGATTTATAAACTTAGCATTGACTTTTGAATACTAAATGTTCAAAGGTAACTACTATTGTATATTAACCTAGTAGTTCAATGATTTTAATGTTATAATTTTTCATTTATACATACATATTTAAATGTACTCTCATTCTATAACATAGAACATGTGAACCCATTTTTTTTAAAAGATTATTTATTTATTTATTCATTTGACAGACAGAGATCACAAGTAGGCAGAGAGGCAGGCAGAAACAGAGAGAGTGGGAAGCAGGCTCCCTGCTGAGCCTGATGTGGGGCTCGATCCCAGGACCCCGGGATCACAACCCGAGCCGAAGGCAGAGGCTTTAACCCACTGAGCCACCCAGGCACCCTGAGAACCCATTTTTAACCACTATTTAGGATTTGGGGTTGAATTTTTAAAAAATTACCTTTTATATCTTGGCCTTCGAAGAAATTGCAAAAATAATATAAGTTCCCATGTACCCTTCAATTGGCTTCCCGAGAGTATTATCTTCCTCAGTCATAGCACATTGTCATAACCGGGAAACTGATGTTGTTAAAATATTATTAACTCAGGTATCTTTGAATTTATTTTTAACATGTATCAATTTCTGTATTATTCTGCACTAGTAAGAGATATATGCATGACCAAGAGATAAATGCATGACCAACTGTATATGTCAGGTTATCAGCCAGGATAATTTATTTAAAGCAATTATAACCAAGATGCAGCTTGTATTAAGCCTAGGGTTTGGAGGAATCATCTAACCAGATCAAATTATTTTTCTATCATGAGCCAAAAATCATATGCATTTTAACATTATTTTGGTGTTTCCATTCCAATATATGATGCTTGGTATCAAATCTCGGCACCCTACTCATCATCTATATAACTTAGGTGCTTATCTTAACTTCCTGTTGCCTGATTTTCCTTATTTGTGAATTCATAGTATTTGTGATCATAATAGCATAATAACATATTGTGTTGGAAAAATTAATTAATATTTGAATACTGGTAATTAACCTATTGTCTTTTGGCTCCAAGTTTACTAATTCTATCCTTCGTGATGCTGAGACAAGAACTCTGCAAGGGACATTTCTAGAACTTTCATGTTAAAGGAAGGCCAAACACATCCAAGCCTATTATGCTTCACTAATGGAAGGCCTACAAAGGAGACCAGAAAGTGGAAATGTGACACTTCTTCTAAGGAAGACACTTCCCTCCTGTTTTTAAGTCCTGGTCAGTATCACTTCATCAGCCAGCATACAGCAGTCTTATCTTTCATTTTACCCCTTTGCTAATCAGAATGAGACCTTGCTCATGCTTCCTCTCTAAGAGTGTGACACAGTTTCCCAATGAGCATCTCATGGCTCACATCTCTTTCTCTGGTGGCTGAGCTCCTTGCCAATGAAAAACAGAATTCTGGTAATCTCCAAACCCAAAGTAGTTGCCTTGCATGGAGAAGATTATTTTCCCCAAGTTATATCCCTATCATCTCTCACTGCCTTTAGAGGTATAATTAGCGTTGGAGCCAATCATATTTTAGAAGGACAAGTGCAAAGTTTGACTTAGAGGGAAATATCTTACGCTCCAGAAGAATCGTACCACTAACTAATTTTTTTATATGCACAATCCTGAAAAATACATGTGGAAATGTTAGGTCAAGCAAGAATGAATATACCTCTGATTTATCCAATTTATAGATTTAAAGACACGTGAACAGAGATTTTGGATTTAATGTATTAGTTTGAACAGTTTGCTTAAATGTTTGACAGAAACCATGGGTCAAAGAGGCCTAATATTAATAAGGTTAAGATATCAACACTTCCCTGGCATGCAGAAGAGGGAATAATCCAAAGACTTAAAAAAAATGAGAATGGAGAAGTGAATATTATTATTTTTTTAAGATTTTTTTTTTTTATTTGACAGAGAGAGAGACAGCAAGAGAGGGAATACAAGCAGAGAGAGTGGGAGAGGAAGAAGCAGGCTCCCTGCAGAGCAGGAAGCCCAATGTGGGGCTTGATCCCTGGGCTCTGGGATCATGACCTGAGCCAAAGGCAGATGCTTAACAACTGAGCCACCCAGGTGCCCCTGGGAAAGTGAATATTATTATATGCATTCTGCATATTTATCCCATACCATATCCCCTGTGGGTAACCAGAAACTTTTCCTTTCATTTAGCAGTAGGAAATAAGGATGCCCCAGCATCCCTGGAAAGCTCTGTGGCTGTACTCTCTAAGTTAAGAATATGGTGAGAGTTGTTACCATTGAGACGAGCTCCTTGGTTTCAAGGTTTTAAGGATAGTGGGGCCCCAACTGATAAAATATGCAAAATGTCTAGTAGAGTATCTATCATAAGCAAGTGATCTATAAATGTTAACTAACATTAATCTGGTATTCTTTGTCCCCAGTTGAGGAATATTACCTTCCATTATGTTTGCATCATTGCTCTCGTGGTCCAGTAATATTACCAATAATAAAGATACTATATTGGATGTATAATGTACTCTATATGAATTATATTATACATCTATATATTAGCATTTCCAGTTGAAAAATGGGAAACATTTTTGCCAACTTTAGGTAAAGAATTCTGTATTCAACTATATGCCTCCTTTTCTACATTTTGTTGAAGTAATAGATATTCAACTGGCAATCACTTATATGGCTAGTTGTATTTCCTCCCTTGATTCAAGGATAAAAGTTCTCCATTGTGTTCATCAATATGAATTGTTACAATGGGGGCATCTTGAAAATGTGTGAGGGCATTTGATGGGTGCAGTGATGGAGGTGAGGTACTTACTACTGGCATTTAGTGGAGAGGAGCTAGCAATGTTATACATCCTCCACAGCAGAGAATGGTCTTTGTCCAGCACTATTTTCAAGTATTCTGTCGTAACTATAAATCAATAACTTTTGTTTTTTTAATAAGTTTTATGAAGTTCCAGGACTGCAGAAGAAATTTGTTATAAAGAGGAAGATTTAAAGGGAATAAAGAATAAAATGGAATGAAGACATTTTCTCAAAATTGTTGGATAACTTATTTACTTGGACCATACTATTTAATCTATGTATTACAACATCAGCAACTATAAAAATACATCCGTAACAGTTACTACAAAAACTAAATCCTATTGAAAATATTTAACAGAGAAATATAAGTTTGTGTTAACACACTTAGAACCAGTATTTTTAAATTGGCACAACCCATAAAACCTAGAGATAGCTTTGAATTGAATTGATTAGTTTTACTGTAAAATATCTTACATTATTTATAGCCCATCTATTTTTAATTTATTTAGCACTGTGATAGAACACTATGATGAGAAGATTATATATTGTGATTATATTTTAAAGTATACGCCTGAAGCTTTATGTTTTTAATCATAAAGGTAGATTTATTATTTATAAATTTCATTCAGAATAGTGAAAGGTGGTATCATTGTGATTGTACATGCACAGGGGCACATGTATATTATATTAACGTTTATAAGGATCTTATTAAGTCCTATGCATATGGTTAAGAACTTTTCATTTTCTGTTGATTCTCATAGCTAACATTTTGAAATTGATACTTCTATTATCTATTTACTTGTGGGTCCTCAATTATTGGTAATCAAATAGATATTTTAACATAACAAGTTCAAAACTGAACTTTTATACCTTCTCCTCAAACTGACAAGCTCAGTTAAGGAAACTCAATGCTTCAAGGATGAATGCACAGAAATAAAACACCAAAACCAACAAACCAAACATACAAAAACAAAATATAACAACACTTCAATCTATCCTTGATGTCTGTCTTACTCTTATAACCCAATGGTAAGAAGTGATATTGACTCTGCCTTCAAACTATATTCGAAATATATCCAGAATCCAACTCTTTCCATCACCTCCAGTATACTCTGGTTCAGGAGTCTCTCCTTCTCTCTTAAATTATTGCAATAAGCTTCTAACTGGTACCTTTGCCTCAACTCTTGTCTCTGGATGTCTATTTTCAGTACAGCAGTGACTTTTTTAAAGCACAAGTCAGATCATTACCTGCTCTAGATCAAAATCCTCCAGTGGCTTCTCCTTTTCTCTATCTTGGGATAAAAGCAGAGTCTTTAATATAATACACAAGGCCCTATACCATTAGCCATGTGGCCTCTGTGATTTCATAATGGATTCTTCTACTCTTGTCACTTTGTCATTTCACTATGACTACACTCACCACACTTCACTATGATCACATTCTACAGTTCCTCATCTATACCTCAGGACCTTTGAGTTGACTGTTTCATCTATCTGGAAGTCTCCTCCCACAAGGATTGTTCCTCACCTACAAGTCTTTGTCAACAGTTTACTCAAATCTTCTCTTTTCCTTGAAGCTTATATTGACTACTCCACTTAATGTAAAGGCATACTTTTCCCCACAGCATTCCTCACAGCACTAGTACCCTAGGTCCTGCTTTATGCTTTTCCATCCCATAGTACATACTTAGATTTTGTCAGAACAAAATTTGCACTGGGAAAAATTAAATAGGTAACAAAGACTTAATTCAAAGCCATTATATTCAGAGAAAGGGGCCAGGATGCTGTTTGAACTCTGTTTAAACAAAGGCCTCAGTCTTTAAGAGCTGGGGTGGAAAGGATCATAGGCTATTTATGTTGCTAACTTACTTTACAGTAAGGATAAGTAAAATTTCTTGTATCTTCATGATAGTAGGTAGTTTTAGAACTTGGAGCAAAGTGTTCATTGAGTGTAGGCTCCTACCCTATCAGGGACACTAGGAGACAGGGGTATCATTTTCCCTGATGATTATCATGATGGTTCTCAGGTCCTTAAGAAAGATAATCCTCTTCAGTTTTAAAACTCCTTAGCTTTTAAAAAAAGATTTGTATCTCAAATGGGAAGAGAAAGAATTCACAGTAAGGATTTTTCTAAAGTGAATGCCCTAACAATGTAGGAGAGGGACCTCTGTGGTTAGTCCATCTGGATTCTGTAAAGGCCTGAATGAGAAATAAGTCTGGGGTCTAGAGGCAGAAAAAAGCCTGTCTAAAGTTTAATCAAGCTGAGGGAAACATTAAGGACATCTTGGTCATGTTTAATATTGATTTTTTCTCTATCTAGCATATAGGCTCTGTAAGGACAGGGTTTTATGTTGTTCACCTCTGTTTAAAAAAAAAAAAAAAAAAAAACCTGGAGAAAATTTTTCCCGCTGGATGGGACTAAGATAATGATATAATTTGTTTGCTTAAAGATATCAGAACACTTGAAGCAAAGAAAAAACTTGGTCATGAAAAGATACTTAATTGAAAGATTAATGTTGCAAAGGATAAAGTTAGGTTAATTTTATAATGGTTGAAGGCTAGACATGCATAAACACAAGGAGGTATGTTTTTCTTAAAATTCTTTTCAGTCTGTTTGGCCATCTGGTTCTCTGACCTGCACTTATTTTCCATCATAGTGGGAACTTAAAATGAGTTTATATGATGTGTATTTTTTCTTCTGCTATAATATGTTTTTGTTTATTCCTTATACTTTTTACAACTACTGGTGATCTGAGCACAGTGATATAGTGATGGATACATGTTAGAAGATTTTATTAGTGCAACTAATATAAACAAATATGAACATGCAATTTTATTCTACAGTTGGGCCCTGTTTATGGGTTGTAAAGAATGTGATACAGGGCAAGGAGTGGATATTGTGAAGTTGATATATAAACTCTCTGACTTAACCTTGTCTTTAAAAAAGACCAGATAATGAATTTTAAGAAAATTATATATTCCCTCAAGATTCTTTTATTACTGAGTGAAAAAAAAAACACAACTTACCTAATAAAACTGATCTACCCTCAGTTCAAAAGAAACTCAGTATCAGAAAGTATCATATGGCTCAACTATTTTAGATTTTCTTTTGAAATCCTGGTATTTAGGTTTGCTTAGATTTTCTTTTGTCATTTTGGTATTATCATAAATATGTAAATATTAACAAATAGGGTAAAAATAATAACTTTTTAATAAGGTATATAGGTTCCATTTGCTCTTTGGCTGAATTACAAGGTCTGTTGCAAATATTTATATTTTGACAAGTGCCACTGCCGTATGATAATCTGAGCTTAGAACATATGGAAAGTGTTCACAAGATACATTTAATATGATATTTTACATACTAAGGACTAGTAGGAAAACATCATGTGCATTAAAATTTTGAAACAAATGACACTCTTAAACCTGAACAAATCTTCCTAGTGAAAGTTCTTGGTATTTTACAAAAAGGAAAAATAAGGCCCAAAAGGTTACATAGGTTGCTTAAGGTCACATAACTAGTTAAATGGGAAAAGGGACTAGACTAAAAATTTTCCAGTATGGAGCTACAGTAGTTATTTCGTAAAGCTCTTGATAGTGCTGGAGTACACATCCATGTGACTTAAAAAAGGTTATGTCAGTACTGATTTTTCATTTATTTTGTGCCTCATATTGCTTTTAAAACCCCTTTCTGGTCCTCAAAAGAAGAGCATACTTTGTTGGGGAGATTCATATTACCACTCCCATTCTAATATTATCTTCATGAAACAAAGCCATCCCTATTATTCAAATCTTCAAATGCTTACATTCAGAGCAGGCATACTCCAATTATTAGCAAATAGTTAACCTAAAAGATTCTCTTTTAATTGGTCTTAATTCTTAATTGATGAGCTATAAATACTCAAAAGAGCTTTCAAATGAGAACTACACTTATTTCTCCTTGAGAAAGGAAGGATTATAACATAATTTGACACGCTATGAAATATTCATCAGCAAAGTAGCCTCCTTGCTACTAAAAACAAAAGGAAGCTGTGAATTCTGTAGTTTAGCTACAGAAATGAATTTTAGATCCATTTTGAAATGCTTAATTTTAACTCCTTCATTCTCTGGAGCTCTTTGAGAAAACCCTCTGTGAGTTTTATGAGGAAAAGACTGTTAAAAATCACAAAATTGATTTGAAGTTCAGCAGCCAAGAAGATCTTTCCCTGATGCTTTTTGATTGTGCAAGCCATTCTCTCTAATCCAGAGATACGGAATAGCTGAGAAATCTATTATTTTTTCTATAAAAATTATTTTAGAAGTGATTTCTAGTCTTTGTATTTTGAAAAACAAAATGATATCTAACAGGTGATAAGACACATGGAAACAAATTAAACTGTTGGAGCTGAATGAATTTTTTATTAGATATATAAATCTTCTGTTCTTTTATTAAGTCCAGTAAAGATTTATTAAATTTTGCTTGATTTAAGAAATACTTCTGAATTGTAATAAAAAAGATGGATGGATTTTAATCCAGTTTTTATAATGATCCAATGAGTTGGTACAACATTTTGATGTAGGGAATGTAGAGATATTATGAAAGAAGATTTATTTTTAAATTATAATTTTTGAAAGTTATAATAGTTTCTTCAGTACATTCAATTGCCATCAGTCACTGGGTTTTCTCCTTAATATCTTTGTAGCAATGATCAATTTTTAATTTAGGTGAATTATAAGGGACATATTTATAAAAACGTTTATCAAAAACTTTCAGAAGTGAAATCACTGGAAACATTGCATTGTTGATATATAACATATGAATAAGTAAATAAATGAATAAATAAAATGTTGCTATGTTTACTGTAATTATATTTTTGAGGCAGTTCTTCAATATACTATATAATATCCTCTTTATTTGGTCCCATTTTATCCATTTTCAGGCCAAAATTAATTGTGCTTTTCATGTCTCTCATTTCTTTTACCTCATTGACATTGTGTATTTTGTGAGTGTATATGTGTGTCTGAGAAACAGAGTGATTCTTACAACTCAATTCTAGAAACAATAAAGGACTGTAGTATACACCAGTGGGGAGCAGGAAACTGCTCTGCTCACACTGTTTTCTATTGATTACCCAAATCACTCATGTTCCAGATTCCATCTAGAAGAATTTCCTCTTCTCCTAGTAGCTCACTAATTTAGTGATGTGGACTGAACTGGAACTGCCATCTTTTTTCATTTATCTCCTTTCACTCATTCAACAAATATAACCTGGGAGCTTCCTCCATCTCAAGCATTCCTGTGCATCTTGCAGCTACAGAAGTAAACAAAGCAGACTATCCCTTCCCCTCACAAAGCTTACATTTTAGAGACAAAAGAAAGACAAGAAACAAATAAATATATATGTCAAGTGGTAATAAATGCAATGACATTTACTAAAGAAGCTAAAACAATATGGGAAATTGCTATGTATGATATTCAAGAAAGGCTTCTCTGATAATGTGACTGTAGGGGACACCTATTAGAAGTAAAGGTTTTAACTATGATATTGGGGGGAATATGTTTGGCTTATTTAAGGAAAACAAGGAGGTCAGTATGGCTAGTATGAAGTGAAGTAAGTGACAGTAATAGAAAAAAAATAATTAGGTCATATGATTTATAGGCCATTATGAGTACTTGGGTTTTCCCTCTGAGTGATATAGTAAAGCTATTAGAAGGTATTGAGCCATAAGAGTGCTACATTTGGTTTTTTTGAGGCTCATTCTTTAGTGCTGCTTGGAGAACAGATTTTAGGAATGCAAGGGTAGAGAAGGGAGACTAGTTAGGGTACTACTGGAACTTTCAGGTTGCTAGAAATAAAAGTAGTGAGATACAGTTGAGTTTGGGATATATTTTGAAACTGTCGATAGATTAAATGTGGGATGAGAAAGATACCTCAAGAAAGAAAGAAGATGTCTTGAGGATCACACCAGCTTTGAGCCTGGACACCTGGAATTAAGAGGTTGCTAACTATTGAGATGGGAAAGACTGAAGCAGGTTTGGGAAGGGTACTGAGAATTTTCCTTTAGACATACTAAATTTGAGCTGCCTCCTAGGATGTTAAGTGACTTCTAAACAGGTATTTGTGTAAAAGTCTGGGGTACAAGGAAGAAGTCCCAACTGGAAATGTAAATTAATAATCACTAGAGCATGAATGATTTTTAACAACATGAGACTACATGAAATCATCCGGATAGTCAGTATAAATAGAGAAGACATGAAAACCACATCGAAGGTGAGACTAACATAACATAATAAAATAATAATAATAATAATAATAGTAAAGGTGAGAGTTGGTAAAAAGTAGAACAAGCTGCCTTTGTGTGTGTGTGTGTGTATTTTGTTTTGTTTTTAAGTTGTGGTCAGTGACTCAGAGAAGAACCAGGAGAAAACTAATTTCCTGAATAAAATAACTGATTGAAGGATGGACATTTTAGTGTGGATTCCCTGAAGGCAGAGGCTGAGGTAAGGATTAGGTTGTTTACTTGGAAGGTGATCATGAAGCTAGAGTGAGGGAATGGCAAACTCAATCAGGAAAAATCAGCATAACAGGGTCTTATTAATCTAGTCACCACTGTGAGAAACAGGGCCTTCTAAGAATTAACAGATGATGGTTAAGTCATTTATTCACCAGCTCTCATTCTCTATTGATGAAGGATTGCTTCCTGGGACACTGACTCTCCTATCTTACCAAGCTGCACTGTTATATGGGCTCCTATGCAGAAGGTCCCAAGAAAGCAAGCAGAAAAAATCTTGGATTTTGGTCAAGGAGATATTGTTCTAAAGAAGTCTGAACTTGAGGCTCCTGGGGGGCTCGGTCAGTTAAGTGTCTGCTTTTGGCTCAGGTCATGATCCCAGCGACCTGGGATCAAGTCCCACATCAAGCTCCCTGCTAGCATGGAGTCTTCTTCTAGCTCTCCCTCTGGCTGCTTTTCCCCCTGCTTGTGCTCTCTCTCCCTCTCTGTCTCAAATAGATAAAATATTTTTAAAAAGATAGAATCAGTCTGAACTTGCACAGAACATCTACTTTATTGCAGATGAAATCATTTAGTGGCCAAGGGAATTAGACATAAGGATAGGACATGTGGCCAAAAGAAATTGCCAAAGCATTTGACCCAAAGTAGCCAACATTAGTACTTTGCCCCCATGGCCAAAGTGATGAATTTATGACGGGGGACATGACCCAACTTGTGTCAGGTCTTTCTCTAATATTGTTTCAGTTTAGCCTGAAGGAAAACTTCCTTTACTTTCTGGTTGTAGATTTGTGAGGATGTAGACCCTTTGGCCTATGAAAGCCATTCCCCCAACATATGAGAAATACTATTGCTGTGGAAAAATATCACTAAAAAAGAAAAAAATAGGAGTTCAAGATAGTACATAAAGTGTTCTGTCTCATGATCTGTTGACTGAGGATTTTAGTGCTGTTTTTATCCAGATGCTTCATAATGCTTTGTTTTCTGACATACTCTAGTGTTCTTATAATAACTTTCATTTATGATTAACTTAGCTTGAGCTGTGTTTCTGTGATCAACAATTAAGAGTACTGACTTACAGAGTTCTGTGATGCATTACATTTAAAATTTTTTCTACTTTCATTTGTATCTTTATCCCAATTTCCTAACTACTCATTCTCATTTAGTATCAATGTTGTGATTCAAGAATTTGCATAAGCTATTTTAATTTATTTGTGAAATAAATTAGGTTATGAATAATTTACAAAATCAACTGTTTCCTTCCTAATAATACTTTTAGGACACAGCACCACAAAGTAAAGCTCATATGTTGTATTACCTATAGCTTTATGTTGAATCGATGAAAAAATAATTTTTCCATTCATAGGTGATGTTTCATTATAGATATTATATAAATCTATCATCATATAGATCATAAGGTAAGTATCTTTCTGAATGCACACAAATGAGTTTATTTAGTGATTGGGTGGTAAAGACAACAACTCATAAGCAGTCCCACAGATTAGACCTGAAAACTATGTAATGTTAAAGTTCCAAGTACTGGAGAAACAAGTATAACATCCTGTCTTGAAAAAATGTATTTTTCCCCCATGGGTAACATGTTTTTGTCACCGGATAAGCAAATTATTTCAAAGTAATGACCTCTATTTTCCTAGTAGTTAGACAAAACAGAGTTACATAATAAATAGCTTTTCAGATAAGTTAATTTTACTTTTTAGTTCTTTTTCTTGGAGTACTTATTTACTGTAGGTGAATTTTATGCTTCTAAATAATATGCCAGCTGCTGGATGATGTTGATGTAGACACCATGGAATTTAACTGGTAAGAGTGTGGTTTCTAGGGGTAGCTGGGTGGCTCAGTGGGTGAAGCCTCTGTCTTCAGCTCAGGTCATGATCTCAGGGTCCTGGGATCGAGCCCCACATCGGGCTGTCTGCTCAGCGGGGAGCCTGCTTCCCCTTCTCTCTCTGCCTGCCTCTCTGCCTACTTGTGATCTTACTGTGTCAAATAAATAAATATAATCTTTAAAAAAAAAAGAGTGTGGTTTCTGGCATCAGACTATCTCTAGGTTGGCAGCGTGGCTCCCCTACTTGTTAGTTGTCTTCTTAAGGCAGGCTCCTTACCCTCAATTATTTCCTTTATTTACTTTATAGGTATTTACTTTATAGGAATGTGTGTATATCTAATGTGTTAACATATGTAAAACAGTGTCTTGAATATAGAAAGTGGGCAATAAATGTTTGCTATTATGTACTAATGACGATGGTTGATGATAATGGTAATCAAGAACAGTTTACTTATCCTATATCACACCGGGTCTGGGACTTTTTTTTACTAGACTTTTTGGCAAGGAATCACTATTTCCTAAATTCTATCCTTTTCTCTCTCTTGATTTACTCCTTTATTATGCAGCATATCTTCTAGCAATTTAGTTAAAAAAAGATATATGTGTGGTAAATCTTTCTGAGAGTTGGTAGGTCTAAAATGAGTTAATCTGTCTTCTCACTTGAGTTGTTGTCTGCCAGTTTTAAATCCCTCTATTCATATGCTTTTCTGGTGTATTGGAATTCCTGTACCAGGTTCTATTCTGTTCCATGAGATTGTTCACTCAAGTTCCAATATTTTCTCCCTTGTTACCAACTTTTCTGGTAAGACGGAAGTTGGCCCATATCCAAACTTCATTCCTCACTGTTTGGAACATAAATCAGAGAAAGAAAAACATGGAGGTATATTCAGTGATCCTCTAGCACGATACCACAACTGACACATGGCAGAGAAACAGGATGTCAGTGAAGTGGCTCATGTCTTTGTCATAGTCTGTGCACCTCCTAGATCTTGTACTGGGGAGTTTCTGATGGGTGCTTAAAATTCTCTTCCTCTATTTCTCATAGTACTGAAATGCACCCAAGAAAGGGAAACTGTGACTCATAGCTTAGCATTCTGGGGGGATTGAATTATGTTATTTCTGCAGAATTTTCAGACTGAATGTTAGACTTTTTCTAAGCATAGCACAGATGACATAAAACCCTTTCTATTTCAGATAATGATACTTCTTTATAAAACACTTCTTATTTTTAAAGAGAATCTGGACCCTTCTCAATGTGAATCTAATGAAATGATGCTAGAGATTGGGATTGATTTACCTGAAAAGTGCTTCAATCTCCTGCTCAAGGAGGGAATATTTCCATTACTACTGTGTATCCGATATATTGGATAATTTTTGTGAAATTGTTCTCAATAAGGGTAGATGCCAGGGATAGTGAGACTACTTTTAAAAGTAATGTAAAAAGAAGGAGCAGTTCCTCAGGCTTTCAAAAATGTCTTTGACATTTGTTGGTCACCTATTACAGTCAAGTCTACAAGACAATCCACAAAAATATTTGGGGAGTATCTATAGGCTGATTGAAAAAGTACCAGCATTCTAGAAACTTCAAGACTATTTTTGTTCAAATTTCTTGGAAGAGAAAAGAGCAATGGTTGGTTAAATTTGACCATGACTCAAAATATGTACAATTGTACCACTGGGAGAAAATGTTGGAATAATGATTTGGGGACACATTTTTTTTTAATGAGGTATCATTTACATATAATACTGTATAAGTTTAAGATATACAATATGTTGATCTGATACATTTATGTATTGCAATATGATAATCACTGTAGCTTTAGCTACCACTTCTTACCATATCACATGTGTCATTGTATGCAAGTGACATGCAACAAGAAAATGACAAAAGGAGGGTTTATGTACAATGGTGATAAAAATAATCTGAGACTAACTTAAGCTAAGCTAGTTACTCAAAGACAACTATAAAATACTAACGGAAAAAAATAAAAAGACACAAACGAATGTGGAGGCTTTGGTTTTTTTTTTTTTTTTTTAAGATTTTATTTATTTATTTGTCAGAGAGAGAAAGAGAGAATGAGCAGGAGGAGAATCTGGCAGAGGGAGATGCGGGACTCAATTCCAGGACCATGGGATCACGACCTGAGCCGAAGCCAGACGCTTAACTTACTGAGCCCACCCAGGCATCCTTAAATGTGGAAGTTTTGATTCTTGCTGTAACACCAAACATAGTAAAGATGATACCACTTTTAAGTTAATATATAGACAAGCCTGTTCTAATTAAGTCCCTGTGGGTTATTTCATAAAATTTTCATCAAGGAAAGTAAACTCCTTCTGGAAAAGTCAGCAAAAGTTTTTTTTCAAGGTTCAGATGGTAGATTTGCCCTTCAAAAGTTTGAAGTATATTATGAATTTAGTTTATCTAACATGTGTTTAAACAGTATTTATTTAAACAATACTGTTTAAATAAATTAGATAAAGTTTATCTAACATGTGTTTAAACAGTATTTATTTAAACAGTATTATATCTAAACAGTAAACAATAATCTATATTTTCCAAAAACTAATATTTCTAAAAATTAACTCAAAGTTTTATACTAAAATTAAATGAAGTAAAAGTAAATCAACAAAAAGGCTTTATTAAACCAATATTATATAACTAAATATAAAAATAAAGACAGCATGAAAGAGATAGCATACTATGTGTCATAATATATATTGAATGAATTAATAATTTGTATTTTAAAAATAACTTATCAAAAGTATTCTACAGTAGCTGAATGGAGATGCATATATTATTTTTGACAAATCAGAAGGATGCTTATACATTATTATACTCTGGCAAAAAATACATACAATAAAATATAATGAAAAGAAATATTAAAAGGAAAGAAAAGGAGAAAAATATGTTACAAATATAACAGAGAATAGCATTATCTAAAATGTAACAAATGTATCCAAATGTTTAGCATAAAGGACAAAATATATTTGAAAAGTAGAAAAACAAGTGTTTAGTTCAATGTAGTACTTATTGTTATATATTGTATTCCTGACTATACAAATATTCTGTAAGCTTCCTGAGTCAGAATTTATATCATGTTAGTGTTTTTATCCCCAATTAATAGAATATTGTGTCACACTAGGTGCCTAAAACAGACTAACTGAATTGAGTAAATAAAGTAAAAAATTCAAAATATAAATTATATTCATATCCTCACTATCTATCTATCTATCTATCTCTATATATATGATTTTAGGTAATTTTCTTTCAAGTAATGGAAAGTTACTGTGACAAATTTAAGTGAATAATGGATTGTTTTTTGTGTATTCAGAGAAATATTTGTTTATTCAAAGGAAAAGCTGCTGACACGGGCTCAGCATAGGCAGAGTAATGCAGCTCAGGGGATCTAGTGATCAAACTGAAGCACAATCCTACCAGAATGTGCATCCATCAAGATGAATCAACTGAAGTTATTTTTAGTCTTTAAGTTAATGTTTAATGTTTAGGAAAGAGCCAGTAGTGGGTCTGTCCACTCAGACCACACGGACTCAGAGGAGAAGATTGATTCTGCAAAACATCTGACTATTACCAGAACCACGAGAAGGATAATAGATAACTCAAAGAAATAAAGGTCAAGTACATACCATTACACACCTATTAAAATAATAAAAGTAAATTATATATAATTTAGCGTTGTGATGTGGAAGAATAAGTATACTTATATGTTGATAGTAAATTGCCTTAGTCTTTTAGAAGAGCAAATTTGTGATATGTAATATGAGCTATAAAATCACTCATATATTTCACTAATAAAATGCTATTTGGGAAATGTACTCCAAAGAATTTGTCCCCCACTTCCTCTGTTCCTATTATACTGAAACATTCCTAGATGAGATATTATCATTGTGAATATTTTTTAAAAACAAACTCAAATGGCCAATAAGATGTGACTAAGTAATTATGTATATACTGCATAATATAAAATGTTAGTTATTTAAACAGTGAAAGTCCCTCAAAAGGGGAGGGGGGGGCCAGCTTTGTTATTTAATTTTCTTCTTTTAAACCACTGTTGTTGTTGTTGTTGTTGTTTTTCAATTATATGGGTAATACAAGGTAATCCCTCTTCTGGTATGGCCTAGTAAACTTCTCAAAGACCAATCCTTTTATAGATTAGAGCCATAAATACTGGACAAATGATTTAAAAACAACTATTTGAAGGCAATAGAGAATAAACAAAAACAAGTAGACACTGAGAATTTACTCCTGGATAGAAGGAATGGCAGGAATCAAAAATCCTATTTTTATGACTTTAATTCAGAGGATAGGTCCAGTCTGTGCCATGTGGGATATCTGATGCTCCAGTGAGAAGCTGGTGGTCTTATTGGCTTAAAAAACCAGAGGACAGCATTTGGAATAGCATAACCACTAGAGTGTAAGGGAGAAAACTCAGAATGAGATAGTCAGAGAGGGTAAGCACCAAATTCTGTGTATAAATTCTACTCCAATACCTGACTGATACTTGCGCAAATCTATCAGCATCCCAGTGCTACCATATAAATCACCACACAATGAGTGGTTTAAAAGAACACAAACTTACCCTACAGTTACGGAAGTTCTAAGTTTTTAGTGTCTCACTGGGCTAAAATCAAGGTGTTGGCAAGGTTCTACAGGAGAACCTTCTGGCTTGCCTTTTCTAACTTCTAGAGGCTATCCGTACTCCTTAGCTTTCGCCCTTCTTTCTCCATCTCCAAACCCAAAAATATTGCATTTCCCTGACCATTTTTACCCATAGCTAATCTCCCTTTAACTCTCATCTCAGCTGGGAAAAGTTGTTTGCTTTTAAGGCCATATATTATTAGACTGGATACACCTGGATACCCAGTATAATATACCTATCCCAAGGTCCTTGATTTAATCACATCTGCCAGTCTCTTTTTTAATTAATGTAAGGTATCATGTCCAGAGGTTGCAGGCATTTGGACATGGATGTCCTTGGGAGGCCATTATTCTGCTTACCACACCACACATGTAATGTGCAGCTCTAAGCATGAAGCTAAAACTAAAATGAATACACTCTAAGTTCTGCCTACCACAGGGAAGATTGGGTTTTATAGGTTGAATTCAACCAAGTTAACTGCCTGCTTCAAAGTGAAAATACACACACTATACTCCTCAAGTTCAAAATAATACCCAATATTACCTGAATTACAAAGGGACTAGAAAACACAATCTGCTCTGAAGGGAAACAACTGATGGAATCAACTGTGAGATACTCCAATGTTGGGATTAACAGACAAGGATTTTAAAGCAATTCTTAGATCTATGCTCAAGGACACGAGGGAAGATATGCTCACAAAAAATGACAAGATAGGAAATAGAGATATAGAAATTATACAGTAGAACCAAATAAAAATTCTAGAAGTAAAACCTACAAATAACAATGTTCCTTTTTTAGTGTTCAAAATGACAATTTTTATCAGCTTTACTCCCCTGTCATGAAATGACACCCCCCCCAAAAAAAGTAAAAAATTCTGTTCTGCTACTGAAATTAGGACCAGGGACTTCCAGAAATTTCTGCAAGATATCTGTAATATATGAGGCAGAAGGGGTCAAGATGAAGAAGTAATGCTGAAAATACCTAGATGTCATACCAGAAAAGGACTGATTCCCAGAAAAATATGTAAATAATTTCTCCCCAGTATATCCCAAGCTAAGGGCAGCAATTGTTGAGAGTAAGGGCTCTGGGTGGGGACCTGTGTGACAATTAGGAGGGGAAAAACTGAAAAATATTGTGTGACCTCAGCAAATGCCCCTCCAGGGCTACTCATCCTCAGATTTTACTGAACTACTAAAAAGGTAATGTGAGGAATTAGCTGTGACAGGCTTCTGATATAGCTAGTATGAAAATAAGAGGAAGTGAGGAGGTAGAATCTCTAATTTCGTCTTGTTGAAACACTCAGGGGTGAAAGCCACTAAGGTGATCAGCTTTCTGTGTAACTCCTTCCCATGATAACTATAACTCTTGCTGAAGGCAGTCACAAAGAAACATAGCAGAGACTACAGGTGCTTGCTGGTGGGTTAGCAGGGAGAAAACTGAGTGACTTTTTAGAAATTCCTCAGATCCTAGCCACCAGGGGACCTGACTGGAGCATTGTATTCCCAGTTTTACTTGCTTAGGAAAGGACACTGAACGAATTCAGTTTTAATAGTAAACAAACCTCATTGCCACTCTCTGAAGATGGGTGAAATGGTCTTGAAGCCCACAAAGGAAAATCAATGAAATAGTGATTTCTACAATTGCTGAGGGAGTCTGAAGAAGCCATCAATATGTCAATATGATCCAGCTTTCCTTAATCAGAGGTAGGCACAAGAATCCCCTGAGAAGGTTTCTTAAAATATACTGGGCCATAGGTTTCTCTGGGCTTTCTGGTTCTGATTCAGGATATATCAATTGTATCCAGGCACATGGATTTTTAGGAAAAAAAAAACAAAAAACAAAACTCAGGACATAGATTACGAAGCACAAGGTATTGTGAAAACTATTGACAGACTGATAAAGATTATCAATTGCAATTGATATAGACTGCAATCTAAGCTACTGATACAGATTATTGGTATAGACTATCATTTGCAAATATAGCAGATAATGAAAAATCAGAAGACTCATGAAGAGAAATAGAGATTCAAAAGAGGAACATTAAACTTAGCCAGTATAAAAGTTGTAGACTCCAGAGAAAGAGAATTGAGGCAGAATGCAGAAGATAATTTAATAATTTGATATGTATTTTTGTGTGGTTCAAAGTACTATTAAATTAATTCAGAATAAGCTATTGAGAAAAATAAGCTCTTGGAGTATATTTTTGAACAAAAACCGTAGGAAATTCTGGTATCATAGTTGAAAACCGGTATAGTAAGGATTGAAAGAGAAAAAAAATTATAAGAAAAAAATTGTCAATTCAGAAAAAAGCAAGGAAAAGAGAATATATAAAGCAAGAAAATAGAAAAAATACAAAAGTTTGAAAAATGATAGAAGAAATAATACCAGACACGTGTAATTATAACAAATGTACACAGGTTAAATACAGGCTTAAAAATAAAGTGATTCATATTAATTAGGGCAAAATCCCTGCCAACAGCAAGAGAAGGAGGAATTCTATGTCAAGGCAAATTTTGTCCTGGCTGGCCCAGATAACCTGTAACTCAAGGAACTTGAGCAATTTGCAATAAGCGTGTGGACACATTTGGCAATAACTGGATTTCTTGGGTGCCTGGATGGCTCAGTTGGTTAAGCAACTGCCTTAGGTTCAGGTCATGACCCTGGGGTCCTAGGATCAAGTCCTGCATTGGGAATCCCAGCTCAGTGGGGAGTCTGCTTCTCCCTCAGATCCTCCTACCTCTCATGCTCTCATGCTTTCTCTCATATAAATAAGTAAAATCTTTAATAAATAAATAAATAAATAATTGGGTTTCTTAAATGCAGATAAGTAATGTTATTTTTGCCCATGTACTTATTATTCATTGTCACTTAACCGTGACAAGTATAAAATCCATTACTGACATGAAAAATGTGACTCATATTGCATAGAGAAACATAAAACAAGGATTTAAAAAGATAATCAAAGGTATGAATTAACCTAACAAAAATAACTAATGAAGTGTTCAAACTTGCTTTTACTTGTTATTTTTGCAAAATTCTATCAAAAGTAAACAGATTAAATAATAAATGAAGTAATTGGGTGCCTGGGTGGCTCAGTGGGTTAAGCCGCTGCCTTCGGCTCAGGTCATGATCTCAGGGTCCTGGGATCGAGTGCCGCATCGGGCTCTCTGCTCAGCAGTGAGCCTGCTTCCCTCTCTCTCTCTGCCTGCTTCTCTGTCTACTTGTGATCTCTCTCTGTCAAATAAATAATAAAATAAAATCTTTTAAAAAAAATAAATAAATGAAGTAATTAATTAATGATAGACTACTATAAAGCTTTTATCAAGATCGGGTTATAACACCTGTATAGAGATGGAAAGACATCCATGACATACTGCTGAGTTTAAAAGTGATTATAGAGCATTAGGCCTAATATGAATGGATTTGAAGGTATAAAACCAAAATAATGTTATTTCTGGTTGATGTAGAATATGTAGAAGAACTTTTGACAGTCTTTAACATACACATCTGATTGTTTCAATTTTCATGATAAGCATGTAATACTTTTTATAATCAGTAAATACAGAAATAGTTTTATCATAAAATAACTAGAATGAGAAGAGTTCATATATTATGGAGAATGCATGAAAATTGAGTGAAATAAAAATGACTTATGAATTTTATGATTTATGAATTCTCAAAAAATATAAGCACTAATAACATTCTGATGCACCACACTGTATTAATCTCTGTGGTACGAGGGCCTCATAAAAGCCTGATATATAGTAGATAGACAACATCTATTTGTTAAATGGAACCAACTAAGATGATACTAGAAATGTCCCTGTAAAATATCAGGTGAAGAAAGTTCCACATACTAATTATAATATTTTTATGATTACAATTATGTAGCTGTATAAATATGTCTTTTCTATTAAATCAATAAATACTGAAAGAAAATAAGGAGTAGGGGCAATATTTGGAATATTATACTATTCTAATAAAAAATCATTAATTATTTGTGCTGGTAGTAATAATAAACAAGGCAACCAGGTTCCTGCCTTCTTGGTTCCTGCAGTCTAACTAGACATGCAATAAGCAGAGAAAGAATGGAGGAGATTCTTACAAATTGATGTAAATTTTGTAACAACCGAAGAAAGCCATTAGTTAGATGGCATATGTGCTGGTTCGAGGAATTTTGCGGAATCGAGTACCAAAGGCTCAGAGTCTGTGAAACAGTGGCATATTCAAGGTAGATTCGCCAGTAATAAACAGAGTAGATATCAGTGCTTTGGGAGAAAGTAAAAGGAGCTGAAGTTAGAGAAATGGGCAAAGACCAAGGAATCCAGAGACTCTGCAGCCACAATACAATGTTCAGATTTTATTCAATATGTAATTGGAAATCACTGTAGGATTTAGCAAGGAGAGACATGATTAGATTTACATTTTAATAAGATCAGTCTGGCTCTTCTATGGAAGAAAGGTTGAGGGGTAGAGGCAAAAGTGGAAAATAAGACTGGTTAAGACAATTCTGCAGTAGTCCAAGAAAAGATGCTGGTTTTGATTATGTAGGAGCTGTCAGGAGGGAAATACTTGGATGAATTTGAGCAGAGGTCATGGTTATCTGCTGGTTATAAAAAGTGAGGGCAGGGAGGAAACAATCACCTTGGACCATTTACTGAAATATAAAGGTGGGAAGAATAACATGTTCTGGTAGATGAAATCATAGTTTATTTTGGAAACACTGAATTTGTGGGCTCAATTAGACATTCAAGTGGAAATGTCAGGCAGACTGTCTCAATTTCAGTGGCAATGTCTGTCCTGTGGATACAAATTTGAGAACTATCACCACCTAAAGTCATGGGAATAAAAACCAACTCCTATAAACACTGATAGTGTTTAACATATTCCTTTCTTTCCCCTGTGGTTAAGAAAGTCTCCTTAGCTAATATGTATGTACATATGCATATTTTCAGTGAAGTTAAGATGCCAGATTTGAAATTTTTATTATTGGGCTCTTGGATATTGCCTTACACATATTGGGCTGACAACAAATGTTTGTTTTATGAGAAAAGGAATGAATTTTATTTTTGTAGAGAAGGCTTATTTTTTTTTTATTTTTTCAGTGTTCCAAGATTCATTGTTTATGCACATACCCAGTGCTCCATGCAATATGTGCCCTCCATAATACAAAACAAAGAGAAAACCCATGGGATGGGAGAATATATTCACAAATGACACTACAGACAAAGGGCTGATATCCAAGATCTATAAAGAAGTCCTCAAACTCAACACTCAAAAAACAGATAGTCACATCAAAAAATGGGCAGAAGACATGAACAGACACTTCTCCAAAGAAGACACACAAATGGCTATCAGGCACATAAAAAATGTTCATCAACATTAGCCATCAGGAAGATTCAAATCAAAACCACATTGAGATACCACCTTACACCAGTTACAATGGCCAAAATTAACAAGGCAATAAACAATGAGTGTTGGAGAGGATGTGGAGAAAGGGGGACCCTCTTACACTATTGGTGGGAATGCAAGTTGGTGCAGCCACTTTGGAAAACAGTGTGGAGATTCCTTAAGAAACCAAAAATAGGGCTACCCTATGACCCTGCAGCTGCACTGCTGGGTATTTACCCCAAAGATACAGATGTAGTGAAAAGAAGGGCCATCTGTACACCAATGTTCATAGCAGCAATGACCACGGTCACCAAACTGTAGAAAGAGCCAAGATGTCCTTCAACAGATGAATGGGTAAAGAAGATATGGTCCATATATACAATGGAGTCTTGTGCCCCCATCAGAAAGGATGAACACCCAACTTTTCTATCAACATGGGTGGGACTGGAGGAGATAATGCTGAATGAAATAAGTCAAGCAGAGAGAGAAGGCTTATTTTAAGACCAAGTACGGTGCTTTAAAAATATATTACTCTACCATCACACAATTAACAAAAATAACTCCCTACAAATTATTTTCTGACACCTAGCTGAACACTCAAGTATATTTTATTTAACTACAATAACATAAACAACTACTGGGGCACCTTAATGTTACACTCTACCTATATTTGAAAGACCCACTCAGGTAATAACATTACAGTTATGACAGCATTCTACCTTGCACTCAGTAAAATCCATTCCTGAGAGCAAAGCCCCTGGATGGGTTCATCTGTTGTCTCTTTACGCTTTGAAGGGGATCTCCAAACAGGGTTCCCACCTGAGTTCTTTATTTGACCAGCACTCACACACCCACACAAATCAGTCCCAAATCTCCCTCTAACATGCATCATCCAGCGTCTGACACCATATTTCAAATGTTGTTGTTGCTGTTGTTGTTGCTGTTGTTGTTGTTGTTATTGTTACTGAAAACTATAGACGTTAGATTAGTCTCTTGGTATAGTTCCACCACATTGGTACAGGTCTATAAAGTGATCCCATTTCACAGAAAACAATGACATATTCAAATATTTCAATTATAACTATCTTCAGAAAAAGATTTATTTTCCATTTGTAACAGAAAAAGTCAATAATCCAAGACAAAGTCAAAACCCATGTCATTTTTAGTTTAAGCAATAATACTAATACCTCCCTGACATGTTTGCCTGATGTTTATAAAAATACACCAAGATGTATGAGGAATTTTAAACTAGCTTAACTGTTTTGAATCATCTTTTTAATTTCAGATCTGCAAACCAAAATGCATACTCTAAATAATATGCTTCTTCTCCTTCCAATATGCTTCTTTTCCATTCTTAGGCATACCAGAATTTTTAGCTCCAAAGAGGAATTTTTCCTTTGATTTTTATTTAATAAGAGAAGGGAATCTTATTACTGACAGATTGTTACTATAGCAAATTTGGCAAAACTATCTTAAAAATTCAGGAATGTAAACTTTGGTCATAAAGTTTAAGGGTCTTTGTTCCTTGTTGAATCAGGAAACAATGTTGATATAAATACAAATCAGCTTATCATGAAAAAGCTATCTGAATTATTCACATGAATGTTTTAAAAAATATTATTATGGCTAAGTCACAACTGACACATACAACTTTCTCCCTTAGATTAGATTTAACTGTTAATGGGCAGAATGCACTATTCAGTTACAACCAATGAAGGATAAACTGTTAAACTGTAATAAGTATAAAAGTTTACATTTTGTGATTTCTTTTGACATTGAGAAAAAACACAACTGTTACCTGTTCCAACACTGTATAATTTCTTGACCCTCTACAGTGCTTAATGTGTCTACTGCATATATTAGTTATGTGGTTTATCTTGTGGCGTTTCTTACTGAAGCAATCTCGTGTCTATAACTATATTAAATTTTTCAACCTCTGATGGCACAGTCATCAATAACTATAACCCATTGTTTTTATCACCTCTTCACTTCCCTCGTAAGGTAGCTTAAATTCCATGGCCAATTCCTATAATAGCTCCCTTACACATACTCTCGACTGTCTTGTCATGTTCTCACTTTGCCGCATTTGCTTTGCCAGAAGGAAAAATGCAAACCCCAGTCTGTACCCACAGCCTCTAAGCTGAAACACACACACACACACACACACACACACACACACACACACACACACACACACACATACACACACACACACACAGCCATGCTGATTGCTTTTGCTATGTTCAAGGTCAGTAACCACAAAGAGGCTTTTGAGGCTGCCCAGCAAACATACTCTATGGCACCGGTTTGTTATTCTCCCATTTTCATAAATAGCTACACACTTTCTGCTCTTCATTTTAACCGCTCACACTTTCCCCACATCATCACGATAATCTTCCAACTTTTCTGAGAGTATAATCAGCAGAGAATATTCTAAATTCCCACCATCACTGCGACCAACCAGCATCTGTGCCCTTTCCTTTCTGTGTCATAGATGAAACACGGTTGTTCTTGAATAAGACCAATTCCTCCACGTGTGCCCTCTCACCTACTCAAAAACATTGTTCAGCAATTCCTTTCTCTCATGTATTATTAATTGCCTCTCCTCTTCGCTGCGTCATTGCTGTCAGCATACATATATCCTGTAATTTCTTTCCTCTTAAAAAAAATCTGCTTTATTTCCCATTTGACTATAGTTCCACATCTGTGCTATTTACACTAATTCCCTGGAAAAGAGTATTTCTGTATTCACTATCTTAAATTTTTCTTCCCCTTCTCTCTTAAACTTATACCAGCCAGGCTTTCAACCTCACAGCTCCACAGAAGAATGCTGTTTTGGATGTCACCAATGTCTTCCACATTGATAAATCCAATACTTATCTCCCAGGCTTCATCTAGCTTGATTTAGCAGCGTTTGACACAGATGATCAATCTGTTCCCTGAAATATTTTCTTCATTTCCTGTAGAGAACACAGGCTTTCACCCGGTTTTCTGTTTGACTTCACAGACTACTTCTTCACAGTGTCCTTTACTGATTCCTCCTTATCTCCCCAATCATTTCCTTTGTAGTGGTTCAGGGAGCAGACTGAATCCCTTTTCTTTGGATCTCTAATGAATAAAGATAAAGTGGCTGATTGGCTTTGGTCCCATTAACCACTTTAAACGCCAGTGAAGACTCAAAAAAATTACAGCTCTAACCCAGACCTTTCCTCTAAGTTCCAAACTCATATACCTGCCTACTTAGCATAACAACTAGGAAGTACAAAAGCCAATTCCAGCTTCATGCACTAAAACTCCAAATCTGTAACCCTTTCCCTATTGTTTCTCCTCAAGTTTTCTCCATTTAACTCAAGTCTTTTCTTTCAGTTGCTCAGTCTTAAAACTTTACTGCCTCCCTTCTCTCTCTTTTTCTTCCCCTACATCTAATCTATCAGATGGAAGCTGATATTATATATAAAAACAAAAAAGGAGGCTTAATTCTCCCTACAAAAATTCAGAGACTTCTCCCACTTCTATCACTTTTCTTAGAACATTTACTTTAAAAAAACTTACTTTAAATACTTTTTTTAAAATGAGTAAATACATGTTGAGAACCAGATATAGGCCTATTATTAGATTTTTGACCCAGAAATGTCTTTTCTAAAGACCCAGGAGCCAACTCTTTGAAATGTAAACATTTCTGTGGGAAGGTAGGAGCCTGACTTCAGTGGACACATTGTTCAAGATGCAAAACTACTTCCTGTCATAAAGATAAAACAATTGTGTTTCATCTCCAGATAGGGCTGATTAACGAACATAAATGGTCAGCTAATCACCAGGTAAATTTACAGTAAATTATAAGTGACAAATAGTGTTCTCAAGTCCTCTTACTTGAGGACCAGTTACTGTTTGTCTTGAGATCACGTATGTAATGGGTCGTGTCTTCTTTATTATATAAAAAGGTGAGACTTCTTTCTGTCTTGAAATCTCAGCAGATTGCTACCACGTTCTACTTTAATGCTTATTCAATAAGATACTGTTTCTTTTCTCCACTAATTTTGTGGAGAGGATTTCTGTATTGGGAGATTTTGTTTTCAATTTTATTTCCCAGTAATTTATCTTCCAAACTGACCCAGAATCCACAATTTCACACAACTTTAACTTTTACCACCCCATTCCAAGCCACTAGCTCATCTCGTTGGAATTATTGAAATAGCCACCTAATTAGCCTTTCTCTTTCAGTCTTGGTCTGCTTAAATTTTACTGTAACACTATTGTGAAATCTTTTAAATCTGAAATGATATCATGTTGTTTCTCTTCTCCCACCCTAACTTCCTATGAAAAATTATTGTAATCTATAGAAAAGTTAAGAACATGCAATGTGAATACAATTAGCCTAGATTTACCAATTGTTCATTTTTTTAAAAGATTTTATTTATTTATTTGACACACAGAGAGAGATCACAAGTAGGCAGAGAGGCAGCAGAGAGAGAGGAAAGGAAGCAGGCTCCCCGCTGAGCAGAGAGCCTGATGCGGGGCTTGATCCCAGGACTCTGGGATCATGACCTGAGCTGAAGGCAGAGGCTTAACCCACTGAGCCACCCAGGTGCCCCACCAATTGTTCATTTTTTGCAATATTTTATCTTTCACTATATTCTACTCATATATATTTATATAATATAAATATATATTATATATATAAAAAATATATATACATTTCTGAACCATTTTAAAGTAAGTTGCAGCCATCATTATAATTCATCCCTAAATAATGCAGCATGTATCAATTAACAAGGACATTCTTCTACATAACCATAATGCCATCATCACACCCAAGAAATTTAACATTGATACAATTATCTTGCCTAATAGTCTATTTTCAAATGTCTCAATTGCTCCTAAAGTTCTTTACATGTTTTTTAAAGCTAAAATGTTATAGAAGATAGTAAGATAATGCATTACATCTGAATATAGTGTGTCTTTAATAGAAAGAAAAGTGTTCCTTCTTTCTATTTGAATATTGTACAATTTTTAAAATAAAATATCCCTTAATTTTGAATTGTTTGACTATTTCCCTACAGTTAAATTAAGATGGAATAGTTTGGCAAGAATGCTAAAATAAGTAATGTTGTGGACACCTCAATGAAAGCAGGAGATGGGGCGCCTGGGTGGCACAATTGGTTACCCTTCAACTCTTGGTTTTGGCTTAGTTCGTGATCTCAAGGGTCACGGAATCGAGACCCCTGCCCCCACTGGGGTCAGGTTCCGGGCTCAGCAGGGAGTCTGTTTGAAAATGCTCTCTCTCTACCCTTCATGCCCCCCTCAAAGAAATAAATAAATCTTTAAAAAAGAAGAAGAAAGGAGGAGACATATCAAGAAGTACATTTTATCAGTCCTATTGTGGTGGTATATGCCAAATATATATATAGAAAAGGTTATTTTAACATTTTTAACATAACACATAATCTATTAAGTGATATCTTCAGAAATGACAAATACCCTCTAACCCAATAACTTTGTATCTAGTGGTTTAATACTTATTAATGATATTTCTCTACATTTATTATTATTGTGGCAGTGGCAAATGGTAATTTTCATAATATATCATTATTCTACATTTATTAACATAATCAGAAAATAATTGCTTTCCTCCATTTTCTCCATTTTATTTGTAGCACTGTGGCTTTATAGACTGATGTTTTAAAAATAATATAATGTGTTATAGTTCTTGACTGTACCAAGTCAGTATCTATACAGGAGTCAGGAAATACATCAGATATTTTAACAGAGAATTTAATATAAAGAACAACTAGCCATATAAGGATGCTAACCAGGCAACTGAAAAGGCAAATAAAACAAATACAGTAAAATGCTAAGCTATCATGAAAATAGTGACAATGAAGCAAATAACACCCAAGGACCAAGAAAGAATAATGATAGTAATTAGATAAGAAAGGAATTTAAGGGCCCAAAGTGATATGCAGAAAAGGGTAAATTTAGGCACTGCCTTTTAAAAGATGGCTGAAAAACAGAGCAGTGGTATCAATAGTTTTGTCATTCCATACAACACTGTATGCCAGTGCACTACATGGAGAACAGTATTTTGACAGTCCCATGAGAAGCAAGTAACAAGTATTTTAGGTGCCTTAGTGAGACATATGCAAATTAGATGGTCATAGACAAAATAACAAAAAATCAGGGTCTTTCACTACACAGGGTCCTTCACAAAATCAGTGAATTTTCTGGGGGTCCAATGGTAAAACAGTGCCAACATCCTTACAGTTTAAGCAACAGAGCATGTTTTCTGGCTTTTGAAGTTTGAGGTTTTTAATATGTAAAAAATGATAGAGAGTAGTTCTAATTTTGATTCCTTTTGTTATAATTGAATTTTGAATATCTTCATGTGTTTAGGTCATGTCTATAGACTTTTCATTCTTTCACCTCAGGATTTCAGTGTTTTTATTCTATTCTCAATCTTAAAAATAATAATTTTTGCAGTTTAAAAAAAAAAAAAACTTTAGATGGTGCTAATTATACTAAGGGAAGCCTGTTTGTTCTCACACATTGGCCAGATATCTAGAAGAGGAATGCTTTGATCAGCTGCTCGCTTCCTTGTAGAAATTCTCCTAATAGTAAAATTGGGACTTTGGGGATATTATTTAAAAGGTTTCCCATGTAGATTCCAAACAGAGACATATGGCATACAGCTGCAAACTGATTTAGTGAGTTGTCTGCTGCAGGTATTTTTTGAGGATTTAGCTATTCTCTGGACAATATTAGCAACTTTAAAAATAATACATTATGCACCTCTTTGGAATGACTCATTGCCTCTGGAAAATGTTGTGATATTCCCATTTTACAGATGAGAAAATTGTGACTCAGAGAAGTTAAGTAACTTATCTGAAGTCTCACATTAAGAAACTGGTGAAACTCTGAAATAGAACAACATTCATTCTTCTGCAATGCCAAATTTTTTTTTAATTTTTATTTATTTGACAGATCACAAATAGGCAGAGAGGAAGGCAGAGAGAGGGGGGAAGTAGGCTCCCTACTGAGCAGAGAGCCCAATGCAGGGCTCGATCCCAGGACCCCGAGATCACAACCTGAGCCGAAGGCAGAGGGTTAACCCACTGAGCCACCCAGGTGCCCCTGCAATGCCAAATTTTAATGACTGCTGCCTTAATCCTTCTGAAACACCAGTTTTTAAAATCTATGCTGTTTTTAATCTCCTCTTTAAATAGCCATTCACATTATGATACATCTATCATTACTAGAATATATGGCATTCCCAGTGGCCTTCCAAAGTGGAAACCACCAATTTTGCACAGTTCTGCATAATTAAGAGTGCTGTCCTACTTAATTAACCTCATGCCAGGTTCCAAATATTGGACCTCCACCCTCTGGGGCTTTGAAGCTCGTGCTCTAATACTCCCCCTCACACCTGACTTCCTTATCGTCTTTCCTTCACATTTATTGAATGTTGTGGCTCTAACTCCAGTTTTATCCGTATAAAATGCCATAGTCAGAAAAATAATCTAGCCTGGTATGTATTACCTTACATTTATCATTTACCAAGTGCTTACTTTGGCCAGGAGGTTATGAAATTTTCAAAGATGCCATCTTTAACAACCTTATGAAATGGGTGTAATTATTATTAAGGATTTGTAAATGAGGAAACAGAAGCAATAATAATAAATTTGGCCATACTACAGAAATGATGGAGACAGGATCGAACCTGGGTTGGGTCTTCTTTCATTGTTTATACTCTACTGCCTCTAACAGTATAACAGAAAGAGTAACAGCTTCTTAAGATAGCAAATCTATTGGGCAAACTTTTCTTTTATAGGAGAATGCAATTGACTCTCTCTAGTCTGGGGGAATGTGTTCAATACTAGGGAGCATCACTAGGATCTTCTGACAAAAACAAGTTATGTAAGTTTATGAAAGTTAATGAAAACTTGAGGAAAACTTGGAAAAACTGTATGTATAATTGAGAAAATAAATAATTTCTCTTAAGAGTGAACACTGCCTCCATGTGTCCTCAGGTCATTTGCCTTGCTCTTGGCAAACCTTCCCATGGCAAGGGTAAGTGAATTCTCATTAACAAGAATTTCCATGTTTCATCCGAAGTTCCCTTCAGTCTGCAAGAATTCTTTTCTTTACCCAGTCTAAGTACTATCCCATTTTCTGCCTCAGAATAACTGAAAAGGGAAATGCCATTTCTTTCAGAAAAACAAGAAATACAAACCTCTTTAACACACTTTCAAAAATGAGATAATTTGACTCTCATACCTCACAAAAGGCTCAGTCACAATATTCCAATATTCCACAGTGCAACTCCCAGATCTGAGTTATTGAGTCCTAATTTGTACAATGCTAGGACTCCATCAGTTCAGTTCAGAACAACAATGATACCAGTTGATTAATGAAGTTCTTTGTCACATTCTGTCAGCTTGATATGGAAAGAACATTAAGCCAGTATGTGCCTTCTTTACCCCCTCAGTTTTGCAATTTTCTGAAGACAAATGCCTTAAGAAATAAAGAATTGATATACCTTAAACGGGCTTCTTTTTTTCTCCTCAAAATTTATATCCTGAATGTTTACTTAAATAATAATTGGCATTGGAATTTTAGAGCCAGAAACAACTTGAGAATTAATATAACTCATTACTTTAAGGTGAGAACAGATGTCTTTCTATGTAGTTATGTATTGTATGGTCACACATCTAGTTAATGCCAGTACTTTGACTAGAACCAAATATATTCTACATCTAAATTCAATAGGAAAATATAGAGGATTCTTCTGCCTGCTTTTCTTGCAGCAGTTGCCCTTGGAAGAGTTATAGGCATGGAAAAAATTTGTATCAGAATTCTTCTGAATTGATTAAGAATAACAGTTTTGATATTATTTATGTGGACTTCTGTCAAAGAAAAATATCAACATTATATATGTATGTATGTATATCTCTATATCTATATAGATAGATATAAATATATATCTCACATATACATATACACATACTAAAATGTAGAAGTTAAAAGTCTGTATCTATAATATGATTTTCAGGAAATGAGAATTGTACTTATGAATCCTGGTGTGCTAGGACTCTAAAACAGAAGTTAGCACACTTTTTTCTATTTTCTAGTAAAATTTTCAGGTTTGTGGGCCATATGGTTAATCTGCTGTACTAAGGAAATGGTCATAGACAATATGTGAATAAATGAGTATGGCTGTGTTCCAATTAAACTTTATTTACAATAACAGGAGGCAGGCTGTAGTTTTCCAATTTCTACTCTAGACTGATGCATGTGTTCTTTTGATTGGTCAGTCATTCCTTAAATATTTATTAAGTAACTCATTTATGCCAGTAACCATTCTAGACATTGAAATTAAAGCAGCAATGAGAGCAAACTACCTATTTCTGGAAGCTCAGGATCTCGTGACAATACATTATTCACTTAGTATGTACTAATTAACAGTAGTAAACTAATGACTGAATATATAGTACTTTTGGATGAAGAAAAACACCATGAAGAAAAATAGCAGAATAAGGTGCTAGAGTTTGAAAAAGGCAAAGAAGGACTTGCTAAACTTATATGGAGGGCCAAGAAGTTCTCCCTGATGAGGTAACATCTGAGCATAAAACTGAATCAGGTAGATGGAGACACTGTGTTGATATTTGGAAAGTTTAGTTAGCAGTCCTGCGTAGATGACTGTTGTTTGTCTGTCTGCTTGTTTTTCCTTCTCTCACATTATTTAGCTCTTTTAACATCTGATTTACATGTGTCCTGTGCACTGATATGTGTGCATGGTTGTCATATATATAATCCTTTATTATCTATTTTAACTGCCCCCAAACACCTTAGTGAGATGTGAGGACACTCGCCCAATACAGAAGGCTATTGAAACATCCATATCTTATCTCTAGCATTTGTGAAGTGGGATAGCAGCCTTGCATTTTTCCTTCTGAGCCAGAGAACACTTTGACACCACAAAACCCCTACCCAGATGGAGCTGCCACTTTGTATGCACCAAATATTTTCTCTTTAACAAAAAATAATCATTGAATTTAATGTAACAGTCCATAAGTTTGGACAGCATGTCCACTAACTACATAACCAATCAAGACAGCAATATACACAGCAACTTAAAAAGGGAAATTTTCTGAAATAATTTCATCATCTCCCTACCCAGACTTAAATTTTATGTCCTCCCAAATTATATTATTGGCAAACTCAATAATATAACAGGAAGGAGTTCCTACACACCACTAAATCATTTCTGAAAAATATTTATTGAGCACTAACTCTACACCAGTCATTAAGCAAGGTGGTAAGTATGTAATGGTTAGGAAGATAGTCATAGATCTTGCTGTTTAGGTTCTGGGAGGGTGTAACCCCCATGCCCCTTCCAAACCTCTCAGCCCTACCTCCTATACATATCATTTCTGTGGTACAGCTTTGAACAGGTGTGAACATTGCCTTTACTTGGACCCACCAGCCCAGGCCTCTACTTAATCCCTCCATTCCCACCCCAGGGAATGAGACTCCATGGTGATCCACTCAGCTTCTCTTTAATTGCAAATCAGAAGAGAAACAAATGTCATGGTCTACCCTGGACCAATGAGGATGAGGACAATGAATAAATTAGTTCCTCTTCCATCTGTAGGGCAGACAGTTGTAAAAAGGATTTTATAAAGTTCTCTTAAGCTCCAGTAGGACAGACCACTTGTAATCTTGAATGGCTTTCCTCCCTTTCCTTAGTCTTATCTCTCACTTCTGCTCCGGGGGAACCATGCCTAATTAAACCACCTGCACACAAGTCTTTCTCTCAGTTCTGCTTTGAGGTAACCCAGGGCAAGACAGGAGGCAAACAGACCAAATGCCCCCCCTAAATAATCAAATAATTATCAGAATCTACATGTAAAGAATTTATATCTCCCCAATAATATAAACATATCAAGAATATTTTGGAAAGTTATGTGACCATATTGCTGAAGTAGGAAGCCCGCAATTAGAAAGGGGACCCGGCCTTACAGGCAGTGTGAGCCAATACAGGATTTTGGTTATTCTTTTAAGAGCCATGGATATTTGATCAAGAATTTTAAACAAAAGAGCTTTAAACATATTTGATTATTTGCTTGTTTATTTTTAGACCACTCTGCCCACCTAATATGTACAAAGTCAATAACCATAAAGTAGCAGAAACCAGTTTCAAAGCAAGATCATCTAATCTATTCCCAAATACTAGAATTGAACCTGGAGTTCTTATTTGCTAACTCTGCTTCTATTTCCCAATCTGTAAAATAGGGGTCTTCAAAACTTCCAATTCTAAGTCAGATGTTTTCATTTTTTCTACTTCAACTCTTATAATATTATGATTTAAAATAATTATTTCCTTATTATATGCATAAGCTTATATAAAATTAAATATTAATTTTCACTTCCTAACCTTCATAGCCCCTAGCTAATGCAGACACTAATTAAGGTAGGGATTTATTTTTTTAACCCAGAATTCTTGAATGATTCATGTAAAGTCTTTAGCCTGATAAATGTTCAACAAATATAAGCTGTTAATAACAAATAAATAGTACAGGTTATTATTTTTTTTTTTAACTAGATTTTAAGCAAGTTGAAGATAGGGGCTATACTTGATTCACTTTTATCTGCAGGATCTAAGATAATTCTTTATGCTTAGTAATCATTCAATAGGTTAATTGAATGTGTGAGTAAATGAATAAATTGATTCCTTCCCATTTGATAGAGGATAACCTATTTAGACCTAAGTCAAGTGGGCAGGAATTCATTCACTCACTTAATTACTATCATCCTTGGGGGAGGAGCCACATGGCTCAGTCAGCCTTCATGACAATTCCATAAGGTTACTTGTTCCTACTTAGACAAGGAACTTAAGGCAAGGAAAATAAAAGTTTAAATGACTTTTTTGAGGTAACAAAGGTTATAATGTAGAATTTGGGAATAACCAAGGCCATCAATTTGTAGACCTTTTATCGCTTCTCGGCCTTTTGGCTAAGATCAAGTGCAATTTGTAGACCTTTTAATGCTCATCTCCTGTCCCTCGTTATACCCAAAGAAGATCGTTCAGTATCTTGGTCAAATACATATATATATATATATAAATATAAATATAAAAATAATTACAAATATAAATAACAAACAAAATATAAATATAAATATCTGTAATAGAATTACAAATATAAAAAACAAATATAAATACAAATATAAATGGTCAAATATACCCAGCAAACTCGTTTTGCTCATCATTCTCCAAACATATCACAGAAGTTCTTTCTATATCACTGGTGAAAGGTCTCCTACTTTGGATTTAAAGTCCTTGAAGATTGTCATAATGAAAATGTATGAAAGGCTTATAAACACCAGGAAAATAAGTTTTTCTACACAGACCTATGTGTGGAACCATAGGATTTCAGAGGTGTTCACACTGACTCTCATGGAACATGTAAGTGAGCTCAAAATCTCTCCGTTAAAATTTGAGATTAGGTTTCACAATGAAGGCTTGCTGAGAGAACCATGCTTCAGATATTTTAGGAAATGGTGACAGCCCCAGCACTCTCTCTCTTTTTAAAAAATATGGAGTGATAATCTCAAAAATATAAAATAAACAAAATATAAAATAAAAATCTCGAGTGATGTCTACAATGTACACAAACAAATGCCAGAGCCATCATTATTTCTATCAGGTATGACAAAATCAGTACCTACATTATTAGGTTTCTTGATCTCACTATTTCATACCTTATTTCTCATCGACAGAGTATTACTTGCCAAAGTTATAGACTTCCACTTGACTTTGAGCCACAGGACTTTTGCCATTGTTTCTGTACATGGTGTGCCAAGCCCCCAGTAAGAAAATAACCCACAGTCCTGAGATTCTACCTACTTAAAATATCCTTAATCAAGAAAGGTATGATCCTGCTCTATGCATTCCCTACCCACTATGTGATTCCCAGAATAAATAGGTTAATCTTCAATTCCTTGATATCGAAGCCTGGTTAACTCAGAATTTTACCATCTTTTACTGAAGCTGCCACTACCAAGTCTGACTGAAGATTAGAGTTTCCCACAGAAACTGTAGACTTATACTGAATTATACCTGAACCAATGGTGCCTATAGAATGGTATATATTGAACAGTGCTATATCAAACTGCTTGGCTACCTTCAAGGAAAAGGTTTCTAACTAGATTAGATTTCTCCAACCCAGGTATATTGGCTCTGGCATTCTCCATTATCTCTACTTCCAAAAAACAATGACTTTAGAAATTTGACATCATCTTCCTAGATATGCAAAAATAAAATAAAATAAAATAGTTGTTTTAAAATAAAAGGTTACATAAGACACATTGTTGAAGATTACTAAAAATGCAAATTTTGGACATTGCACTGAGGTCTGGAGTGTGGCCCGGTATTCTGGCTTTTTAATAAACACCCCCAAATGATTCCAGTGCAGGGGTTCTGAGGAACCCAATTTGAATAACATTGTTCTATAGGTTATAAAGCTTATATGCAGGTTTTTTCCAATGAACTGATAAATGGAATAGTCGTTTATATGTAAAATATAAATTTTTATTTCACCGTATCTCCATTTTTAGATCCTGTAAGAGAAAAAAAACATACACTTCAACATGCTATTATAAGATCTTTCCAATTTTCCTTATTATTTTTTAGTCATAAATCACAACTGGAAAATCTTTTTTTGTTCTTTCATGAAAACATGGGTATTTATTGTGTTCCTAGGATATGTCCAGCACTGGTGAATTCTGGACAAGCCAGAAAAATTATACTGGAAATGTTCATTTTATCCAGATGCTTAAAGTGATAGAACGGAAAATTTGGGTCAAAGCATGAAGAAACAGAGACCAAAAACATCCATCCTTCCTGATTCTTCAGAGTATAAAGGTAATTTGATCAATTCTTTTGAGACGGCTGTATACCATTTATATATATAATTAAAATTAGCAAGAGAACTACTATCTCCATTATCTTTCAGAGATGCACACTTCTCTAAAATAAGCATCTTACTTTAAATATGGGAAAAGAAAATCCAACTATAATTTTTACAAGTTCTTCGAAATTACACACTAAAGCTTTTAACAGTTTGGCTGACATCTATTTTTATTCTAGGTTCTTAGTCACTGTGAGTTATTTTAGTTCACTGACATTCTCTCAAAAAGGAAATACTTGTGATTATTAAATTCATTTTTTTTCTTACCTTCATTCAGTGGAGAAATACTTTCTGGCAATAGAGGTTTGACTATTTAGATCTCATGGCTATACGAACAGCCTCAATGAGTGCATGCCTTCCACGAGCCCTCCCAAAGTTTCCCAAATACATTTTGAGAAACAATACTATGATCAATATGACGATATGATCAATATGATGATCAATATGACGATAACAATATGACGATAAACAATACTATGATCAATATGATGATAGGCACAGTCCGTAGCCTCTCATTAATGCGCAGTGACTGCAATCACTGGCCAGTCACAAAACATAAAAGTGATGTCCAGAGTAACAGAAGTTTTAAAGAGATAACAGCCAGCACGAGACTTTACAATGGTTTCATTAATTTGATATTATCCAGAAAAGCAGTGCAGATAACTCAGGTAAATAGAAATGTACATTTGCAATCACATACTAAAGCTATAAAGTTTCAGCCAAAATCTGGTTACAGAATAATCTTAAGCCTGTGACCAGGAAGGGGACCACAATTCTATGTTTTTCTTTTGGTGAAAGATGGATTAACACTGAATATTATACTTTTTTCAAAACCTCCATTTTATAAGAAGGATCATCACTTTTTAAGTTTGCATCGCAGTAGCTGAATTACTTAGTAGTAGTTGAATTTTCCCAGCAACAAAGTTTAGTGGTGGTGTGAGATGCATTGTTTCTCCTCAAAAGATATGTTGAAGTCCTAACCCCCACTACCTATGAATGTGATCTTATTTGGAAATAGGGTCTTTAGAGATGTAATCAGTTTAAGATAAGATCAGACTGGATTAAGGCAGACCCCCAATCCAATGACAGGTGCCCTTACAAGAAGGCCTTGTGAAGTCTCAGACACACGCAGAGGAGAGATGGACATGTGAAGGTGAAGGCAGACATTTGAGTGATGTGGCTATAAGCTAAGGAATGCCAAAGATTGCTAGCAATCACCAGAAGCTAGAAAGAAAAAAGGAATCGTACCTAGAGCCATCAGGTGGAGCAAGGACGCCTTCTAAAACCTTGGTTTCAAACTTCTGGTTTCTAGAATTGAGAGAGAATATATTTCTGTTATTTTAAGCCACTCCACTTGTGATCATTTACTATGGGAGCCCTAGGAAATGAATATAGGTAGTTTCTTTAACTTCACAAAAGTATTATACATTCAACAGAGAGCATCATAACCACATTGAGATGCAAATACTGAAGAGTAAAGTAGGATTATTCATTATCAGAAGGACTTGATTCAATATGTTAGGCTCAAAGGAATTAAATCCAAAGTCATGCCTCAACAATATGATAATTTACCACACATCTTAGAAGTTTAATTTAATAATGACTATTCCATAGCACAAATGTTAAATACATGGACACATTATTTTCTATAAAATTGTAACCTTAATCTAACCAAAGAATCTGTGTGATTCCCTTGATTACAAAGTACTGAATCTTTGATTTTCAGTGTACATTTAGTTCTGAAAATTCTCTAATTTTACTATTTAACTAATTGCTATGCCAACAATGTATTTTACTAACTCCATAAAAATAAGTCACTTATTTATCATAATTATCATCATTATTCAAACGCTTAATGACAGGATATTTTAACTAATCTTTTTACTAACAAATATCAAAAATTGCCAATGAATTTTTCTCCTTCAGATCAGTCTCTAAAATTTTTTTAAGAAAGGTCAGAACATGATCAATTATTTACTCCATACTTATTTTAGATTCATAATCTTTACAGAAAAGAGCATAATATTTAAACTGTATTTAATTTCAATGTATTTCATGGATTAAAGATGAAAATTAATCTAAATAGTGATTTAAAAAGTCTCAAAACAATGTCAATACTTATCTATGTATTTTTTAAATAAGTAAAAACTTTTTCAAAAATTATTGAGGCTTAGTGATCATTACATTAATTCTATGGTAAAATTAACTTCTTTTTTAATTAAAAGTCAAAATTTAAGGTCATTATCTCAATAGAATATTATAACTTTCTTCTAAAAGAAAAGAAATGGGCCCACTGAGACTGACAAGGGCGTTCTACAAAGTCAAGGGCATTAGAATTGCCAAAGAGCTAAATAATTCTTTCAAAGTAATTGTGAGAGACATTAATGCTGCAAAATAATCATATAAGGAATTAATTATTTCACCGGTAACAGGAGGTTAGGACCACCTCTATGATAAAGGAGAAATACAAGACATATTTATGCGTCCAGGATTTGGGAAGATTCAATTTTGGAATAATAAAACAATAGGAAAAGTGCTTTCTCTTATAACATTATTTTTAGCAAAGTAATCATTATATTCTGACCAAACAATGCTTACAGAAACTTGTGGGGGAAAGATGAGAGAAAATGGACACTCATGAAATAATAAAAATGAGTCAAGAGTACATAAAGGCAACAGTATGAAAAAAAAATTAGATGAAACCCACAAAATAGGCTGAGAATATTCATGAAACTTTTAAAGATGCATAAAGATAAATGCTGGATTAATAATCAATACCAAAAGAAAGCTACTCTGCAAATCCTCACACATATTAATGGATTATCTTCTTTGTTAGGATTTAAGAGAGTGCTGACAAAGTACATCTGATTTTGGTGAAGTATTTATCAAATACTTATGAACAAATGGAAACTCACGACCTTATACTAATATAATTATATAAATAGTTATTACTCAACTGGGGCCTAGGGGTTCTCAAAAAAATATAAAACTTACACATTGTTCTTTCAGCTTTCTCCATTTCAAAAACTTTCCAGTTTTGGATTACTACATAAAGCATATTATTATTAAAAATTAAGTTTACTCTGAAAATATCTGACGGGACCAAATGTAGAACCAAAGGAAATGTTTTACCTTTATATCCTAAAAGCCAAGAGCTGTGGTCATTTTAGGTGAAAGATTTATATGAGCCATTTAAATTGACAGATTTAAATGAGTCACCAAAACGGCTAATGGACGTTTGGACTGCATGATTAGAGGACTACATTTAAAAACATGTTGGTGATTGCCTTCATGCTACACTGAATATACCACTTTTATATTTTAGTACCCAACAGACAGCCTTAATGTTCCCTTCAGACTGACTAAACATTAGATAGGTTTCTTCCTGTCTATAGGCCCCTGACCTCTCTTTTTTAAGAACATTTACTGTAGAAAATTTTCAATTGTAAATTCTCTCTCTGCTGCTTTGAGATGTAAATCTTCTCCTACATAGCCTCTTGCCAGTTTTATATCTCAGGAATGTCTTTTTCAAGGACCTGGGGACCATCACTTTGAAATTTAATCGTCAAGGAAGATAATGCCCCTATCTTCCCAGTCTCTGTGGGAGAATAAGAGCCTAACTTCAAAAAGCAGGGATTAGCAAACACAGATGGCCTAATTACATTGGCCAATCTCCCCACTAATGTCCTCCAGTACTTTTCCACTAGCTGACCCCAGTTCCTAAAACCTTTCCCACCTTTTGTTTGAGCAAAGTAGAATTCAATCTCTCTCTCTCTCTTACTGCAACAGTATTGAATAAAGTCTTCCTTGCTAATTTACCTTGTCTGGAGCAATTTTTCTTTGGCAAAAGTTCTAGGAACTACAGATCAAAGAATCTATAAATAAATTTGAACAAATACAGAAAACAAACAAAACCATAATGGCCCAGCTAGGCCTGAGAATGAGGATTTGTCTCTACCTTTTGTCAGCCCTTTAGTTTCATCCTACCTAACCTGAGGCAGTCCAATCTTATCAACTCAATTTTGACCTGTTGCTTACATTTTCTCACCCACCAGTCATTGAAATCTAGTTTAGAATTGTTATCTTAAATATAATCTCCAGACTATCCAGAATGATCCTTGGAAACCATTCCCCTTCTCTCCCACCCTGTCCCAGAGCTATAGCCTTTCCACCTAACCCACTGATTTCTTTTTTCACACAAAAGGCATTTCCTTTACTTTTTTAGTTTTGTGTTTCATTTGGAAATGATAACCTACCTTTAAGTCTATGTATTGCCAGCCCCCTACCATAGGGAAAGTGACCCCTGCCTCTTTGGAAAACTATCACTACTGACTGATCACTTAGAACCAGAGTATTGTTAGCATGTCCTGTGCTTAATATCACCAGGGACCTAATTTTTTAGTGTTGTATCTTATTCTTCAGATTACATTATATGCTTTGCTACCTGTTCATCAAAATAAAATTCCTTCTCTTTTTGTGCTAAGCTACATATTCCAACTTCCCTTACAGTTTGGTCTGGTCTTGTGACTAGTTGCTGCCAATGCAATGGGAGTGAAATGATACGTAGGCAATAGCTTTTAAGATGTAAAGGATACTTATACATTAGGAGTTTGTAGGTTGTGGGTAAGGCAGATAAAGTCTCTTTTAGTTCACAGGTCATTGAACCATGAAGAATTACCTCTGAACTCAACAAAGGAGACTCTATATAACCTTGAGATCCTGGAGCTTGAACTGAATATAGTAAATGGAGGAAAGTTTGGATTGGCTCCTCTGTAAAATGATGTGAATGTATTTTATGTGCTGGATGAAGAAGGCAAATGGAAAACTGGAGAGTAGGAAGGCATATGGCTAAATGTTAATCAAAAAATGGTTCTTTTTCCTCCTGGGCACAGGGTTATAATAATCTTCCAGTCTCCCCTACAGTTAGATGTGGCCATGCAACTTATTATCATGAATGGAAAGTAAATTGAAATAATGTACATTATTTCAAGGCCAAAGCTTTTAAGACATGGAAGCTTCCCCTTTGATGCTCTTCTACTCCTTTGACTGGTTTAAATAAAAAAAAAAAAAAAAAAAAGAAGAGAGAGACTAAATTGGAAGCTCTTATCGAAGATGGCTGAGTGTGCTTTAGCCTGTGTGTCTGAAAGACTGTGAAGGAGAGATGATTCACCAGTCTGTGTACCTGTCCAGGACTACTAGGAGGGACACAGACTTCTATTGTGTCTAAACCTGTATGTGCTTGGGAATCTATTACAGCAGCTAGTGTTAACCCAGTGCTTCTCAACAGAAGGCCATTTTTCCCCCAAGGGGATATTTCACAAGATCTGGAGCCATTTTAGGTTGTCACAACTGGAAAGGGGAAGGTGAGTGCTGCTGGTATTTAGTGGGTAGAAGTCAAGGATGCTATAAATATTCTACTATGCACAGAACAGCCTTCCTAGTAAAGAATTATCCCACCCAAAATGTCAATAGTTAAGGCTATCCCTAAATAGTATAAATTATTGCTTTGTAAATTGATACAAATCTGTATCCAGTCCAAATATGCTATACTCATTGGGAGAATTTAGTCAGGCAACACTGTTTGCAACAAGAAATCTTACTGAGGCTATTTTTATACTTCTGAAGATTATTCAAATGTGGTACATCTATAATGTTTAAATGCCCATATATCTGATTTTAACTAGATATTGTATGTTAGAAATGGCACACACAGAATGCCATTTAAAAGGCAAGACCATATACTAGAATAATAGAGAAGGCTCTATATACTCATTTAAAGTTGGCATTAGAATAACAGTAAAATGTTGATATTTTATTGTCCTCAGATTCCTAAACCATTTAATCTAATTTGACAGATTAAATATACTCTCTTGGCTTTTTAATGCCAATTTGAAAGAATTTTTTTGAAAGATAATAGCAGTGTTTTGAGGTAGCTCTTTCCAGAGATTATTAGTGCAACAATGTGAAAGATGGGAGAAAGAGGAAAGCACAAGGTTAATGGAGCTGAGTATTTTCCCCCCACTTTTAATGAAATGTAATTGACCGAAACTGCTAGAACTCATACAGAAATTCAGTAAAGTCTCAGGATGTAAAATCAATGAACAGAAATCAGTTGCATTTCTATATAGCAACAAGACAGAAGAAAGAGAAATTAGGAGTCAATCCCATTTACAATTGCACCCAAAACCATAAGATACCTTGGAATACACCTAACCATAGAGTCAAAGCCTCTATACTCAGAAAACTATAGAGTACTCATGAAAGAAATTGAGGAAGACACAAAGAAATGGAAAAATATCCCATGCTCATGGATTGGAAGAACAAATATTATGAAAATGTCTATGCTACCTAGAGCAGTCTACACATTTAATGTAATCCCTATCAAAATACCATCAACTTTTTTCAAAGAAATGGAACAAATAATCCTAAAATTTATATGGAACCAGAAAAAACCATGAGTAGCCAAAGGAATGTTAAAAAAGAAAATCAAAATTGGCGGCATCATAATTCCAGACTTCAAGCTCCATTACAAAGCTGTAATCATCAAGACAGTATGGTACTGCACAAAAACAGACACAGAGAGCAATGGAACAGAATAGAGAGAAATGGACCCTCAACTCAATGATCAACTAATCTTCGACAAAACAGGAAAGAATGTCCAATGGAAAAAAGACAGTCTCTTTAACAAATGGTGTTGGGAAAATTGGACAGCCACATGCAGAAGAATGAAACCGGACCATTCCTTATACCACATACAAAAATAGACGCAAAATGGATGAAAAGTCTCAATGTGAGACAGGAATCCATCAAAATCCTTGAGGAGAACAGAGGCAGCAACCTCTTCCACCTCAGCCGCAGCAACTTCTTCCTAGAAACATCACCAAAGCCAAGGGAAGCAAGGACAAAACCAAACTAATGGAACTTCATCAAGATCAAAAACTTTTGCACAGCAAAGGAAACAATCAACAAAACCAAAAGACAACTGACTTTATCAGATAAAGGGCTAGTATCTAAAATCTAAAAAGAACTTATCAAACTCAACACCCAAAAGAACAAAAAATCCAATCAAGAAATGGGCAGAAGACATGAACAGACATTTCTGCAAAGACAGCCAAATGGCCAAGACACATGAAAACATGCTCAACATCACTAGGCATCAGGGAAATAAAAATCAAAACCACAGCAAGATTCCACCTCACACGAGTTTAGAATGGCTAAAATTAACCAGTCAGGAAACAACAGATGTTGGCGACGATGTGGAGAAAGGGGAACTCTCTTACCCTGTTGGTGGGAATGCAAGCTGGTACAGCCACTCTGAAAAACAGCTTGGAGCTTCCTCAAAAAGTTGGAAATAGAGCCATCCTATAACCCAGCAATCACACTACTGGGTATTTACCCTAACAATACAAATGTAGTGATCCAGAGGGGCACATGCACCCCAATGTTTATAGCAGCAATGTCCACAATAGTCAAACTGTGGAAAGAGCCTAGATGTCCATCAATAGATGAATAGATGAAGAAGATGTGATACACACACACACACACACACACACACACACAATGGAATATTATGCAGCCACCAATAAAACAAAATCTTGCATTTGCAACAACGTGGATGGAACTAGAGAGTATTATGCTAAGTGAAATAAGTCAATCAGAGAAAGACAATTATCATATGATCTCACTGATATGAGGAATTTGAGAGGCAGAGTGGGGGGTCGTGGGGGGTAGGGAGGGAAAAAATGAAACAAGATGAGACCAGGGAGGGAGACAAATCATAAGAGACTCCTAATCTCAGGAAACAAACTAAGAGTTGCTCGGGGGGGTGGGGGAGAGAAGGATAAACAAGCAGGACTGTGTTAAATTAAAAAGCATATGCACAACAAAGGAAACCAGCAAAATGAAAAGGCAGCCTACTGAATGGGAGAAAGTATTTGTAAATCATACATCTGATAAGAGGTTAATATCCAAAATATAGAAAAAACATATATAACTCAATAGCAAAACAAATAAACAAAACCCAAACAAATTAAAATATGGACAGAAGATCTAAACAGGTATTTTTCCCAAAGAAGACAAGTACATGAAAATATGCTCACATCACTAATCATCGGGAAAATGTAAGTTAAAGCCATAATGATATATTACCTCATATCTGTTGGAATGGATGGCTATTATCAAAAAGACAATTATCTTTATATTGACAAAGATATCAAGAAAAGGGAATCCTTGTGCACTACTGGTGGGAATGTAAGTTTGTGCAGCCACTATGGAAAATAGTGTAGTTTCCTCAAAAAATTAAAAGCAGAATTGCCATATGATCTAGTAATTCTCTGAGGTATATATCCAAAGAAAACAAAAACACTAATGCAAAAAGAAATGTGCACCTCTATGTGCTTTGAAACATTATTTTTAATAGCCAACATGTGGAAACAGTCTACGTGTCCACGGATGGATGACTAAGAGGAAACTGTGATGTACATACACAATGGAATGAATTTCTTATGAAGGCATAAGAAAGAAGAAAGTGTTGCTATTTGCAATAACATGGATGGACTTTGTGGGCATTGTCACAAATGAAATAAGTTAAACAGAAAAAACAAATACCATACGATCTAACTTACTTGTGAAATCTTAAACAAACAAAATCAGCCAAACCAAAAAAAAAGCTCATTCATACAGAGAACAGATTGGTGGTTGCCAGAGGTGGTGGGTGGAAGGTAGGAGAAATAGGCATAGGAGGTCAAAAGGTACAGACTTCCATTTATGAGATAAAAAAAGTTGTAGGGATGTAATGAACAGCATGGCAACTATAGTTAATAATACTCTATTGCATATTTGAAAGTTGACTAAGAGAGTAAATCTTCACATCACAAGAAAACAAATTCTACAACTATGCATGGCAAAATATGTTAACCCGACTTACTATGATCATTTTGCAAAATATGAAATATAGAATCATTATGTTGTATACCTGAAATTCATGTAGTGTATGTCAATTATACCTCAATGTTTAAAGTCACAGAAACTGATATTGTAATTATCACTAATATCTAGCTCTTTCTACCTACCTGTTTACTTACCAACCTGTCTACTTAACTGCCTTCACTTCCCTTTATCACCCAGACATGTATGTGTATAAGACATAGACTGCCCTATTCTCCACTTAGCTCTTTAATTTTAATAAGAAACAATCATTTTAAGTAGATTCTTTCATAATAATTCTGTTTAAGGTTTTTCTTCCTCAGATTTTTTCTATATTAAGGAAATATTTAATAGCAAAGTAAAAATGCTTAATAAAGGCTTATCTAAAATAATATATCACTGAAAAATATTAATCATGAGCAAGAATAAAAATGAGAAAGTACTGGTCTTAAAACTGAAAATCAAGAAAATATGACAATGATCATCAAACTTGGATAACCCTGACAATGAAATAGAAAGCTGAATAAATTAATACCTTCGAATGTCAGAAAAAAAATATTAACAAAATTGCCTTTTAGACTGGAAGTTAAAATGGGAATAATCCCTTTTAGATCTAAGGCTATCAACAGGAAGTATATGAATCTGGGCTAATTCTCTTCACATAGTTCTGCACACTTTTTAAAAAATCTTAATTCTGTCAAAGTAAGCCTTGCCTTAGAGGCTTTAGTGTGCAAATTCAGCAGCTCCAGTAATGAGGTTGTTTTTTTGGCTGATTCCTGTTAAAGTGTTCCCTGGGTATCATTTCAGTTAGGGCAAGTTCAATGAACCAGTGTGTCTTTCGTAACTTGTTGTGGTAAAATGAAACTGATTAACTCAGTGAGCTTTAAAAATGTCTAGTACAGCTGGCTGAATAGTTTTGTCTATTATCTATTAGTGTTTGCTACACAGCTTTGTTTCTCTAAATATCTTGTTAGGTTTTGTTGGCATTGAGAGGAAAATCCATACATTTAACTATGTTTTTGTTAAAGCTTAATTTAATAACAAAATATACTTATATATATAATTAGCCTTATGTAACCAAACTGAAGAAATATTTTCACTATATTTTATATATATAACATATACTTTGAGTTTATTTTAATTATTTTATTTTATTTTTAAAGGTATCAATGATCTAAATACATAGACTTAAAGCTGATCTGCAAGGAAACACTATTTACTATACCCAGCTGCTGTATTTCTGAACATGTTTAAGTTCATATGATGGTTGATTCAGTGGAAGGAGAGTCAAAAGAGGTCTTCATGTTAGTCAGAAACCACCATACTGAAGCCAAAATAGGAAGCACTAAACTACTTGATGACCTGATGCTTCTGAACTTTGAGTACAGAAAACAAAGCTACAGTATATCCCGGCTCTCCTTGTTTGTTGATTTATGTGAAATCTTTAACAGCCTCAGTTTCTCTGAATTGATCAAACAAAGTTTTGGCATAAAGCAAAGGAGTAGATCGAAAAAGTATTCCAGATAATAATATATGACAACCTACAGAAGAGAAGATTTTTGAATTGGAAGAGGAAGATGGGAAACTGAAGTAGTGCAATACAATGTTTTAAAATTGTAACAATTAAAGAAGGCAGAGCAGTGTTCATGTCTAAGAATACTTAGATAAAGTACTAATTCTGGTTCTTTTCATAATTTTATCATGAAAGTCAATAAGCAAATTTTTTTAAAGAAGATCTTCAATATTTAGTAAAGCCATAGCAAATGTTGTGTTTTAATCTCCAAGTTTTATTTTTAGGAAACTGGATTTGACGATATTTTCTTTAACTGACATACAAATTATAGAATTTAATTCTTCTGATTCACCAACCTCTGTTAGTCATAGTATAAGAAAAATCAAGTGCATATATATGATTATTACCTATCATAAATACCAGTTTTTATTTGGGTATAACAGAGGCATATATAATTAACATCATGAGTGAAAATCTGAGTATCTAATAACATATTGAAGACAGGAGTAACACTATATATAAAAATTAATTTTCTGTTAAAGCTTTTAAGATTTTCCCACATAATATAAAAATTTTAAAAAGCTAGCAATAAAGTAGAAAATAAAATTTCAGAACTAAATGAGCATGCCCTAGGTCAAATAAGTTAAAATATGTATATCTAATCATCTATCTAAACAGTTAACTAAAACAATATATGAGGGATAAATATAAAATTTTGTAAGGACAGCTTCAAATGAGGGCACAGAGGGAAGCTAATATTCCAAAGCAAAAAATGGAAGCATTAAGCCAGCAATTCCCATTGGGATGATGTTGGCTAGAGTACATTAAATAAGACAATAAAGTTAAAGAAGCTCTTGTAAAGTTCCAGACAAGGATAAATGTGTTTATCAGTGGTCAGCAATGAACTTTGATGGGTCTAGAATGAGCTGAGAAATCATGTATAAAACATTAGGATCAACAATGCAGTATACTAGATTTTGGTGTTCTTTCACTGTTATATTGCAACGTTCCTTGAATATACTGAACAAATCTATTAATCATTGCTGCTGAGATGGCCATTCTACCAGATATGCAGAAAGCTGAGTGATTTCTTCCTTTATTCCATGAAAATAGAATTATTACCAGTAAACAAACTTTGAAATTTCCCTTTAATATATGGTAGAGACTTATTGAAATATAAACTTAGCAGAGCTCTTGCATTATTCTCAATAGATAAAAAAAAATGTCAACTCAAATAAATTGACTAGGCATCTACTCTGAGTATTTCTCATATGGTATAAATGGGTGTGAAAGCCCTTTGTAAAATGCAAAGTATTATTCAAATTTTAGTCATGAATTTAATAAAGCTTCAGTGGCCACCAACCACTGGGCATGGGGCAGTGCATTTGAACAGAAGTAAATATAGCATGGTCTGTACTGTCAAAAGCCTAAATAAAGAATTAGAAACATACAACCAAGTCAGCAATTGAGATCTTATAAAAAGTGTTGTGAGGGAAGTGTGCAAAGTGTTCTCTGGGGATGCAAAGTTTCTACATTGGGCTTGGGGTGAGGGAAATCTTCTTTGGAGAGAAGGGGGAGCACTGTGTATTGATATCCAAATTTCAGACCTTAATTTTTCATGTTGTAGTGATATTTACATAATGATGACTAGGACCCTGTTGCTTCAATTAGGTTGAAGCCTTTTATCCTTTTAAAGGCAAGAAGACTCATGGACTCATTAAAATGCTCCATGTCATGAGGTGGCACTTGCAGCTGGACTGTGTATGAACTGAGAGAGTCAGCAACTGCGGGAAACATCTGTGCTGCCTTATCTGAGGCCCCTTCAGATTTCAACTTCATTTATAACTTAGATTTTGCAGTTTTGCCTAATACAACCAGAATTCAACTCACCCCTCCCTACCACACACACATTACTTAAGGACTAAATATCCCTTCAAAGGAAACCTTGTAACTAACATGACTTTACTTCAGTTAGCCTACATGAATCATAATCAAGGATGTCCTAACAAAAATATTAACACCTCACTTTATCCTCAGGAATCTCTTGGTTTAGTCAAAAATGTTTTATGGTCACTCTAGATAAAATTGCCTTGAATTCTTGCCCAACACTTAGGCTCCAGGATTCTGGAAAAAACATCATCACAAGCTCCTGTTTTTGCTCTGCCGGGCTTGTCAATTCCCAGGACCACTTCTTTGTTTCAAGGTTTGACACTAGTATTTTTTTTTTTTTCCAATTTAATGCCAATGACCCAATCTCCACAATACTCATAAATAATATATAATATGCTAACAGCATTTGGTTTTGCCTTAGGATAACAAGCCAGTCAATTGTTTACAAGTAGTAAAGATGGATTTTACAATGATGATATGGTTTAATCCTCCAGTTATATGAATTAAAAATGACACACAACATTATCCTTTAGGCTGTTACATAGAATTTAGTGTTATGCCTGAAAAGGGTGTGATTGCAGTCTTTTCCTCATCACACTATCATAAACTACATTTTAGTACCAAATTTTTATGTGTATAACTGCAAGAGAGAAAGAAGGTACTAAAAGATAAGATTGAGAGTTACTAAGATGAACAAAAAGGAGAAACTACCATGCAGATTATATATATATATGTATATATATACTCATCAAAATATGAATATGCACATATTGCATAATCAGCATATATTATAAAAACAGTATCTCAATTTATTCATGTGCTTTATGGTTCTTAGTATTTTACATGTACTTTTGCATTTTTCCTCCCCAAAAATCTAAATAGTAGATGACACTATTATCCCCATTCTTAATACAGGGAAACTAAAAAAGAGAAGAACAAATGCTTTGTCCAAGATTACACAAGTTATAAGTAAGGTGTGGAACAGATCATTTGACTTCCAGAACCTACATTCTTAATTATCATGCAACTATATTACATATTTTTTTTTTTTAAGATTTTATTTATTTATTTGTCAGAGAGAGAGAGAGAGAGAGAGCAAGCACAGGCAGACAGAATGGCAGGCAGAGGCAGAGGGAGAAGCAGGCTCCCCGCTGAGCAAGGAGCCCGATGCGGGACTCGATCCCAGGACGCCGGGATCATGACCTGAGCCGAAGGCAGCTGCTTAACCAACTGAGCCACCCAGGCGTCCCTATATTACATAATTTTTAAAGTAAATGTAGTATGGTAATGAAATCTGGACAACCCAATGACTTCATAAAACAGATTAAAAACAAAAACAAAAACTGAACACATTTGTGTACCCAGTACCCAAAAATAAAAACAAACATTATCTGCACCTGAGAAATCCTGCCTATACCCAACCTTGGTCATATCTACCCCTTCTCCAATATGATACTAGATTCATTTTGCCAGTTTTGAACTTTATATAAATGGCATTATATCAAATATAACATGTTTCTTTTACTTAGCATTGTGAAATTTATCCTTTTGTGTATACTAATTTTTTTAAAGATTTATTTATTTTAGAGAGAGAGGGTGAGTGAGTACAGGTGGGAGGAGCCAAGGGAGAAGGAGAGAGAATCTCAAACACACTCCACACTGAGCATGAAGCCCCACATTGGGCTTAGTCTCAGGACCCTGAGATCAAGACCCTGAGATCACGACCTGAGCCAAAACCAAGAGTTAGACACTTAACCAACTGTGCCACTCAGGTGCCCCTGATTTAATTCTTATCACTAGGGAGTAGATAATCAAATGATTGTACCATCAACATTTGCATTGTTCGCAGTCTGGGGTTATTACAAAAAGGTGCTGTTCTGAACATTCTTTATATGGTTTTTGGTATGCATATATTTGTATTTCTGCCATATCCTTCTCCCTCTTAGGTATTTTTACTTTTTCCCCATTTCAGTCAACTGATAATTGTGTATTATTTGTAGTTTCAGTTTTCATTTCCCTGATGACTAATTGAGTTGAGCATGTTGCCATATTTTTTTGGCTATTTATATATCTCCTTTTGTGAAATGTCTAGATTAGGTTTTATGACTTTTAATTGTTTGAAGGCATTCTTTTACATTATAGATATGAGTCCTTTGGGACCACCACTTTAAGTCATGCTTACTTTTTCTAGCCTGTTCTTCCCAATGATTTGCTTACAATTTCAAAATTGCCTAGCCAGACTAATCACAAAAGCCAATTTCTTGGAATATCTAAATACATACCTCTTACTGGCTCTTTTTCTCTGGATGAAACTTGACATATATAATATTTTTTATCAGATTATGGAATTTCCCATCTTGTTTTAGTTTGCTGAAAGTTTTTTTTTTTTAAATCATGAATGGGTGTTGATGTTTATCAAATGTTTTACTGCATGTGTTGATATAATTATATGGCTTTATTCTACTAAGCTGCTAATGTGATTAATTATGCTGATTGATTTCTGATGTTAATTGAAACTTGTATTACTGAAGTAAACCCCACTTGATCACTGATGAGGTATTCTTTTTTTGTATCTTTGGAGTTGATTTCCAACATCTTGTTTAAAATTTTCCTGCCAATATTCACGAGAAATATTGGTTGGTGATTTTCCTTTCTTACTAATGCCCTTATTAGGCTTTATTAAAAATTATGCAGTCTCATAAATAAGTTGAAAATATACCTTCTATTTTTTTGTTTTGTGTAAGAATATAATTCATATCATTTCTTTTTAATATGTGGAAGAATTCACCAATATAATCTTCTGGGCCTGAGGATTTTTGTAATTCTTCTGGGCCAGTATAATCATCTTGGCCTATGTGTTCCACATTTCTTTAAGGGGAAAAATACATTCATATTTGTTTTTATTCTGTCAGTTATAAGTTGTATTTTTCAAAGAATTTTGTCCATTTTCTTCAAACTGTCAAGTTTATTGACAATTTTTTTTCTGCATTTTAGATATATTATCTTACTGGTATTCTAATTTTTTTAATTGCCAGCATTCATTATATATATATATATATATATATATATATATATATATATAATATATTTTTAAAACTTTATTTTTTGAGGGTAGTTTTAAGTACACAGAAAACAAGTACAGAGCTTTCCCACATACCTTCTGTTCTGACGCATGCATTGCCTTCCCCATTATCAATATCTCCCACCCACCCCATTGATACATTGGTTACATTTGATGAACCTACCTTAACACATCATAATCGCCTGAAGCCCTTGGTTTGGAATATTATGTGGGTTTGAACAAATGTCTAATGATATGTATCCATCATTATACAAAATATTTTCACTGTCCTAATAACTGTCCATTCTTCACCTATTCATCCGTCCTACTCATCAACCCCTGGCAATGACTGATCTGTTTGCTGGCTCCATAGTATTGCTTTTTCCTGAATCTCATAAAGTTGGAATCAAATTTTTCAGATTGGCTTCTTTTGCTTTAAGTTTTCTTCATGTCTTCATGATATGATAGTTCATTTTTTTATTGCTGAATAATATTTTATTGTCTGGATGTAATATCATTTCTTTTTCCACTCATCTACTGAAGAACATCTTTGTTGCTTCAAGTTTTGGCAATTATGAATAAAGCTGCTATAAACACCCACATGCAGATCTTTGTATGGAACACAGTTTCCAATTGGGTAAATACCAAAGTGTGCAATTACTGAATTATTAGGCAAGAGTATGTTTAGTTTTGTAAGAAACCACAAAACTGTATTCCAAAGTGTGCATACCATTTTGCATTCCCACCTATAATGCAGCAGAGTTTCTGTAGTTCTATATCTTCACCAACATTGGTTGTCAGTGTTTCAGATTTTGGCCATTCTAATAGGTGTATAGTGGTATCTCATTGTTTTAATTCATATTTTCTGCTGACATTTGATGTGGAGCATGTTTTCATATGCTTATGTGCCATCTATATATCTTTTTTGTGAGGCGTCAATTAAGATATGTGGGCCGTTATTTAACTGGACTGTTTTTTTGGTCCTGAATTTTAAGAGTTGTTTGTATGTTTTGGTTAGTGGTCCTTTATCAGATGGGTCTTCTGCAAATATTTTTTCCCTGTTTGTGGCTTGTCTTCTTATTCTCTTGACATTGTCTTTCACTGAGCAGGAGTTTTAAATTTTAGTGAAGTCTAGTTTATCAGTAATTCCTTTTGTGCATTGTACCTTTGGTATCATCTCTAAAAAGCCATCAACATACTCATGGTCATCTAGGCTTTCTCTTATATTGTCATCTAGAGTTTTATAATTTTGTGTTTTATGTTTATATCTGCAATCAATTTTGAGTCAACTTTTGTGAAGGGTGTAAGGTCTCCATTTAGACTAACTTTTTGCTGGTGGATGTCCAGTTGTTCCAGAACCATCTGTTGAAAAAACTAGCTTTTCTCCACTGTACTACATTTGCTCCTTGTCAAAGATCAATTGATTATATTTATGTGGATTTATTTCTAGACTATCTATTCTATTCCACTGCTCTCTTTGTCTACTCTTTTCCGATATCACAGTCTTGATTACTGTACCTCTATAGTAGGTCTTAGAGTCAGGTAATGTAAGTCCTCCACCTTTTTTCTCTTTCAGTATCGTTTTGGCTCTTTTGAGTCTTTTGCTTTTCCATGTAAATTTTAAAATCAGTTTGCCAATGTCAGATTATCGTCATGACACTATTGGAGTCTTCTGATCCATGAACATGGAATAGCTCTCCATTTACTTAGTTCTTTGATTTTGCTCACCTGAGTTTTGTAATTTTCCTTATATTGCTCTTACACATATTTTTTTAGATTGGTAACTAAATTTCATTTTAGGGAACGGTAATGTAACTGATGTGGTACTTAATTTCAAATTCCACTGTTCATTTCTGATATATAGGGAAACAATTTACTTTTGGATACTAACCTTATATCCTGCTACCTTGTTTATTAGTTCTAGAAGGTTCTTTTGTTGATTCTTTCAGATGTTCTACTTAAAGGATTACACCTTGCAAAGAGAAATGGGTTTTATTTCTTCCCCATCTAAATGTCTTGTCTTCCTTTTCTTTTCTTTTCTTTTCTTTTCTTATTACATAGCTAGAACTGCCAGTGTTGAAAAAAGAGGGAATACCTTTGCCTTGCATTTAATCTCAGTGGAATAGTTTCAAGCTTATCACCATTATACATGATGTTAGCTATAGGGTTTTTTTTGGTAGATATAATAATGTATATCCTCTCTTGATTCTGATTAACTTGAAAGAGGCTTTCCATTTTTATTAAGCTCACAAAAGAAACAACTTCTATCTCTTGATTCTCTTCATTTTGTATTTGAGTTTGGTTTTATCTTTATATTTGGTTTTAATTATCTTTATTATTTCCTCTTTTCTATTTTCTTTGGTTGAAGTTTGATTTTTACTATCTTAATTTTGAAACTTATCTTTTTCATCCTTTTTAAAATGTATATATTTAAAGTAATAAATTTCCCTTTGAACACTGCTTCAGCAGCTTACCTACACATGAAATAATATTCTTGCGTCATGAAAGTTAATTCCAGCAAATGTGGAATTGGCCTGAGCTGGTTTTCTGAAGTAATAGATGTACTTAAATGGCACTGACCTCTGATCAAGGCATGAAATATGCTGATTAATGGTGTTTTCTGTCCTAAGGGAGTTTGGGAATGCTTTGTACCAGGTTGATAGCAATGTTTATTTCTAACAATGAGATTGATTTTTTCACCTGTTCTTGGTTAAGAACCTCAGAAGGCTTTGCCGCTGAAGATGTTTATGTAGAAAGAAAATGCCTACATGACCTGAAGGATACGAGAAACTATGACCAAGACCCATTTTCCACTCCTTGGTTCAGTGTGTTCCATGTGCATGTCAGTGGTTCCAAATCTCTGAGAGCTGGAGCTCAGTTAGGACCCTAACTGAAGGTCCAATGTTTTTAAAATCTTAACTTGCCTCACCTGCTAAGAGAAAACAATGGGAATGCTGACATTTGTCCTGTCACCTTCACAGGATGAAAGTGCACAGGACCCCTGATGTGACAGTATCTGCTGGAATTAGACTGTAAGTGGAGCAGGGATGCAATAAGGAAAGAAAAAAATACCAGCCTAACAGGAACATGTTTGCACACTTGGGTGGGTCCTTCCTCACTGTAAGAATCTGTGCTGTGTTTACTGAAGCATGTAAGCAGCAATGCTGTAAGAGGCTGTTGATACTCTGGAGAAAGAGCAGAATGAAAAAATAAAAAATAAAATTTGGAGTTTTAAATGTTGTATTTGCTTTGTTTTTCATATGGGAGGGAGATGCTGTGAATCATAAAGTAGTGCAGGGGAGTGCGTTTGCAGCAAAAAAAAGTAGTTAATGCCAGGTAACCCAGTTGCTTCTTTGAATACTTCTTCGGCTCCCTTCTGGGTTCAGGTGGCAGTGATGAAGCCATCTGTAAGTGGCACTTGCAGAGGTGGAGGGGATGTGAAAGAAGCCAGAAAAACAGGGTGCCTCAGGATGATCTCCAGGAAAATTGGAGATTGTGCCACACAATGATCCACAATTTAATTCTATTAATTTGTCTATTTTAGATATCTCATGTAAGTAGAATCACACAGTATTTATCTTTTGGTGACTAGCTTATTTCACTTAGCGTAATGCCCTCAAGTTCATTCATGTTGTTGTGTACTGCAAAAATTTCCTTTTTTGTGGCTAAATAATATTCCATGGTGTGTGTGTGTGTGTGTGTGTGTGTGTGTGTGTGTGTGTGTGTATGCACACGTGTCACATTTTATTTATCAATTTATCAACTGAAGGACACTTAGGTTGTTACCATATCTTGGCTATTGTGGATAATGCTGCAATAAACATAGGAGTGCAGATATCTCTTTGAAATACTCATTTCATTTCTTCTGGCTATACACCCAGAAGAGAGATCTCTGAATCATTTGGTACTTCTATTTTGCATTTTTTAGGAAACTCAATATTGTTTTCTATAGTGGCTATACCAAAATTTTATCATTATTAAAAACTACTAGATGCTAAGCTATGTATTATTCTGTCAATATCTAACACAAGAATGTAGATATTTAATGTAATGAGGTATATGATCTCATTGTTCTGGGTTTGGATACATTGCAGAAAATAGCACCAGGAATTTTTATGTAAATTCCAGAGCTTTACTCTTAATTTTTATACGTAAATGCTTAAATGCCATCTAGAAGCAAAGAACTTCTGATAGAGTAAGCAAAAGGACTCAGCACTTTATATAATTTGGTATTTGTTTTCCTCCTGCCAAGAGAAATTCAACCAATCACTGAATGAATTTTATGATATAATTCAGATACAATCTAAAAATAGTTCTTATACTTTACTTGTCAAATAGTTCATTCCTATAGAGACTTTGTGATTCTCAGAAGCAATTCATTTACAGTTCACAGATGCCTAATATTGCTTGATGCTGTGGAAGCACACATGCCCATCTTGCTAAATACAAAAATCTTACAACTAAATATCACATGTGACAATTTTGTGTTGGCTTCCCGTCATGGGTGTCATATATAGCTCAGTTTGAAAACCAAATCTTTCAATTTTGAGAGATAATAAAATAAGTCAAGTTGTCATGAAACCACTCCATGTTATTCTACCCTACATAGATGCGACCCTATCTTAACGTCAGCTGTAACAACCACTTATCTAATGTACAACTAAATTATCACCAACTTCTCAAAAGGAAAATAAATTCTCTTTTTTTGAAGAGCTATGCAGTATCTGAAAACAGAATTTGAAAAATAAAGAAAATAAAAGAATAAAAGATCATCTAAAAACACTTAAGCCAACAAAAAAAGAGCACGGTTTATTTGAGGAGTATCAGAAGCTCATCTAGACACTGATCAAAAGCCAGATAAACAAATGCTAAATCCCCCGTTCCAAGGTAGAAAAGCTGATTTAGTTTTAAAGACTCACGTCAAGCAGTAATAATGGTAAAAAGTGATGAGTTGCAACATTAAAAAAAAAAAGAAGAAGAAGAAGAAAGGAGGAAAGAACATTTTCTTTTTAAAAGTTTCTATATTTTCAGAGGTAAAATAAGTGGGGAAAAATATAAATGTGATGTTATGATGCAGGAGGTGAAACTTGAAATCTTGGATTCCACAGTATTCCTACAACACAAAAAATTAAGAATTTGGAGGCTGAGAGAGTCAATTATCATATGGTTTCAGTTATTTGTGGAGCATAACAAATAGCATGGAGGACAAGGGGAGTTAGAGAGAAGAAGGGAGTTGGGGGAAATTGGAAGGGGAGGTGGACCTTGAGAGACTATGGACTCTGAAAAACAATCTGAGGGGTTTGAAGGGGTGAGAGGTAGGAGGTTGGGGGAACCAGGTGGTGGGTATTAGAGAGGGCACGGATTGCATGGAGCACTGGGTGTGGTGCAAAAACAATGAATACTGTTATGCTGAAAATTAAAAAAAAAAAGAATTTGGAGGCTGGATTGACTTCAGATATACTCTAATTCAAATCCTCTTACTGTATAGATAAAGTCAACAAATCCTCAAGAGAAAAAAAAAAAAAATCCCTCCCTGAGGCCCTAGAACCAAAAAATTACAAAATTGAGACCAGAACCCAGACTGACCTGTAGTACATTGTCATTCTTGTCATATTTTTCAACTTGGAAAATGTACAGTCATCCTTTCTGAGTTATATTGGGCATCTTCTCCTATTTGACAACTAGATATTCTACTCTTTTTGACACCACCATCACCAGAATCATACTTTGGCTACTGGCTTCTGATATTGCTTGGTCCTGGTTTCTTTGGATGCCTAACATTTTCAAAAGACTGTGAACCTCTTGAGGTCAAGACTTGGTTTTATTTATCTTTGATTTTACTGGAATCCATCACCTTTTGTGATACATAGCACGTGAGCAAGATGTTTGTTAAATTGCTCTACCTGTAATTATTTACATGAATTTCTACTGAATTTCATATATCAAACCCAGCTGGATATGAGCAATCCATCTGCTCTTTGGGCCTTGACAGCTTCTTGGAGATCTGCTGTTTACTGTCCATCCCTTACCTCCTGTCACTGCTGGCGCTCAGCCACCCTTCAAGTAAGGGCTGGGCATTTGCTGTTAAGTCTAACCATACTGAACTCAGAGAATATCATGGCCTCTTCTACTTCTGGGTTATGATGAATTGCCCAATGTGGGGCATGAATCTAGCTTCTACAGTAGGTGCCTAAAGGTACCAGGTAACTTAAGTTACAAATACAGTTAGGGGAACAAGATGAATGCCTCTTGGGATGAAATATGGAAGTGAGAAGGAACTAACATGTATTTCTTTTCCTTCCTCTCCTTAATGGACTGTTCTTTAGCCTGGTGATTCCACATAACTTGTCTGGAGGAAGCAGTTGCATTTTCATGTGAAACTCAGCCGGTTTGGGAACACATCACCTTGTATTTGCTTTCCATTCTTCCCTACCTCATTTCCCCTTTTCCCCTCAATCTTGCTGCCCTTGGATTATACTGCCCACTAGTAGTTAATGAAGAGGTTAGTGACAAGTTACATTTTAAAGTGACTTTTGCAACTTCCTTCATAAGATGTTAAGATGGTTTTTTAGACTTGAGGTTCTCTTAAAATGGGGATAAATCTACCCTTAAGTTTCATATGTTCTGTGTAGACCTCATTTTATCTTTTTAAAAAGTGAGTACAAATATGTGGTCATAATTCATAATCCAGCTATGAAATATATCTCAGATATCTCCCCATAAATATAAAGAACGGTTTATTAGACTGCGGTTTTAACCTTCTTGAAAATTTTTATACATTGCTTGGAGGATGAAAGCAAAAGATTATTGAAATAAGTTGTTTCTTGAAATCATACAATTTTTTAAAAACAAATACCCTCTTGAGGCACCTGGCTGGCTCAGTCAGAAGAGCATGGACTCAGGGTCATGAGTTCAAGCCCCACATTGGATATAGAGATTACTTAAAAAAATAAAAAATTAAAAAAAAAAATCTTTAAAAACAAAACAAGACAAATACGCTCTCAGTTTATAACTTATTTATATTAGGGTCTCATAAAATAACCACTGGCATAGGGAGGTGGGGCTAGGAGTATCTTATTATATCATGTACTGTATCTATCACTCCCAGTATTTGACACTTCCTTCATTATCCCCTTGACTTACACACCTTTACTTTCTTAAGTATACCCAGCTTCCATCCTCAACTCCAAGCCAGAGTACCCCTCCTAATTCACTCCTCTGCAGAAATTTTGGAACTATCACTGGCAAGTAGCTTAAGCCCTGAATTTCATCTGTCTCATCTGAAGAATGTAAGTGTGCTTAGCTTACAAGACAGCTGTAAGAATTCAATGAGGTAAAGTATATAAAGATGCTTTGTAAATTACACAGTATAGAGACAATATTATACTATTATTTGAGGAGATTCTTGGTTCCTCTAAGTTTCTTATTTGTCCTTCCAATGTCGTTTTATTTTCTTTCAAGGCTTCAATCATCTACAAAATGCCAGAGAATTAAAAGTGTATCTCTCAAAATAACCCTACTTGATGATCCACAGAAATCTCAAACACTTGCTCAAAATGAAATAAATCATATTTTCATCCAGGCTTCCCCTTCCCCTCCTCACTTTTTGCTCATGTGGAAAACTGAGTACCATTTTTGTTTTATATATTTATATCAAGCAAGTTCTGTCAACTCCACTTCATAAATTGTTCTCAAATCTATCCATTTATCTCCATCCTTCTGGCCTCTATCATATTTACATCATGAGGTATCAACCCAAATATTGCAATCTTCTTCCAAATTTTCTTCATGAAATAGTTAAAGAGATCTTCTTAAACAGAGATATGTATCACTTTTCTGTTGCAAACTGGACACTAACAATATCACACTCTTACATAGTGCTTAACTATGCCAGGCACCAGTCTAACCTTTTTAAATATCATAATTCATTAGTTCTCATGACAACTGTATGGAGTACGTATTATTTTCTTTTTCTTTTTTCTTTTAAACTGGTGAGTGAACTAAAGAACCTATGTTAAATAAATTGCCCAAGGGCACAGAGCAAGCAAAGTAGACAAAGTCAGTATTCCATATCAGACTGCTTATATTTTCATTATCTTATAAGGTAGCCACATATTTGTATGTGTATGTGTTTGTATGTAAATATATAAGTAAGTATATTTGGGTGCACTCACATATAAATTGTTGCTGTAAGCATTCATTACTATATATCCATTTACATATATATGGCTATATATACATGCATATGATAGTTTAGGGCAATAATACAATTTTTATATCAGGTCACATGCTTAACTATCATATTATTTTATCCAGTCCATCTCTATACTAAGTATGCCAAAATGAGTTTTTAGTTTTCCCATGTATATATTACTCTCTGTTACAATTCAAAGTTCAATTCTTTTTAAAAAAAAGTTTTATTGTGAACTCCTGAAAAGAATGATTGCATTCATCCTTATAACAACCTTGTTAAAATTGGCACTTTTATTTCCATATTACAGATCAGGAATCTGAGAGGAAGAAAAGTCAGCTTTTCAAAGGTAACAGAGCCAGAAGTGTTGAAATTAAGATTCAAACACCCGACTTCAAAGCTTACTCTCGCTTTTTTTATTCTTGCTATACATCATTTTAAACTTTGTTTAGAAAACTTTGATTTCTATTTCATATTTTTAATATATTAAAATCCTTACTACATTTTTAACAAATTGGTATTCTAATTATGTTTTTAATAGGATATAATAACTTTAAAGTCTGATATTTATATTACTTCATCAGTTAATTGCTATTATTATTATTTTATAGTTTTCATTTCTACAAATAGAAAGTACTTTGTAGGCACTAGCAATAAGGAATAATATAAGAAAAGAGAAAATGGAGAAAAATAAGAAAGTATATTACTCCATTAGTCTAGAAAAAACCTATTATTTAGATCCACATTGTTCAATGTGGTAGCCACTTTAAATAGTAGCTACTGAGCATCTGAAAAAGGGTTTCTACAAAATGGCATTCCCTGTATGTCTAAAATACATCTGGATTGGGGCACCTGGGTGGCTCAGTCGCTTAAGCATCTGCCTTTGGCTCAGATCATTATCCCAGGTCGTGGGATTGAGCCCCACATTGGGCTCCCTGCTCAGTAGCGAGTCTGCTTCTCCCTCTGCCTGCCACTCCCCCTGCTTATACTCTCTGTTAAATAAATAAAATCTTCTAAAAAATAAATAAAATACATCTGGATTGTGACTCTTACTATATACCATCTTATGCTAATTCCTTCATTAATCATATCTATATTGATTACATGTTGACATGATAATATTTTAGACATACTGAAGTAAATAAAATATATTATTAAAATTCCTTTCATCTGTTTGCTTTCACTAAATTTAACGTAGCTACTAGAAAACTTTAAATCACACACGTTAGTTGCGTCTGTGGCTTGCATTCCCCTTCTATTGACACTGCTAACTAGACTGAGAAAGGTAAGCCGATATATCAATATTTAGCAGCAGGCATTTTTAGAAGATAAAGGTAAAGTGGGAATCATTCTAGTCCAACTCCTTTATTAAGAAATGATAAAACCTAATTCCAGAGAGGTTAGTCTTGTGCAGCATGACCTTGAGAGTCAAGGAAGAATCATTCTGATGAAACTCAAAGCAATCTCTTCAGTGGAAAATATTTTCCTTCCCATTATTTGTTATCTCACAGACTACTTCTATATTCTGTTCTTATACTTTGTAAGCTGGAAGCCTTATAAACACCGTTTCTGAGATTCCCTTACCAGATGCCTTCCTGGGAAGGCAATGGGAAGGACTGTGAGTGAAGAGAGGTTGGGGAGCAGGACACATTTTGGTCTTTGTTTCATGCCGACACACAATGACAGTAAGGATGGGGGGTGACCTCAGTGGCTACAGGTCTTTAGCTGTTCCAGCCATTCCAGTGTCAGTGGCTTCAGCTATGACACAGCACTTTTTACATTCCTGCATCCTAACCTAGGTGTGTTAGTAGGTTTCTGATATCCAAGTGTCACCAAATGCAAGGCTTCAGGAGACCAAGTGTCTGCAGAACATCGAATAAATAACAGTGATGAACACTGAGATGGGCTGGCCATTTTTTACTTGCATTATAAGCTGACAGAAGTATCAACTGCAAGGCTTTCATTCCATCTCAAGGCACAGTTAGAAAACCAAGGAGCTTCTAATCTCTTACCTTCTGTAGCCATGGGGCTTTACAGCAGGAAAATGAAACAGCAAAGTAAATTTTAAAGGTCTCAGAATTAAAACATTTGTGTAATGCACATTCTTCCTAGGTGTTTTGGTGAAAATTAGTGCATTGCCCGGAAAATAGTGGAACCCTGAGAGTAGAAATGTAAATATTTGTGTGGATTCTGATGACCAAGTGTCTTGGAATATTAATCCCTCATCTGTCTTGCCAACAAAACTGAGTTTTCTTCCCTTTTCTGAGGAGAACAGATTTTCCTTGACTGAAGACCCTGAGCTTCAGCCATCTTTTACTTCATAATATATAATACCCAAAATTGGGAATTTAAAATTACTATGATTTTTAATTTCTGATGATTTAGTGTGATGGCAGTCTGTCCTGGTAGTTCTTTGGCTGGTCTTGACAGGAATCATTCACGAAGCTGCATTTCATGACTCATCTTGAAGTACAGGGTCCAAATGGCCTCATTCACACATCTGGAAGTTGATATTAACTGCCAGTTAGGGAAATGAGGTTCTTCTCCATGTGTTCCCTCATCTTAGATAGAGGAAGCTTGTCTTAGTATCCTGGGAGAGTGAAAGCAAGAGCCAAAAGGCTTCTTAAGGTACCAGGATGTGGAACTAAATAAAGTAAGACCAATTTTTCTCTATTATATTTGTATATATAAAAAGAGATACATCATAGCAAAATGGCCACAGTCACTAAACTGTAAAGAACTAAGATGCCCTTCAATGGACGAATGGATAAAGAAGATATGGTCCATATATACAGTGGAGTATTATGCCTCCATCAGAAAGGATGAATTCCCAACTTTTGTATCAACATGGTTGGAACTGGAAGAGATTATGCTGAGTGAAATAAGTCAAGCAGAGAGATTCAATTGCCATATGGTTTCATACTTGTGGAGCATAAGGAATAACACAGAGGACATTGGGAGATGGAGAGGAGGAGTTGGGGGAAATCGGAGGGGGAGACAAACCATGAGAGACTGTGGACTCTGAGAGACAAACTGAGGGTTTTGGAGGGGATGGAGTGGGGATTGGGTGAGCCTGGTGGTGGGTATTGTGGCGGGCACGTTTTGCATGGATCACTGGGTGTGGTGCATAAACAATGAATTTTGGAACACTGAAAAAAAATGAAATTTAAAAAATAAAAAGAACATATAAACAAACAAACAAAAAAGAGATACAATGCCAATCCAACTTTAATGGGCCAAAGAAATAAAATTGTCAGTCCTGATGGGAGTATTAGCAACACCACACTGCAAGGGAAGACAGATACTGGTTGGCATGCTTCATTGGGCCCATCATTGTAATGATGATCCACATCCTGGAATGACTTCATCTGAGGCAGCTGACTTAAAAGATGATGCCTACTGCTATCAAGACCTATCTCCAATCCCCACTTTGTCTTCTTTCACTTTAAGATCCATAATTTCAATGAGAGCCTCTCCCATTTTCTTTCCCTGCCTAAGAGGATAGTCATCTCAGAGCTTCTGAAGGATGATGCTGCCACTCTTCAACAATATATTTTTTAATGTCTTAGTAAAGAAAGAGCCCTTTACTTCACTAATCCAGATTGGTCTGGTTACTACAATTGCTGAGTGTCAACTAGCCTACATCAAAGGCCAGTGCCGAGATTCTGCTATGGCACCATTTCCTTGGTATACAGGTTACTTTGTCCCCTTTCACTGTAAAGGGAGTAATAGAAACATATTTTGTGGGACACCTGGGTGGCTCAGTCGGTTAAGCCTCTGATTTTGTTTCAGGTCATGATCTCAGGGTCCTGGGATTGAGCCCTGAGTCAGGCTCCCTGCTCAGCAGGGAGTCTGCTTCTCCGCGCCTGTTGCTGCTTCTGCATGCTAATATGCAAACAAATAAATAAATAAATAAATAAAATTTTTAATAAAAAAGAAACATTTTGCATATGAATTTGTCCTTTTTACTTAGAAAGCTTCTATTAGTGTCACTCTCCCTGGATTTAAACAATTCCATATTTATCATCACTATTCCACACTAAACATTGCATCCATTCAAATAACTCATAGTCACTGAAATTACTGGTCTTACTATGCATCCCAGGACTCAGAAAAAACTTGCTTATAAAATCATGAGATGACCTGTTGAAGCCTTAAAGTGCCAGTTAGAAGGTAAGGCCCTGTGAAATTGAGATGCAGTCTTAACAAGATTATAATATTTGTTTTGAATTGTCAAGCAAAATATAATGCTATTTCTCCAATAGCTAGAATATATATACACAAGAATCAGGAGGGAAAGTTATAGTCTCTCCTCTCACTATTGCAATAACAATCTCTTTGCAGATGTTTTGCTTTTCATCCTACAGAATTTCCATTTTCCAGTCCTGAGGCCTGGAATGTTAAAACATTAATGCTTTAATGTTTCAGTTCCTAAGGGAGGAAAACTTCCACCAGGGTACAATTTAATGGTGACCTTGAATTTTGAATTTGAGATGCCATCTGGTTATTTGAGATGTTTTGACACTGAAACTAATAGACAAACTATGGGGATACTACACTGACTGGGGTGACTAATAAACACTGTACAGGAAAAAACTGGATTGTAAGGATATCTGGAGAATTCAGGAGACTTTTTTGGGTAATTCTTTTTACTTCCACATCCAGAATGTACACTAAGCAAGACAAGCCAATAGGTACTGGGTTTCTGACCAGTTACATAAAAAGTAAGGATTTTAACAATGTGCATATCTAATTTCTTCATTGTTATGTGTAAAATAACCATTTTTCCTTTACTTCCTTTTCTTTTCCCTTCTTTATCTTCCCTTTTTTCCCCTTGCTTTCCATATTCTTGCTTTATTTTTTTTAAAGATTTTATTTATTTATTTGACAGACAGAGATCACAAGTAGGCAGAGAAGCAAGCAGAGAGAGAGAGAGGAAGGAAAGCAGGCTCCCTGCTTAGCAGAGAGCCTGATGCAGGGCTCGATCCCAGGACCCTGGGATCATGACCTGAGCTGAAGGCAGAGGCTTTAACCCACTGAGCCACCCAGGTGCCCCTTCTTTGCTTTATTGCATCTAAAAAGTTAGGTTAAGTTTCGCTACTCAGCCCAGTTACTAATTACATTAATGAATATCATGCTAAAATGATGACTGAACTCTAAGAGGGAATAACATTTGTAAGAGATGGATAACATTAATGATGGATCTTAGTTTACATCTCTTTTGGAAAGGTTAAAGAATATTTGTTTTTACCAAGAATAGTTTGTAACCTGTGAGAAATGTATACACATGTATCTCACATATATTATCTTTATACATATATACAAAGTTTAAATATAGGAGTGGATATGTATTACATGGTTTAAACTGTATGGAAGTACATGTATGGATGGAAGCAGACAATGAGGAAGACTGAGCTGATTCTATACCTGGTGCACCTCTGTTCTACTTCCATCCTTTTATACCCTACTCTGAACTGTAAGAGCTAGGACTCCACATGCTGCATTTCCCAAGTTTCTTTCAGAAATTTCAAGTTCTTTCTGGCAGTTTCAGCCTTTGTGTAGCCGACTTCCAGCAGCCAGCGGTAGGTGCTGGTTTAGAGATTCTAGTCCATTGGCATTAGCAGCTTTTTGAAATCAGAGTAACACCTTTCTTCCCTTCTGTTCTGCCAGCCCCTCTTATTTTTGCTACACCAGTCCTCCTAACACTTTGTCACCAATTCCCTGTTTCATAACTCCTTTGTTTGAACTAGGTAGTTTATTTCTATTTTCCTGACTGCTCCCTCACTGATATAATTTCTAAACCATAAAGCCATGTTTACTTCTGTGAAAGAAAAGTATGGTGTATAATAAAGACATTTATAGCTGACAAAATCAATATATTTTATCATTTTGAGAATGCCAAAATATGTCCAAGAAAATAACAGGATTAATAAACCAACTTTTGATGCATGCATATGAAACTTGGATGTTCCTAACTTCCCATAAGTAACCACTCTTCATTCGTTGGTGAAAATGAATAAATTTATTGTTCTTTCTACAGATAGTGCTAATATAAAGGTTTTCTCCATTACATAGTTTTAAAGGAAACCTTTTCTTTTTTTTTAAGATTTTATTTATTTATTTGAGAGAGAAAGACACAGAGGGACAGAGAGCACAAGCTGGGGTGGGGGGTGGTGCAAAGGGAGAGGGAAAAGCAGAATTTCCACTGAACAGGAAGCCAGATGTGGGGCTTGATCCTAGGACCCTGGAATCATGACCTGAGCCAAAGGCAGACACTTAACCAACTGAGCCACCCAGGTGTCCCTAAAGGAAATCATAAAATTCTTTACAGCAATGCCACTCAAAATGAGGTTAAGAACCAGTTCTAGTTGATAGACTGTTATTGGTCTGTGAGGTGACAGCTTATTCCAAAATAGAAATAAACATACTCATCTTTCATGGAAAATCTTTATCTCTACTCAATATATTAGGGAAATAATTTACATTTGTTGTAAGTTCTCTATCTCTAAGAATAGTAACAACCAGTTCACAAACTAGTGAAGGGGCCTATTATTTAAAAGGGGATTACAAAATACAAAGACTACAAAAGAGAAAGGCAAATACCATATAATTTCTCTTAGAGTGGAATCTAAACAAACAAAAACAGAAATAAGCTCATAGATATAGAGAATAGATTGGTGGTTGCCAGAGATGAGGGGTGGAGGGTAAGAGAAATGAGTGAAGGGGGCCAAAAGGTTTTTAAAAAAGGATTACAAAAATTAAATAAAAGCTAATTCCTCTGAAATATCATGGCCTATAACATGAGCAAGTTTTTTTTTTTTTTAAAGACAACTTTTTTGGGGTGAATATATATTCTTTTTTTGGGAAAAAAATTAAAAGTACATAATAGTATAAGGAATGACTGAGCCCTGAAAATGACCTAACACCTAAAAGTCATAATGTTTAAGTGACAAGATGATGTTCTACTAAGAACAATCACCTTCACTACTCTGCAAGAAACAGAAATGACTTGGTAGAGTTAGATTTTAAAGAAAAATAGTCAATGGTATTGTAATAGTGATATAATGAGACAGATATTAGCTATACTTCTGGTGAACATAGCATTACGTACAAACTTGTCAAACACTAAGTTGTCCACCTGAAACTAATATAACATTGCATTTCAACTATACTCAAACAAGAAACAATTAAAATAAATAAAATTTTATGCAAAAAAATTTTTAATGGTAACTTTTTTAATGAGTAATGAAAAACTGCACTAATTCCACAAAAAAATGATACAAAAATATGTAGGAAATAAGTACAGTAGAAAAGAAAAAAACAGAATGCATTGAATGAATTATTTTGTTCCCAAACATTTCTGTACTCAACACGGAAAGGGAAGAAAGAATGGGCAAGGAAAGCAGAAAAGAGCGAAGAACTTTAAATATTAGAGCCAGAGAGAATCTTTATAGTGTATTGTGAAGTAACAGAAATAAATCAGAATGATTTAAGTGAATAATTGCTTTTATATTCTATTATAATGGAATATTTCTTTCTCCAATAGATAATTAAACTACCTGAAGAAAAATTATAAAGATTTCAATTAATGTCGCATATACAAATAGTAATTTCAATGTTAATGCTATTCATGATTTAAACCAATTATCTTGATTTCATACCAAGTTATTTCCTAAGAAACAAAAATACCAATATTATACACTGTATAAGTTAAACTGTTGGGAATTCAATATCAAAGTTGAGTATATGCAAAATTTATTATTATATTTGATACTTGTGTTAGGCCTTTGTACTCACCAGTTCTTTTTCTGAAAATGTGTTCCAGAGGCTGAGTACAAAAGAAGGCTGTGATTCTCAAATAATTCAACCTATTCTATAAGCTCAAACAAATAATGCTTTTGATTTAAAATTGTTTAATCTCAAAAAGACTGGTATAGAAAGCAGAAGAGAAACTTGGATGAAGTTGCATTCAAACAGATGTTCTATTCAGCTCCAAAGTTAAGCAATAGCAGATCTTAAAAGATGGCTTCATGATGTAAACTGGAATCAAATAAATTAATGCATTCTTTTGAATTTAAGTGAGCTTTTAACTCAGAGGGTGAGTGTATCAAAAATTGTTCTTTGTGAAGGTCTGAATATGAGCCTACGCTAATTTTATATTTCTACTCTCAGAAAATGTACTCATGTTTAGAGTGTGAAAAAGAGAAGCTCTCCTCCTGTCTGAAAATGAAAATTCATTCTGGCAAAAAACTCTTACAGAAAGGCCTGTGTTTCAGGACACCTGAGTGGCTCCGTTGGTTAAGTGTCTGCCTTAGGTTCAGATCATGATCCCAGGATTGGCATCGAGCCCCAAATCGGGCTTCCTGCTCAACAGGAGAGTCTGCTTCTCCCCCTCCCTCTGACCCTGCTCCTATGCTCTTTCTCTTTTGCTCACTCTCTCTCTCTCAAATAAATAAATAAAATAAAATAAAAAAAGAAAGATAAATCAGTGTTTTGTTGTTGAGCCATCCTAGTTCATAAGAATCACAATAACAATAGTAATCCCAGCAACAACTGACATTTATTGAATACATACTATGTGCCAGGCACTCCTTTTAAATATTTTGCATGTATTAATTTAATCCTCAAGACAACATTGAACAATTATTTCCATGTTATAGAAAAAGAAATGGAACCATGAACATTTTCCCCAGAATTTTCTGAGTTATATTCTTGTGGGAATTTGATGCCAGAAAATACAGCTTCTTTCCCTCAGAATTAGAATGATGTGGTACATAAAAATAATTTAATATGCCTCTAAAAATCTTTCATACAATACTGTTGTTAAACTAAGACATGAATTGTAGAAAAAATTGTAAATTGTAGAAATTGTAGAAAAAAGTACAAATATTCCTGGAATTAATACCAGAAAATATTTTCTTTCATACAAACTGGCCCTACACAGACTTGATGTGTGCCTGAAAGACTTTCAGTAACACTGTTAAAGTAGAAAATAAATCTAAATTATAAAAGTATACTTTAACCACATTAAATAGACCATAAGAACAAGAACTATTTTTATGTTTGGGCATTAAATTTACTATATTTCCAAGCATACATGGCAGAAATGTAAATGAATGATGACATCATTCTAATGATCTGAGGCAAGCCAAATCATATAAAATAAAGTATTTTCTAGTTTTAATGCTCAAAAAATTTTTTCTAGGAACATTTACTTCAGAGTGGCAGAATGTATAGATCTGCAGACCTGCTCCTCAAGGAAAAAAATCATTAATTGGTAAAAATTTACTTAAAAAAAAACAAACAAACAGGGATACCTGGGTGGCTCAGTTGGTTAAGTGTCTGCCTTAGGCTCTCAGGTCATGATCTCAGGGTCCTGGGATCAAACCCAGTATAGGGCTCCCTGAGCATCTGTCTGGAATTCTGCTTCTCCTTCTCCCTGTGCCCCTCCTCACAGCTAGTGTTTTTCCTCTCTCTCTCTCTCTTAAATAAATAAAATCTTTAAAAAAGAAAAAAATTTAAAAAGCAAACAAAACAACCACTCAGTCTCTGAAAATTGTCAGAAGAGAATAGAACAAACAAAACACATTCAATCATGAAAATTTACTAAATCTTGCTAAGAATGCCTGTTAGACTTGGGCAATGACCTCCTTCAGGCCAGGATAACAGGATCGCTGCCTTAGGAAATGTGGAAAAGAAGACAGCTCCTTCCTTGCTCAGCTCCCTGACAATGGCTACTATTCTCATCAGGAAGAGCAGGTTGCTAGCATTTCATCTTCCTGTGTTCTGTTTCCCAGAGGTTAAATTCCAGGTAAATTTGGCCAAAATGTCTTTGGCTCCATTATTCTACCTGGCACCTATTCGTAGGGCAGAGACTCTACCCCATGGACCACAGGCCAAAAAAACTGCAGCCCCAGTAGCCTTACCCCAACTGCTCATAGTGTGAAGGTTCCGCAGAAAAGAGGAAAACCAGAAGTTACTACTCCCACTCAGTAGCTTGTCCATGAAACAAGGACGTCATTCCACGAGAAGCTAGTCAATGTCCTGTCCCTAGGTTTGGGACAGTAAATCAGAAATTTCACTTAAGGGGAAAGATGCCATAGGAACAGAATGCACTGAAGCTCACCCAAAGGGCTGACTTTATTTAGAAAATAATATGGGGAAGTTCAAAACTAAGGGCACTCACAAACACAATAGACACATGTAATGTCATAATACGGAAAAATATTGAAACAGAAAGTAGATTAGCAGTGGCCTAGTGCTGGAGGTGTTGGGGGAAATGAGGGGTGACAGCTAATGGATATGTGATGAAATTATTCTCAAATTTATTATAATGATGGTTGCATGACTATGTGTATACTAAAACCCACTGAACTGCACACTTTAAATGTTTGAATCATATCTTTCCAGAATAAGAATACAAGGGCAATATTGAGTTAAATTTCCAAATTTTATAAATACATTAGTACAGATATTATTGATTCCACTAAGTAGCTCAAAACAACCATTAACCTTAGGGAATAGGTGTCTTTCACAGTACACAATAGCAGGTGACTTGGAGTCATGTCTTCTACCAAGAATCATACAAATAGGGAACAGAGATGGATTGTTCAGCAGGTAAATGCAATGATAAACATTCATGGAAGAATGAAATGCTTACAAGGAAATGGATCTTGAACCGTTCTTATCCTGGTTTAAAGATAACTCAGAACAAATGTCACTTCATCCAATATTCAAATAATAGGAAAATTTAACTGAGTTTGGATCCAGTCAAGAACTGTCCCAGCCTAGAGTTATTTAAAATCACCAAAGACTATAAAATATTTGTATTTGAAGAAGATATATTCAAACATGGAAAACAGAGTTATCAGATTAGAGAGATCAAGAGAGAGGAACTGAAATATTATGTAACCATTATTGTGCTAACAAAGCAGATGTTTTGAATAATGTTAGATAGGACAAACTCATTAGTAAGACAGTACTAAGACTCTCTCGTTAAAAGTATAGGCTGGGAATACACATATGATGGCAAATTTGTATACTGCACTCCAAACTGTGAGACACTAGAAATAACAGAAGGTAGAAGAGGAATCCACAGTGAGCCATAATAGATGCTAGTTTCTAAATATCTTTATAGGACTAAATATTTTCACTGGCTTCCTAAGTGAAGAACTCCACATTCATTATTCTAGCATTCAATGCAATCTTAATGTTTTATTACATGACATTAATCATTAAATTTATAGAAAGAATATGGACATAAGGAGGGACACCTGGGTGGCTCAGTTGGTTAAACAACTGACTCTTGATTTCAGCTCAGGTCATGATCTCAGAGTCCTGAGATTGGAGCCCTATGTTGGGCTCCGTGCTCCATGAGGAGTCTGCTTAAGGATTCTCTTTCCCTTTCCCTCCACCCCTCCTCCAACACACATACACACACACAATCTCTTTCTCTAAAAATAAATAATAATTAAATCTTTTTTAAAAAAGAATATGGACATAGGAAATAATATTTTGAATCTTATTAATCAATTTAATTGAAGACCAGAACCACCCCCCTAATCACTGTATCTACTGACTTGCCTGGTGCCAATGAGAACTAGGAAACATTGAAGGATGTGTGGGGGAACCTGAGAACAGCAGGCTAGTAGTCTCCTTCTTCTGACGTTGCCTCACGGAAGCTGCAAGACTGCAGGAGAAGGCTGCATTCACATGAGTGTCTCACTCATCACTGAGAAAAGTAACAGAGGCAATGTCGTAGCTGGATTAACCCAAGACAGAGGGACTCCTCATAAGTAATGCTACCTATGATGTACCCAAAAATTCATCTGTGCCTCAATGAGCACCAAGAAGAGGAAGAACAGAAACCAGGTTTCAGTAGGATGTAGAGATCTCTCAACAAAAAAAGGGATCAAAGACTTTAGTGGTAGATGCCAGCACAAGCATCCAAAAGATCAGTTAAGTCCACTCACACCCCAGCTGTTTTTAATTTGGCAAAGCCACTGTACCTGTAACTTCATAAAAGTCACCTACATACTCAGACAACTTCTTGGAAAAGAGTGAGCAAGTGGAGAAGACATGAGGGGTGAGGATGTGAAAAAGCATAAATAAAAATTACCTGAGTACACAGCCAATAAAATAGATTGTTTACACTCAGAAGACTCTGCTATAATAATTGACAAGTTTATGTATGTTTCTTTTAATCTTCTGAGTAACTAACATGGCATATTAAGAGGGAAGTTTAGTTTGATCATAGAAAAGCAAGAAAGCATATTTTCTGAGCACTTTGAGTAGTAGATGTATTAAATTTGCCACTCCATTACATTTCAATGTTTTATATTTCTTAATGTTGATTCAAAGTTACTAAGTAAATGATACAGTATCTTTAAAGAGGCTTAAGAAAAGAAATCCTGTGTGATTTCTTTACATAGATATCTGAACTTATTTCTTTATATAGATCTCTGAATTTAATTCTTTACATAGAACTCCGAACATAGATTTCTTTACACAGATATCTGACTACTGAAGCTTCTATCAATATCCAGGTGAATTTCCAAATTTGCCAACACATATAGTTTCTTCTCCCATTGTCAAGAGTGACCTTTTAAACATTCTCCATTCTCCTTAACCCAAACCCTACAAGAGCCCCACATACTCTCAGCACCTGTCGTGGGCTCAAAATTCTCAGAAAATGGTCCATTAGTAAGGAACTTCAAATTTACAAACTTAACGCATCTATATCCATACTTTTTCATCTTCTCTTATATTACAATGGCATATGTATCCATTATAACATTAGACATACAATAATATTGAATCTCATTCACTTGGAAACTCTTCACCCTATAGAATTTCCCTTATTCCATAGTAATGACCTTACTATGACATTCTTATTAACGTTGTAACATGCTCATCTTTCATTTGCTAAGTAAAATAACTTCAAAAACTTAAATAAAAAATAATATTTATGTCTTTTCCCTCCACAGCAAAATTCTTAAAAAAAAAAAATCCCACAAACTATTCATAGTGTCCCTACATTGTTCCTTCATCTATCTCTCAACCAATGAAGATAAAATTTCTGCTCTCATCATGGTTAACTGAACTTGTTCTCACACCATTAACAACTTACTTTATTGTTACATAAAATAGACACTTTGACCTTTTGTAGCATTTCACAGTGTTTCCACTGACTCTTCAGAAAGTTTTTTTTTTTTTTCTTCCCTGACCTTTCAGATTTTGGATTCCTCTATTCCTTTTGGTTCCTGACTCTTAACTAACTTTAACATTTTTATTGGTCATCTCACTATGTAAAAAGATTGCAACTATTTAACATCAATTATGACATAGAAAGGGAAATTAGCTCTCTCATACATTTTTTTATACTATGAAACTAGTACAATTGTTTGGGTGGACTATTTGACAGTATTTATCAAGATATAAAGTAAGCAAAGGTCTTCAATGCAGTATTTGATCATTTAGAACACATAGCAATCTGAACTTGTGAGTCATAAACTTCAAACAGTATTATTTTTCTCTGCTCACTGCTTCCAACCACACTGCACTGTATTTCCTTTCCCAACTCAGTAGCAGTTCCCTTCATTACAATGAGGACATGTTCTGAGCTTCCTAGTCCATTTCAGATTAAACTTGGTCTCAAATTTGAATTTTTGTTTTACTTTATCAAGCTATATTTTATGTAAAGTATATATTTAAAATGCACACTACAATAAATCGTGAAATATGTAATACACTTCTGAAATGACCACAGTCAAGATACTTAATATATCCTCATTCCCCAAACTTGCCTTGTTCTCATTTGAAATCTGGTCTTAGATCAATTTGTATTTTCTAGAATTTTATGTAAATGGAATCATGTAATATGTGATCTTTTTTCAGCTGGCTTATTTAATTGAAGATAATTATTTTGTGACTTACCCATATTGCTTCTTGCATTGGTAATTCATTTCTTTTTGTAAGTATTTCATTCTACAGAAATATTTTGTTAATACTTTTATTCATGGTTGTATGTTTGGGTTATTTCCATTTTTGAGCTGTTGCAAATGATGTGGCTGTGAACATCTGTTTACAAATATTTGTGGAGATACATGTTTTGGTTTGTCTTGGATAAAATCCTAGGAGTGGAATGGCTGAGATGTATAAGCATAAGTTCAAATTTTTATGAAATCTCCAAACTGTTTTCCAAAGTGGCTGTACCATTTTACATTCCCATCAGTTGTGTATGAGATTTCCAGTTGCTCTACATCCTTACCAACACTTGGCATAGTCAGTCTTTTTAAAACTTCCATTTTATGGAAAATATTCATTTTTGATCAATGTTTGCATTATTTCCAATTTTCTGTTACTACAAATAAAATGGGTACAAATATTTGTTTCCAAATCTCCATCATGACATGTGTTCATTTCTTTTCTATTTATAATGGGTCACAGTTTAATTTTTTAAAATGTTGGTAATTTTGGTTTATGGCATTTTGAACATTATGTTCACTCTGGGATCCTTTATGTTGCTTTATGTTGATGCTTTCATTTTAGCTAGTAATCCATTCCTTTGCAATCAGACTGTTGATTTATTAACCCTACCTCACTTCACCAGCAGGTGCCCAGTGCTTAGAGAACTCCAGAGTCTCCATGACAATGGTTCAGCTACTTTTGGGTCTGCTTTTGTCTAATGCTACTTTCACTGAGCACTTACTCTCTTTATTGTTCCACTTGGGTCTTTTGCTTACTCATGGTTTCTAAGGTTTCACATCTTCTACTTTCAGCGCGCGCTCTCTCTCTCTCTGTCTTTTGTGTCTGCATTAATTCACTTCCTCTTACATCTCTAAGTCAAAATTTAACCCCTCCCTCTAAGAGAGATTATTTAATTAGTTCAGTCACTAGGTAATTTAGAATCTTTTTATTCACCTGTTTGATTGTACTTGACTACCCAGACAATGAAGTTGACAGAGCCACATCGTGAAGTACAAAGCAAGTTATATATAAAATATCCCTCAAAAAGGGATGTGGGCATGGCAGATATCAAAAGGCTTCTAAGGAGAATTCCCTTACCTGACTTTTTTTGGCTTGCCTTGCATAGATAAAGGTGTGTCTTGCATGCCTTATTAAGATCATTCTTGTGACTCCTGTAGAAAATTTGTCCTGGTATCTATTTTTTTTTTTTTTTCAGTAAGGTAAGACAAATTTTTAAAAAATCTAAATTGTTGATATTTAACTTAGCTTTGAATTATTGACAAAAATAAGTTCACTTTCTGTCAAATCTCTTGACAAAAATCAATTCTCTACCAAGGGAGATGATTTAATTTGTTCAATCATTCACTAGGTAGTCTAGAGTCTTTGTTAATCCAAGAATTCTCCCATCACTCATAGAAGTATTCATTCAATTAATTGAATGGCAATCTACTAAGCTAGTTTGATTCAAATAAAAATTCTAATAGTTTTGACATAAAAAACAAATTCTTTTTTCTTTTGCAAATTTTATGCATTTTAAAAACTTACTTTCAAAATAATCATTAAAGATCAGTCTGAAGTCATCAAAATACATATAATTGTCTCATACATACCTAAAAAATCATGATTCTAAAATTAAATTTTATGCAATTTTTGGTTCCTAACACATATAAGACTCTCATACTGTTTATTTATGTTACTTTGGTAAAAAACACATTTTTAATTTTTTTGGCTGGCCAGTTATTTTAGCATCATACTGCTATAATATGCTCTGAACTGCAATTATTGGTAACCCACAATATATTTCTGTTTGTTTTTAAAATTGGAGGAAACAATGGTTACTAAGCAGCAGGGAAGAATAGTATTGATGTTAAAGTATTGCTTCCTTTGTTTTGGGATCTCTGTTGATCCAGGGTTAGATTATTCCCAACTATAAAATTATCACCATCCAATAAGATAGAAGGGATAACATAAACATCAACATATATTAATAGAAATAGGATGGAAATGCCACCCTCCCCCAAATCTCAGCTAGCACAGTGGAAGTTTATTCCTCACACACATGCAGTACCATCTGTGGTAAGGTAGGCCAGAACAGAGTTAGGAAAAGGGGCCCAGACTACAGTCTGCTCTCCGTCTTCAACGTTAAGCTTCCGCTATAGCTCTGGGCGTGGACTTTCAGACTGAATGGAGGAAGTGAGAAAACAGATCGTTCAGGAGGTTTTCATAGGACAAGGCGCTTCCTATTTTTCCCTCCCTTTAGTCATGCTATACCTACCTACAAAAAGGGCTAGAAAATATAACTTTGCTCTCTGTCAGGAAAAAAGGGAAAGAGTGCACATTCCATTGACTTCTCTCACCTACACTTAAAAAAACACCTAAGTGACCCAATCCAAAAACTCGTTCAGTCATAAGCTCAGTATCCAGGATTTTCAGATCATGGACACTCCTCTTTGATTGGTCAAGACATGGTTCCATGTGGTCCAGCAATCTATGAACTAGAAATAAAAGTTATCTGTTCCTCTAGACACTCAATCCAATAATACAATAATACAATTCAATCCAATAATACAATTCAAGACACTCAATACAATAATACAATATAATCCAATAATACAAAAATAATTCAATTACTTATACATTTCAATTTTAGCTATTTAGTAACATGGGGAGATGCTCATAATTGCTGAAGTAACAATGAGTGATATATAACTCTATCTATAGCATGATCTCAATTTTATTTGTATTAATGGGGAGAAAGAGTGAAAAATAGGGAAAATTTGCAATGACATTTTGTGTTCTTCTTTGTGTAACTAGGTATTAAAAGTGAGTTCTCCTCTTTGTTAAGCATTTTAAAAGAGGCTCCAGATTCTAAAAATTCAATTGTTTCTAAGTACCTTGCATCTTTAAAAACTGCTATTCCTCTCCTGCAGAATTTGCAAAGGGCATAGTCCAAATCTAGCTGGGCTAGATCTGGCTTGTCACCCAGCTATGTTTTATGAAAGTAGCTGGTGTTTAGGAGTCTGGGTGAAAGAGTTTATATTTTGAAAGACCTGTTGGTATGCTGTGCACACAGAAATGGCTCCCCCTCACCTCAGGTCAGAAGAGCTTCAATGGGATGACACCGATGAATGACCCTAGAATTTGAAAGACACTGGGAATTGCCATTTGACCCATACTTTAGAAGTCAAGAGGCAAGGTTATGGTGGCTGGAGCTTCTGTCTGGAAAGGGACAAAAATGCAGTATTGTCCTCGGCGAGTGCTGCATTTCTACTGACAACTAGGCAAAGGCCAGAGGTTTCCAGGACCCAAATGTGGACCCCATTGAATGGAATCTGTCTGCAGCCACCTTATAGGAGACATCACCAACAAGACTACTGGGTACTAAAGGAGCATGACGGAATAAGCCTTTCCAGAAGGGCTGGAGGAACAGCCCTGCATGTGCACACACACACAGACAAGGCAGGCTGAAGATAACCCCCGAGAAATCTGCAAGTGCACCCATGAAATAAAGACCTGGGAATTTTCTTCCTGCTACACAGAGAACCAGAGTCCAGACTGTAACTGATCCAGCTAATTAAGATTTGATCTTTTCACCTATTATCCTGGCCCTGTTCTGGAAGAGCCAGAAACAGTGGCAAGCTAAGAGGGAGAGAAGGTGGAGCAAGAGAGAAGTCAGTCATGCCCTTTGTGAGGATGTGCAGTCCACAAAGAGGCAGGCAGCACTGGAAGGAGAGAACATTTGACAAAAGATGTGAATTTGGAGGTTTCACTCATGCACCGAATGGAATTTAATTACCAAAAGAAGCTATTTCGGTAACTATCAACAACCAAAGGAGTTTGTAATTTCTAAAAATAATGAAAAAAAAATAGGGAATCTGCCTAGTGTATCATTGTATGTACAGAAACCAAAATTAATAAAAAGTTAAAAAAATTACTGTTTGCAAACTAAGGAGACCATAAACCAGTTATATTCACAAATACATGGAATTTTATAATTTCCTACAATGACCAAAATAATTTTATAAAATACTTGTCACTGGTTAAATATGTATAGGGTGTGTGTGTGTGTGCACATGTGTGTTTGTGTATGTGTGTGTGTGTGTGTGTGTATCAGAGGTACTATTGGTGTATCTACCTGATGTCAAGACAAATGATCAATTCAGACAATTCAGTCCAAAATGTCAAACTAGATGTTTGGTATGAGACAGGTATAAACAACTTCAGCATTGACTGAATTTTTAACATTTCAACCAGTTATCTGAATGTCATGGAGATCAAAATATGGAATGTGGTGACCTAAAATCTTTAGCAGAAAGGTTGTTCTTTTCAGCAGTTTGCATTTTATGCATTATAGATTAATTTGCTAATGAAACAATTTTCCCCTGCTTAACTTTTTAATAATTCATAGGAAGTTCGTTGGGTACAGATAAAAAGTTCACAACAATTAGTTTCAAGCAAATACTTTAGCATACTATAACATAATGATTATTTTGCAGTAATCAGTTGCTAAGAGCAGAATACATCATTCATCTAGTCAAAGCTACAAACTAATTATCTAACTTTTTTTTTTTCTGTCCACAAACCACACAGCTACTCTTCTATACCTTGTTGTCCTATTTACAAAGCCAGCATGATACAGACAGCGGAGGAGGAAACAGTAGCGACACAAGTCATACATCTACTATGTAATATGAGCAATTTTCTTCTCTCACCTTTGTCTCATACTTCACAGCAAATACGTGAAAATACTATTTATGAGCTTCTCAAATCTTTCCTTCCTTTCATCCTTTATTCTTTTCTTCTCTCACTCTCTCAATTTCAATAAACTTTTAACATCTATTAAACATCTATCTAACATCTATTAAAACTGTCCTACTATTGGGGCACCTGGTTGGCACAGTTGGTTGGATGTCTGATGCTTGGTTTTGGCTAAGGTCATGGTCCCAGGGTCATGATCTCGGGTTTATGAGATAGAGCCCCAGGAGGGGCTCTGTGCTCAGCCCTGAGTCTGCTTGAGTTTCTCCCTCCCTCTTCCTCTGTCCTTCCTCCTGCGCACTCTCTCTCTCTCTCTCTCTCTCTCTCGCTCGCTCTCAAATAAATAAATGAATCTTAAAAGAAAAAGTGTGCTACTATCTTAGGTATAAGGATATATGGACGATACAGAATTGGCTCTGCTCACAAAACATTCAGTCTTAAGAAAAAGACATGCAAACAATTACAATTCAAGTTAATGTATGCTAAAATGGGGGTGCATGTAAGTTGCTATATTTGAATAAGGAAGAGCAAACTCATGGTTTTGTAGGAAAATTGGGACAGCTTCACTGGAGAGGTTATATACTGACTCTACATCTCATTTCTTTACAATGATATTGCTCCCTTTTGCAGAGAAAGCTAGACTTTCATCTACTGTTTTTATTCCTCATTAACTTATTTACATAGTAAACATTTATCCTATATTTATTCTGTTGTTTATTCCAAAAACATATAGTGAAGCCCAACCCTATACTAGACAAAGAGAAATTAATTTGATAGTACATTTCAGTAATAATGAATTCTTGAACACTTTTCTGAAAGATATATTAGCATTAAACCACAGATCTGAAAGCTGTAAAGAGAGTTCGTAGACAGCTTAAAAATAAGCTAATAAAAATAAAACCTAACTTTAGACACAATTATTGATATCAGTTCTTTGGTATTTTATGTGTTCTGTAATTCATTGTTTTTCCTTTGTAAATAAATACATATATTTAATCCCAAGTACCATCTGCTTAGTGCTAAAGATTTTTAAAAGCACAGTGTTTTTATTTTTATTTAATTTGCATTCAAATTATAAGGTTCTACTTGTCACTATTGTTACTCCTTTTTATTAAAGAAAAAATGCAATAAAATGCTCAAATAAGCACAAAGATACTGTCTTTAGACAAACATATTGACAGGTTGAAATAGAACTTTCTGCTGGCACACAGTGCAGCTACATGAGGGAAATAAGTTTGTCCCCTCTTCCTGGGTACTATTTTTACACTGGCATAAATTTTTTTCCACTGTTTAAGAGAAAAATGTCATTATCTTTCATATGCTAATGATAGAAGGGCATAGCAAGTTGAGTTTAGGGTGGGATATGTCCCCCTAAAGCCAAAATAATTATACATATTCACATGATTTCCAAAGCATGAAATAATAATGGGGTTAACAAAAAGTTCACTTGTTAAGAAATGATTTATTTTTAATGTCCCTATAAGTAATGCCATATGATCTTAAAATGTTTCTTCTTAATGTAACAAAATAAATTTGAGTAGCAAAATTATATAATTTTATAATCTACATTTAGTCAGAGAATGCTATATAGGTAATTAGGCTGAGCAAGAAAATTTCCTTGTCCTCATATTCAAAGAAATTTCAGAGTAGTGGGGCATACAATTAAGGGCTTGGATTAAGTATTCCTTGTCAACAGGAACATGTGGAGAATCTTTTCAGAGAGGTAGGGATGAAGAGGGGCAGAGGTTTCAGAGGTTTGCATATCTACTATATCTATTCAACTAAACTAAAATGTGAATACTTTTTAAGATTTACTTATTTACTTGAGAGAGACAGAGCGAGTGAGGGAGGGGCAGGGAGAGAATCTCCAGGAGACTCCCTGTTGAGCACAGTGCTGGCCTGGGGCTGGATCCCAGGATGGTGAGATCATGACTTGAGCCAAAATCAAGGGTCTTGAGCCACTCAGGTGCACCATGAATATTCTTTAAATTCACCTCTCACAAGCACTATACGAAAGTGACAATTTTACCATACCATTGGATATTACTGATAAATAATTTCCTGTTTGGAGTAATCTCTCAAGACACTATTTATTGAGCGCCTACTGGAGGAATAAAATACATGTGCAAAGAAACATAGGTTCCAGTATTTGCTCTCAAAGAACTTCAAATTCTATTAAAAAATTAAAGATGATTACAACAGAGATTAAATAATTGTATAAAAGGAAACTAAAGCAACGTAAAAGATGACAAAGAGCCCGGCAGCCTATAGGTGCCACACATTTACTGAAAAAGAAGACATTGGCTCAAACCAGTTTACCATGACTTTAGGAACAAAGGCCACATCTGCAAAAAATGATGGGTGGGATTGTTTTTTTGTTTTTTGTTTTTAAGATTTTATTTATTTGGCAAAGAGAGAGCACAAGCAGGGGAGTAGGAGAGGGAGAAATAGGCTTCCAGCTGAGCAGGGAGCCTGACACAGGGCTGGATCCCAGGATCCTGGGATCATGACCTCAGCCAAAGGCAGAAGCTTAAGGGACTGAGCCACGAAGGTGCCCATGATGGGTGGGATTTTAATCAATGGGACATAACTGATGAAGTCAAGGAAAAGACAGAGGCAAAAACAATGAGGTACCCTAGAATTAAGTATATATGGAGGGCATTGAGATAGAAGAAGCAGGACTAATCAAATACTGTATCCATTTAAATAAATCCAACCATAAATACTGATAGAGCATGTTCTCTATGCCAGGCACTAGGATCAGAGAGAGGACAGAGATGAATAGGTGCAGTCCTTGACATTTAGAACCTAAATATCTTCCTACACAGAAAATCTACAAAGAAAACATATATACAACACAAATATTCAATGCCCTTCACAGGTTTAAATTAAAATAATATACATATGTTTGTGTGTGTGTGTGTGTGTGTGTGTATGTATATATATACATATATATGTTATATAAGCTTATCTGCATAAGTAAACTTTGTTTGCACATGGATGAATAGAAATAGATATATTTACACTAGTATTAATCAATGTATTCATCAACCAATCATTAAATAATTATGCTGTGCTAAGTACCATCCCAGGTACTTTATATCTGATACTTCTGTTGTACTCTCTACAAATTTAAGAAATAAGATTGTTAGAGTCATTTTATAGATAATACTTTTATCTATATTCCTGCTATGTTTTAAGAATGAAAGAATCATTTTACTTGAGAAATCTCATCCACTTTTTTACATATTTAAACCAATGTTTTTCAAGAACTAGGAAGTTTTTTCTCACAGAAAACACTTCCAGAATAGATACTTAGCACAATCAAAATTTCATGAAGATGTAACTAAGTTCTTAAAATGCTAAAGTTTGAGTATATTGACATATCTCATTGCATCTCAGAATTTAGAAATTATAAAATTAAATGTAAACTCTACAATTAATTATGGATATAAATTTAGAGAATAAAATATTTTGAAATCAACAAATTCAAATACTCTTATAAACATAATTTGATATTTTTAATGAAATTTGGTATTTACAAATTATTTGTAATGATCATTCTTAAATGATGACACATCCTTTAATTAAACATCTACTGAAGTTTTAAGGTTTACAATGTGGTATTAGGTTTAGCCATGACCCTAACTACTGCTATCAGGCAGGAATCTGATGAAATTTGATTATATTTAACAGCAACATCAAAAGATATAGTTATGGAAAGATGTCTGAAGTTATTTCCCTTTTTTTCATTCCCGAAACCATTAATGTATTTTTTTTTAAAGATTTTATTTATTTATTTGACAGAGAGAGATCACAAGTAGGCAGAGAGGCAAGCAGAGAGATAGAGGAGGAAGCAGGCTCCCCGCGGAACAGAGAGCCCCATGCAGGGCTCCATCCCAGGACCCCGGGATCATGACCCGAGCCTAAGGCAGAGGCTTTAACCCACTGAGCCACCCAGATGCCCCATTAATGTATTTTTAAAACATTGATCCTGAAACCATTAGAACTGCCTTTCTGCCTCTTCTTTTAATCTTCTATCTTTCATCTGTTTCTGGGACAGTAATTGTTCTTATATGTTTGATCAGGCCTATCTCTTCCTACTGCCTTAAGTATTTTTCCTTCAAATTATCAAATTATTTTCAAGTTGTATTACAATCGCTTTCAAACATGTCTACTTCTCCATTTTTTCCAACAAAAAAATAGAAACAAAAAGCAAAACATTATCAATAACAACATTTTTCTTTATCAAATGACTATCCTATTTGTCAACATAATTCCATTTTCAGGTCTCCCATATACCACCATTTGTCGTTCCCCCCACTTAGTTCTTCTCTGAAAAGATCCTTTTCTGGAAATATAATTCTAGTATGCTGTGTCATTTTTATTCTAAGTCTTTATTCAATACACAATTGTAAAGGAAGATAAATCGTCTGAAAAATTGTTTTCAATTATTTAAAATCTTATGTTTTTCTCTTTAGAAACACTTTTAATCATTCTATTCCTGAAGACAGGAGGTATTTCACATGATTGATTTTTCTATCAAGAATGTTTAATGTCATGAAATTTAGTATAAAAATAAAATTATCTAGCTCTTTGCTATTCATTAATCAGAACCTAATTCATTCTTTGGGGAAAATATATGTTTTCTTTATTTGGGCTGTCTAAATATTTGATTACTTCAAAAACATTCTGAGTAAATAAAAACCCAAACCCAACCTTGCTCTGTCATACTTAGCATTTAGCTTTGTTCTATAATGCCATAAATCTCTCTATCTCTTTCTTCATTCCCAATAACCCCCCCCCTTTTTTTTTCTAATAGCAAAAGACAAAGGATCTTGAGTCAGAAGAAAGGTATTTTCTATTAAAGTCAAGAGAAAATTTTGGAAATAAGTCAGTAGTATGCTGACAACATTTTCAGAATTCAGAGTAAGCATTTTATTGAATTTAATAATCGTCCAGTGCAAAAGGATTGTGTTTTAAGTCTCTGACTAGGAAAGTTAGAAATTCCATCAGAGAATAGTCATTGCAACTTAAGTGCATAAATTTTTCTGACTGGAAAGAATTTAAAGAACTGTTATAATTGCATCATTGTAGAGATGAGGTACTGGAGGTGAGAAGTGACTTTCCCTTTGTTACTTAGTTTACTAGTTTCAACATAGGCTGGCAAAGAAGGCCCAGCTTTGTGTCGCTCCACAAAGGAGAAAGATTTACCCAAGCTTGGTTAGCACATTTACTCCTCTTCAGGTCAATTACTCCATGCACTGGAGCAGCTCAGCCAGGAAGAATTTCCAGAAACTCTACCTGAGAAGCTGGACCTCCCAACTTGTCCTATATTCTGGATTAAGTACACCTGGAAGAGGGCTCTGCACTGGTATTCTTTGCCTTACAGATAGCATCCAGAATAAAGCAACGAAAGGATATTAAATTATTTTTGTGAATCTATGCAAGTTTTAAAATGGTTTACTAGTTGCTCCTACAGTCAGCTAGATAGCAGTTTAAATTTAGATTAACTGTAATTGGATAAATATCCATAACTTCACAGCAATGAAGTCAGTAATCAATACATTAAGCAAAATAACTTGGATTTGAATCCCAGCTCTGCCACTTAAGATCTGTGTTGAGCAAGTAAAACTTTCTAACTCTCCTTGCTTAGCTTTAAAATGGAGATAATAAATTTCACTTTTTGTTTTGTTTGAGGATGTAACAAGTCAAAACATGTCGGACTCATAGAAGAGACTGACCTATATTAAGGGCTCAAGGATGTAACTATTAATTACATAGCAAATACAATTAAATATTAAATTCATTTTAAAATATTCTCATTGATATCTATGCCTTGCTACAGCGGGTTCTCCACGAATGCCAGTTTCTAGGCCCTGCTTACCCCCATTTTTCTAGCAGTCCCTGGGTAATAGTGACCTAATCCAATGACCGACCACTGGGTTGGATCACTGTCCTCCATTTGTCCTTTTAATTGTTTCTTCAGCTAGCTCTCCACCTTTGGAGTTTTCTGGTGCAGATTCTTTTTTTCTCATTAGACACTGATATAACTGCCACAATTCAATATATATTTATTTTCTATTGCTCATTTCTATTTCTTAGAACTGCATGTTATATATCTACATCTTAATTATTGCCAAGGTATATATATATATATATATATATATATGAGCACACTATTTTTGAGTCTTATCTTTCTATCACTCTTTATCCAGCACATACCTCTGTGCATTTCAATAAATTTTGACAATATACTGTAAGGCAGACACTAATATTTGCATTTATGAATGTAATTGTATATTTAAAATTTTATGATATGTGCCTAGTAAAAAATATTGGAAAAAAGCATATCAAATATTGACAATGATAATATCTGGGGGATAGAATTTGGATTACATTTTATTGCCTTTATAATCCTTTTTAACAGAAGTTATTAGTATTTTCACAAAAATGTTTATAAAACTAGATACAGCTTTTTTAATCAGAAATGAACTCTATATTCATTCAAATGAGCTAATATAATTTTAGAGTTATTTGTGGTTTTGGACTTTTATCCACTCTTAAATATAATCCAAATTCAGATAGTCCTTTGAACACAAAATCATGCCTCCTTCTAGAGAAATCTTACAGTTGGAAATAATTTTATTTAAAATGTTAAAATTTAGAAATTTTAGGCTGGTTAGTTTATTACTTACTCTGTGCTTAGTTACATGTTACCACAACCTGACCACTCCTTGTTACATTAGGTCCCCCAGTGATCATAAGCTACCTTATGGGAGCTATCAGATACTACTTTCAAATCTCCCAATGTTCTTTCAGAAACATAATGATAATGGTGATGATGATAATAATAATATCTATTATTTATTATGCAGCTATCACCTACATTAGATATCATAATACACCATCTCAATCAATTGTCATTGCAACCCAAAGGAATTTTATCATCATTTTACAGATGAGGAACATATACAAGAGAAACTAATTTGTACAAGCTCACAGGTAACCCATTAGCTGTTAGACCTTAGATTCAAAAGGTCCAATACAAAATACAATAAGGATACCTAAATTCTTAAATAAACACAATATTTCATCTTTTGAGAAACAAAGAAATCCCTAAGGAATGAGGAATGCACGTGTCGTACTATGGGAGGAATGTGTCTTCTATGACCTTTCTACGCTACAGAGCCCACAGAGAGGCACACGAGATATGTGAGAGCTTGTTTTATTTACTTTTTTGAGAGCTTGTTTTAACAATGAAAAATTTTCATAGTTACTGATTACCTCATCACTTACTAAAAGTCAAATCTGCTTTCTTCTTTTTATATTTCCCATAGGTAAATGCCCTTGGCAAACACCACAGCTCTAGCACTTCCAAAAGAAAGAGTCTCCAAAGAAGAATTATAATACTGTATGTTAAGCTTCCAAATATTTAAAAATCATTTCTTTTCTTAAAATCATGTCTGACATTTATCTAGGAGAATGTGCTGCCTACTGTAATAGGTTGATCAGAAAAGAAGGAAGGAAAAGCAAACTAATAGAGCAAGAACAAAAAGTCATTAAGAAAATGAATTACTTTGTAGAACACACAGAGGAACCTAGACATTGGGAATTTGCCCCCATTTGCTCCCAAAAAATTCAAACTGCAATACTGCAGTGTATACGTGTGTGCGCGTGAGCGTGGGCGCACATGCACTCCACCTTAGAAAATCTTATCTTTCATTCCCTACCACTACGAGAGAGAGAGAGAGAGAGAGAGAGAGAGAGATTAGATCTGTCTTCAGATCTATTCCAAAGTCATTTGGAAATAATTTCAGAGGCCCCCAATGCCACTAAAATATAAAACACTGCAGATTTTTATGTCTAGAATTGCTTTAATTTTTTAATGTATTTGAATGACTACCCTAGAAAGCCTTAGATAGAAATTTCTTCTGCCCTATGGGACAAAGAATTTACTTTTTTTTTCCCTTTCAAAGAATAAGATAAGGAAACTTGTATAAAAATCAATGAATTGCCTTCCAAAAACTTTAAATTTTACTTTCCAACAGTTAGTATAAGAGTTTACCTGTCTCATTTAAACTTTAAACATTAATATTGCTCTTAATGATTGCTAATTTGATAGTTAAAAATTATACCTAATTTGCATTTCTTTTCTATTATATTGGGTGCATTTTCATCATTTTATCAATCACATGTATTTCTCCTTTTGTGAATTACTTCCAGGTGTGCCATTTCCATTAATTGTGGGTCTTGACATTTTCTTCAGCATATTCTCATAGACTATAGATATTATCTGATTGCCTATTTATTACCAATAGTTAATAATTTTATTTTCAACTTATGGTTATAATTTTTTATTTTCACACAATTTTTAATGTGTTTAGGTCAAATCAATTAATTTTTTATGATATAGTTTATCATTTTTATATCCAGAAAGTTATTCCCATCCAGAGATGAGGCAGATATTCAGCTACATTTTTGTCCAACTTTTTCTTTTTTACATTTAGCACTTTAGTACACTTGGCATTAACTTTTATGAGTGTGGGAGGTATGTGTCCTTATTAATTTCTTGCTCAGTACTCTAATGTCTCAATATATTTTATTGAATAAAACACAATTTTACTAATTATGTATTTCCTAAGGACTAAATATCACATGAGAAATCACAAAGGAAAATCACATGCACCCGGCCATCACATCAGATATCATCAAGAGAAAGCCATCAGACTGCCTCCTAAGACTTTTCTTAGCAAGGCAATTCCATGATGGATTTACTATACTTCAGAGTCTGGCTTTCTGCCTGACATAGTCCAAGTCCTCATTTGTCAACACATCAAAAATAGATTTTTCTCTTAGGAATAATATATCTAAACCAAACTCACACAAGACTAATATACAAAGCCAAACTCACACAACACTAATATATATTCACTGTCAGTAGATTCATTTACAGTGAGACGTGTGCCACAGTGACCACACACTAATGTCTCCAGGACCAGTGTATTCCATTTCTGTGAGGGAGACTGGCACATAGTTCAGAATAACAATGGGAAATGGAAGACAGAGAGGACTTATAAGTGTTAATTTGAAGAACTGATTTTTTTTCTTGTCACTAGGCTACTGATGCATTAAAATATAAACAATCATATGCTTCTTTATGGTGATTTTATACGTACAATTACATACTGATCTCATCACTCAGCTCGTAGAGAACAAGCTCATTTCCAAGTTCCTAGGAATACCATTCCTTCTAACCTAATATGCTAATAATAATGTTGTTTCAGCTTATCAATTTTCTTAGTTTTAAACTGCCTGCTTATTCTTAGACCGGTTCAACTTTCTTTTAACTATGATGGTAGCTAACTATGTTTCAATATTTAGTAGGGAAAATTCATTTTTACTCTATTATTTCAAGTTATTTGTAGCAATTTTTGCCTCTTTCTTATTTAAGAACAGGTTTAGAAGCGCCTGAGGTTTTGAATAAGAAAAAAGAAGACATTTTGAGAGTATTTTAAAATAAATTAAATACTAGAAAAACTGACATCTTTAGACTCCTGGGCCTTCTCATCCACAATTTATCTTTTTATTTATTCAATGCTTGTATGTTAATAAAATCTTATTTTTTATTCAGATTCTACATAATGTTCTATCTTATTTTTCATGTAGGGATTATGACCAGGATTCTTTTTCATTGTAACTTATTACCTCTGGTATCTAGAAAAGTTATCAGAAGTATCCATTTATTTTAAAATAGTCTTATATCCAGGCCATTTGTTGAAGTGGCTCACTGTACTTTACCCATTTATACCTGCTAGATCTAGTTTAATCCAGATGCTTTTATTCTTTGCGCAAAGGTTTGTGACCATGTACCAGACACAATGTGAAACTCTAAAGAAACAGAGATAAAGTGCAGAAGGGAACTTGTTCTAGTAAAGAGAAAGAATGGAAAAAAAAAAAAAAGTAGATGAGAGAGATGACATTGCAAAGAGAAAGAACAAATACCCAGCTTAGAGATTTAACACATTACTATGTGCTGCTTGACAAATATGCTTCAAATCACTCTGCTCTTCTTCAGCTGTAGATTTGTGTTTGGCTGTATCTTTCCTAATAGTTGCAACTGTTCTATCTCATTGGATTCATAAAGTGTTGCATTTTTAAATTTTCAGTAGATACTGTATTATTTTAAAGAATTATCATTCCGAAAAGACTTGACTTCAGACATCACTGTTCAGACATCTTTTAATCTTGAGGCAAGGAATCTACCTTTAAAATGCATATATCCTATAAGAATCACAAATATTCAAGTGGAATATCTGCCCTTTCTATCCTCAGCAAGTTTCAAGCAATGAGTGTTCACTTTGGAGTGAGGATGTTGAAAATGTACAGTAAAAGGAAGTAATATAAGCCCTGAAGGAAATGAACTGTGAACCTAATAGACTTGGTAGGTCATAAATATTAACCCTTCAATATCCAGGGCCTGAAGAAGACTGGCATTTAACTATACAGTTGGCTGTATATATACGGCTGACACTATTTCCAATAGGAATGTGCTACTTTAAAGAGACCCTCCTAATCTGTTCATGTTGCTATAACAAAATACCACAGACTGAGTGACTTAGAAGCAACAAATTTATTTCTCACAGTTCTACAGGATGAAACTCTAAAATTACGATGCCAGCATAGTCAGGTAAGGTCCTCTTCCAGGTTGCAGGCTTCTCATTATATCCTCCTGCGTTGGAAGGGGCTAGAGATCTCTCCAGAGCCTCTTTTACAAGGGCACTAATCTCATTAAGGGGACCCTGCACTCATGACCTAATCACTTCCTAAAGGCCCACCTTCCAAAGGGCATCTTGTTGGGCATTTCTGTTAACACAGAAATTTGGGAGGAACATAAACATGTGGACCATAGAAGAAATAAGAATCTTCTCCAAAGAGAATAATAAGAAAAACTATCAGTTTAATAGATATTAACTTTTTTATCCCTGAGCCCAGGAAATTTGCAGATTTCATTGTACTTTTTGTCCACAATTAGTTCCTTTGTATATTCACAAAGAAATATACTCATAAGTTTGACATTCTTCTAAATTTATATTCAGCTTTCTGTTTTCACATTCCTTCCATACTAGAGAGTAGTATGCTAATGCATCTTTAATGGGTAATAGAGTAGTACTGTCCACCCTGTTGCTCTCTTATTTTTGCTATACATAATAATTGTATGAAAACACAGAAAAAATTCCGGCTAGATGTGGGGAAGTTTTTCTGGGATATCACAGATATAGTGGAAAAATTAGAGTCCTGGCTTGCTGGAGCTATATTTCTATGCCACATTATGGGTGCTGCTGTGCTTCTAATTTGAGAAATTAAATTGATTAATGCTATTACTGGGCCAGTTTTTGAATATATGGTCAAAATGAATTTTTAAATTTTCCACCAAAGGGGAATCCTGTATATTTATTTCACTTTTGAAGTTTCTAGGAGTGTGAGTGTTTTTATAAGAATGATGTAACATATAAAACCCCAAAATACATAATACATATTTTTGTCATTTATGAATTATTTTCAAACAACATTTTTAACTCTAAACTGAAATCACAGCACATAACTAAATGGTCCTTCAACGAAGTACTACATCATAAGCAACAGCACCCCAACAAGCCTTCTCTGTTATTTGCTATCTGGCATAGACTTAAGTAGCCCAAAGACCAAAAATTCAGTTTCCTTTTCTTTTATTCTCCTTTCTCTCTCTCTTTTTCCTTTTCTTCCCTTCCTTTTCCTCTTTTTCTTTTACTCTTTCTTTCCTCTTTTTTTGACTTTTCTAAAAGAAATACTTCTTTGCATTGCTCCAGAAAAATCCATGATTAAGAACTTAAAAGATTATCAAGATATAATGTGGTATAGAGGAATGAATCTTAATCTGGAAATCAAGAGAAGTTGGTTCTAATTATATTTTCACAGCTGGATTACTTGCGTGATACCAAGGAAAATCAATTTAGTGGTTTTAGATTACCTTTAATAAAACAAAGTGATTGGCCTAAATAATCAATGCAAAAATATTTTGACATTGTCACGTATACCAAGTTCAATAGCTATTGGATGTTGTAGAGCAAGAATTATACAGGTTAAATGATGGTCATTAAATTTTACCATAATGAATGATCATATCCTTGAGCTTATATTAATTAGGACCTGAGTTTAAATAAATAAAACTGAATCTGTTGAACAAAATTATTTCAGCTCTTTTGCTTGCATTTTATTTTCTAACTATGATTATATGTCATGTGAATTATGATTAATTTACAAGTAAGGGTCAATATAGTAAATATACTATGCCACTACATATAGAAATATAACCTCTAAATAGATTTCTTCTTAATAGCAAGGTGAAAATAATCAAATTTAAAAACTGAAATTTGAATTCATATCACCTTCCTGCATGTAGAAATTACCTTCTTAAAAAAAAAAAAAATAGCCTGGTCCCTTTTTTTTTTTTTAAAGATTTTTTTTTTCAGAGAGAGAGAGAGAGAGAGCAAGCACAGGCAGACAGTATGGCAGGCAGAGGCAGAGGGAGAAACAGGCTCCCTGATGAGCAAGGAGCCCGATGTGGGACTCGATCCTAGGACCCTAGGATCATGACCTGAGCCGAAGGCAGCTGCCCAACCAACTGAGCCACCCAGGCGTCCCAGCCTGGTCCCTTTTAAAGCAAACTCTAACATGTGTAATAAGATACAAGAGGAAGTTTTACCATTAGAGTACAAATTTTGCTGACTGGAACTTTGCCACAGAGCCTCACCATTCAGAAGAGAATAAACAGTTTATAAACTGAGCTTTGCTGGAGTAATCATCTTCATTAGCACAGTTTTCTTCTGACCCTGAATTGACACTGGAGCTCTAATTACCTTAAGTTTAAGTATAACTGTGAACATACGGTAAATGAAGAATACACGAACCTGAGTGAAATTTACGAAGTCAGCTATGTAAAAACAGATTCTTAGAGGTCAAACTAAACTAATATGTAAATACATAATGATTTTCACCTCCAGAAATAGAGGTTATTCTCTCTCTTGAGATAATTACTATCATTCTAGCTTCATAAGTATGCATTATTGCTTTGTAAGTCAAGCTGATTTCAAATCTTACTTTTCCTTTAATTTTGTAATCCTTATTATAGTATTCTATGTTGATCTCTTCTCATTTAAAAACGTTCTTATTTTCTTAATGCAGACACAATTGACCTTTGTCCAGAACAATCCTGTTTTTATATGAAATTTCAAGCTGGTGTAGGCATATATAAAAGGAAAAAATGTTGCAAGCAGTAAATGACACATAGTTTACATTTTCCAACATCAGCATGTCTAAATGGTCTTCTTTACCCCAATAAGTATCTATCTTACGCTTACTCTTTCCAAAATGATTCTAGTTTCTCTGAAATCCAAATCGCTAACAACTCTTCTGTCAGGTAAAATTCAAGTAAATAATGTAAAGAAATGAAGGCTTTGCAGTGAACTTTTATATATGTGATTGTACAATACAATCCCAATTATTTGGAAAGCTAAGGCTTAGACACTCACGTGGAAGCTGAATGAAGAGACCCATAAAAGTAATTTTCATTTCCATTTTATGTTTTAATGTAGAAAGTATTTGCAGAAGTACTGTGTATATTTTAATTCTCTACTATTTAATACTAATGTTCAGACATGAATAATGTATATTTGCTGACTGGATCCTTTACTGTGAATAAGTCAATGAAATTATTTTGTACTTCAAAGAAACAATCTATTTCTTAATACTCTTTTTATTATCTGATGTATATTTAGGGAAATTATCACATTAGCTTATCACCAATTATAAAATTACTGGTATAAAAAAGACCACATAAAGAATGATTACAGGAAAGTAACTAGGAGATATTTGAAGTTAGTTTTGATGGAATTATTAACCGAAAGCCAAAGAAAGTACTTGATTTAGATCAAGCAAATAGAATCTTCTTAGAGCTCCATCACCATTCCATTTTGATATTAAAACATTAAAGTATCTGATAGAAAGTTTCAAGCACATTTGCCAACAATTAATCATGTTTACATTATACAAAACTATGGTTTCCATTCTCTCCCACATCTGAAGCCTGAATACTGAAAACAACAGAAGGTATAGAACATGATGAAATCAGAGAACATATGCACTTTTGAGATAGAGAAATGGAGTAAGAGTGATTTCTCACCTACCACTGTGCTTGGAATACAGTAGATAGCAGATTGTTGACTAAACCAGTCAACAAGATTGATGTAATGACAATGTATGAATGACTGATCTACAGAACTATGACAATGATCATGCAAAAACATTCAACAACATTACTATAATGCTTACTACGATGGCAAAAACATAATGAAAGACATCCGAGCATGATGTGAATTATAACATTATGGAGTTCACTCTTAATCTCCTTTCCTTAACTGGAGAATAATGCCACTGTGCATTATTCTGGTCCTCACAGTAAATATTTCTATAAAAAAAAAAACAACCCTGTGAAATAGATGGATGCATAATATAAATAAAAGATAGAAAAGCTACTTTTGCTACCTAAAAACTATTGTATAGGGAGACTCTTGATTTTTCCTTGCATAAAGAGAAGTACCTTGTGCCTTAAGTCATACACTATATTTTATTCATAGTTACAGAATGGATGATACTGAGTATTTAGAATTCCTTCATAAGATTAAAAAAAAAAGAATGTTTCTATAAACATTGCATTTTGAATTCTATCCTGAATATTTACAAGCAGTGATGTTGTTCCATATTAAACTATGATTTTTATTTTCCTCAAATTTTCTATTATGAATTCTTCTTGCAACTCATTCTAACATCTTAAAAAGTTCAAAGTAAGGATATTTTATACAACATAATAAATGTTTTCTGTTATAGATGAACCTCATCTCTCCTTTTCTTTCTGAATGTAGACTATCTGGTCACTAATCATTATATAAACAAGTTTATTTGTGTGGTGAATGTTATTAAGTACCACATCAGCCCTATATTTATAATAACTGTATATGAACATTTTGCCAATGAATGAGACACTTAGTTAAACCCTTTTTTCCTTTCTTTTGAACTTTCTATTTGTATCTATATTGTTCTTTTGAAATAAGATACTTTTCTTATCAAATTTCTTTTCTCACTGGATTTGTTTTGCAATGGTCTGCTTTCTGATTTAACACTTTGGATAAAAATTAGGAGAATGGTTTGAGGATCCTGGTAATTTATTATGATTCTATATCCCTTTCAGTTCTGAAATTCCTAAAATGTAAAGAATCATAGAAAATTATGAATGTAGAAGACATCCCAGCATCTAAGATTTTCTATTTTTTATTATTGAAGTTTTTTCATTTTTGGAGTTAAGACTGAACTCTACATATAGTTTTGTAGGCACTAACTTTTTAAACCATCTAAAAAATATCTCAGATTACTCCACAATCCCTAATTCTACTGATCATACTTTAAACTGACAAAGTTGTTAATGTTTATTTGTGAGAGAAATTTTTACAAGTGAAAAGAAGCCAGAAAGACTGAAAAGATACCATGTCAGCAAAGCATAAGTGAAAATTTATCAAGGATAGCCAATTAAATTAATTAATTAATACCAATTAAATTAATATCTAGGAAAGAACCTGCTTAAATCCATGAAAATTATAGATAAATATACTACAACAAATATATTTATCACAAAAGAATTTTGGAAATTAACAGCAAATAATTAACTCCAAAAATTTTAAAAGAGCAGAAGAACAGGTTTTTAAAAATTCAAATAAGCAAATAATGTTGATAAAAGCACTTATTAATAAAATAGATACAAAAACAAAGATTAATTTTTGATGCTTGTTCTTTGAAGATGTAATACATTGCACAAATGTCTAGCAATAATAGTCACAGGGAATAAAAGGAGGAAAGTACTGAGAAATAAAATTTGGAATGAAAAAAGAAAACAAAACTGTGATGCAACAGAAACTGAAATAAATGCATAACAATAACCAGAACAAATTTTATGCCAATAAATTTAAAGACCTAAAAGGCCTAAATGTAATGAACAGCTTCCTAAGAAAATATAAATTACCAAATTTGACTCATGAATTATAGGAAACTTAAAGAAAATATAACCAGTAAGAACTTGAACACATAGTCAAAAGTTTCACAAAGGACAGTAAGAAAACTTTTTACTGATATGTTTTACCATATCTTCATGGGACAGGTAATTCATAATTCACATAAAATATTTCACAGATAGAAGTGGGAAAGACACTGAACTGGTTTTTAAGGAATAATATAACTTTTATCCCCAAATTGGAGAAGTATGCAGAGAATTCATAAATTTTTTTTACTTACAAGTTTAAATATAAAAACAGACTATTTTCAGATAAAATCAAGATAAGTACCAAAATCAATATATATCAGAACAAAGTAACACTAATTCTTTGATTATAAGAATAATTCATCGTCATATAAAGCTATCAATGTAATTTGCCCAATACACAAAAGTCATTCTACAAAATCAAACAACTTTTCTTGATAAGAAAAAAAAAAACACAATATAGTAAAGTAGGCATAGGTGAGTTATCTTTTCTACTGAAAAATTAGAGCAAACAGTATACATTTTGTATATTTATGCTTTATCTTTTTTATTAACAAAAAATAATATTGACTAATTTGGTGTACTCTTTTTCTCTTATGTGCTTCATTAACTTCTAGTTTTATACTTATCATTTATTTCACATTTTCTCATTTATTTTTGTTTTTCTAGTTTTCTGACCTGGAGATTTAATTTATTTTAGCAATATATAGTGATTAATTTTTTAAGGCTGTATATTTTCCTAAAATCACTGACTTTATACCTAAGTATTAGATTTTAATACATGGTATTTTAATTATTATGCTATCATAGGGATTAGTAATCCTAAGAAAAAATTTTGTTTTATCCAAAGAACTAGTTTCTAAAATTGAAATTAAAAAATATTTTAAAACAATATTATTAAAAAGAGTTAGTATTGATTGGTTCAAAATTAGAAGCATAAATAAATGGAACAGATTTTTGGTCAGAAGAACATGCAGAAACAGGTAAATAAATTTAATATTAGGTAAAATTGGCTTTTAAGTTTAACAGGAGAAAGATGAAATATTTAATAAGTTTGAACATTTGATCATTTGGGAGAAAACAAATGCTCTGTTAAAACTTTACATAACAGTCGGCTTCAGATGGATTAAAGATGCACACATAATATAGCATAAATATGTAGAAGACAACAAATGGTTTTATATTATGTTTTAATCTTAGGTGTGGAAAGTGTTCCTAAAACGACCCTTAACCTATATACAGTTTCCAAGTTGTGGAATTTATAACTTAAAATGTAGAACATATAGAAAGGATCTATATGACACAATAAAAAGACAAACTGGAATTCAAAATTTGCAACATGCAATTATAAAAATAATTAATATTCAATGTACAACAAGCAATATAAATATAAAGATATGTATAACATATATCAACAATATATAAAGAGCTATTACCAATGAATAAAATAACCACTCTCCTCCCTGCCCCAAAAACTGAGCAAGATACACTAGCAAAATCTACTTCTAAAAAGGCACCCTTTTGAGGTGACTGACCGGAAATTTACTCATTTGCACCTCTGCAGAGTCTGATAACTTAGTCCATAAGTTTTTGGGTTTTTTTTTGTTTGCTTTGTTTTGTTGTTGGTATACTTTGCATGAAACATAATCTGTAGGAGAATATGATCATTGCTACCTTGAGAGTGTGAGATGAATGTTTCGAGTAACTATGAGAAAAGCTTTATGTAGAGCTTTGACAATCAGAAAATTGAAGGAAAATGTTAAAGTAAAAGATATATATGTATTTTGAAGTCTTACAGGATATTTAATTTGCATTAGTAGGGTCTTTACTTATAATTAAATATCAAATAATTGTTAAAAATAACTTTGCCAAAATATATAAAATTAAATGTGTTGCTATATAACTGATTAACCACATAAATAACTGAAGTTCAGTAAAAATACAAAATTGAAAAAATATTATAATACCTGATTATTAAAACAGTTTTTAGGTTATCTGATACCATGATTAATATGCAGTAAATGTTTAATGAATACTAATTTAAAAATACAAATAATATTCAGTATTTACTAAGTGCTCATACTGTTCCTAGATTTGTGGCAATTATGACATATGCATTACCTTACTGTCTTATCACAACAACCCAAGGAATCAACTATATGGATCACTGATTCCTGACAAGGCTACCATCTAGTGGTGCTTAATTTAAGCTTTAATCTGATTAAAGTTATCTCAGAACTGTTATGATGGCACCTCAGGAAAGACAGCCAGGGATTTCAGAGGGACAAAAATTCAAACTGCTGAATAATTGATTTGAAGATAGCATAGAATCCTAAATTAATGATGTTGTAGCCTACTACTACACATTCAAATATGCTCATTTTGAGAGGTTGTGTTAAGGATCTGAGCACTATGAAAATATAAGAGATCTAATATTGTGGGCACTAAGGAACATAATTTATAAATGTTACTATTTGCTAAAAAATTCATTATTTTAATTAAATTTTTGTATCATTGTCATCTAAACTATGTTCAATTCACTGGCTATATATATATATATGTGTGTGTATATATATATACACATATATATTTTTTTTTACATTTTTTAAAAGATTTTATTTATTTATTTGAAAGATCCCAAGTAGGCAGAGAGGCAGGCAGAGAGAGGAAGGGAAGCAGGCTCCCTGCCGAGCAGAGAGCCCAATGCAGGGCTCCATCCCAGGACTCTGGGATCATGACCTGAGCCAAAGGCAGAGGCTTTAACCCACTGAGCCACCAAGGCGCCCCTACTGGCTATATATATTACAGAATATTAAAGGATAGCTGGGTATAAAGAGAAGGGAAAAATCTGAAATATGTATTGGGATAAATAAGAAGAGAAAAAGTTGCTATCTACACAGCAAACTATCAGTGTTGTTGAACCATGTCTCTCAAGAGCAAATGTGGTGGTATTCAGATTTTTGGACACAGTCTTTAATAAGCTCATAAATTGTTTCCATGGCACAAGCCACATCCCACCCAAAAACTCCATGCACTTGAAATTGAGCAAGAGATCTCATGAGACTTCACACTCAATTACAAAGTACTCTGAAGGGTGGCTTTATGCTGGTTTTCTCAATTAATTACAGCAAGTGTCACCATGGACAGCTTGCAGCAGTTAATTGAATTTGACAGGTTAAATTGAGAGCCCTATTCACTGCATGCACTAGGGATTAGGGGTGAGTAAAAGGGCTGCCCAAGACAGAAAACAGAAGACTTCAAGTAAAGAAGAAAACAGTGGAGTCAGCATTGAGCAGCTTGGAAATATTTATCCCCAAAAGAGAAGGATGACCAAAGAATCCATCAGTGAAATACCATTTCATTATTCTTATTTTCTATTAGACTGTCCAATTTGCTTCTATTTGGAGATTTCTGTGCTAAGATTTATAATTTTGGAGGTTTTAAATTATTTTAATACCTACACAAAAATAAAATATAGTGCTCTTTGAAAAAAAATATTGCTTTTCCATGTTTCTGATCGGCCACACCCAAAGGCCATAGCAACACAATTTTAAGTTCAAAACTGATCTCATTTTTCTTCTCCCCACTTTAAAATTGTCTTCTGCCCCGATTTACCCCATGTTTGTCAAAACATAGACCTCAGAACAGTCAACCTAATTCGAAATATCATCTTTGACTTCTTCCTGTACCTTTACTTCTTTGCTTCCACTAACACCTTTCAGTAATTCTCATTGCTTCTCTTCTTCAAATATCTCTAAAATCTCTGTTCTAGTCTCATTACTATTTCTCTAGTTCAGAATATCACTGTACTAGCCCATATAATAATAACTTTAAAACATTATTACATCATGGTTGATATCCATGCCTTCATTTTCTGGTCCTCTCTGTGCTCCTGTTCTTGTGTCCAACTTCTGCACGGTGTTGTTGTGAGACTTTCTCTAAAATGCAGAATTGTTTATGTTATTTCCATCTCTAGTAAGACTGTGAGACTAATGGTTATGTTAAATTTATTAATTAAGATTGAGGGGCACCTGGGTGGCTCAGTGGGTTAGAGCCTCTGCCTTCAGCTCTGGTTATGATCCCATAGTCCTGGGATTGAGCCCCACATTGGGCTCTCTGCTCAGCACGGAGACTGCTTTCCTCCCCCATCTCTCTTCCTACCTCTCTGCCTATTTATGATCTCTGTCTGTCAAATAAATAAATAAAATATTTAAACAAAAGATTAAAATTAAATAGGCACATTTGGTCTAGAGGCTACTGTACTGAATAGCACTCTAGAGGAAATACTAAAAATACAATTAAAATATAAAGCCTAAAATGAAATTCTAAAGAGACATTCCACTTACCTAAAATAAACCACAAAAAGAGAAACAGAGGAACACAATTCAGGGAGAAATAAATAGGAAACAAATAATAATAAAATGCTAGACCCAAACTCAATCATATCATATATCAATGATTAAATTGAATATTAGTCATCTATACATTCCAAATAAATGGTAGAGATTTTCCCTATTGGAATTTTTCCCCCAGAAGCTAGAAAACTATATGGTGCCTATAAGATATGCATTTTAAAGATAAAGTCTTGGGGTGCCTGGGTGGCAGAGTAGGTAAGCATCCGACTTGGTTTCAGCTCAGGTCATGATCTCAGGATCCTGGGATCGAGCCCCACATCAGACTCCATGAGAGTCAGCTTGAGATTCTCTCCATCTTCCACCGGCCCTCACACTTACACTATCTCTCAAAATAAATAAAATCTTTAAAAAAATAAAAAAACAAATTCTTAGGTTGCAAGTAATACGATGCTTAAAGATATATAATCCAAAGAGTAAGCTGGAATGCCTATTTGAATAAAAACAAAGTGGATTTCTGAAAAGGAAGGGATAATTAGAGATAATGGAAGGCATTTCATAAAGATAAAGGTAAAAAGAAAAGAGAAAAGACATAACAATCATAAATATGCATAGCTCCAAAGCAAAGTCTCAAAATACATCAAAGAAGCACTGATAGAACTAAAGAGAGGAACAGACAAATCCACAGTTTTAACTGGATATTTTCACACTCTTTGTTTAGTAACTGATAGAATATATAGTAAATAAAATCAGTAAGGATACAGAAATTTGGAACAATACTACTACCACCTTGGTCTCAAGATATTTGTAGAATACCTCACCAAACAACTCCAAAACACTCATTTTTTCCAAGTGCATATAGAATGTTAATTGAGGCACATGTTGTAGTATGCCATAAAACAATTCTGAATAACTTCAAAAGTTGAAATCTTATAGTGTGTGGCTTCTGGTTTCAGGAAAAATTAATATAAAAATTAATCACCATATTGCTGGACACAGCATTCACTATTAAATATAAAATAAAGTTAGTTCGTTAGAACTTAACAAAATTAAATTTGATCTTGCTGAAACAAAAAGAGAAACAATGTACATCAGGAGAACATAGTTGTGAAATGCATCTGATGAAAGACTTCACTCATAAATAAATAGAGTTCTTACAAATCAATAATAAAAAGAAAAGCATTCCAATTAAAACATGAGCTAGATAAATAGATCAATGAAACAGAATAAAAAGCCCAGAAATAGACCTGCATAAATATAGCCAATTGATCTTTGACAAAGGAGCAAAAGGCAGAATGATGTACAAAAGACAGTCTTTTCAACAAATGGTGTTGAAACAAGTGGACATCCACATGCAAAAAACTAATCTAGACAGAGACCTTATACTTTTCACAAATTTTATTTTTTTTAAGATTTTATTTATCTGACAGACAGAGATCACAAGTAGGCCGAAAGGCAGATAGAGAGAGAAGAGGAAGCAGGCTCCCCGCTGAGCAGAGGGTCTGATGTGGGGCTCGATCCCAGGACCCTGGGATCATAACCTGAGCCGAAGGCAGAGGCTTTAACTCACTGAGCCACCCAGGTGCCCCACTTTCACAAAATTTAAGTCAAAAATGGATCACAGACCTAAATGTGAAATGTAAAACTAGGAAACTCCTAGAAAATAATATGGTAAAAAACCTGAATAACCCTGGGTATGGTGATGACCTTTTTAGATACAATACCAAAGGCACAATATATGAAATAAGTCATTGACAATGTCAAAACAATGACAAGACAAACCATAGACTGAAAGAAAATATTTACAAAAGACCCATCTGATAAAGGACTATTATCCATAATATACAAAGAAACCTTAAAATTCAACACTAAGAAGCAAACAACCCAATTAAAAATGGGCCAAAAACATTAACAGACACCTCACCAAGGAAGATATACAGATGACAAATAAGAATATAAAAAAATACTCCATACCATAGTCATCAGTAAAATGTAAATTAAAACAACAATGAAATACTACTACACACCTATTAGAATGGCAAAAATATCAAACAATGAGAGCTCTCCTTCATCGCTGGTTAAGAATGTAAAATGAAAAAAAAAAAAAAAAAAAGAACGTAAAATGATACAGCCACTTTGGAAGACAGTTCGGCAGATTCTTACAAAACTAAACATACTCTTACCATACTATCCAGCAATTGTGCTTTTTATTATTTACCCAAAGGAGTTGAAAACTCTGTTCATACAAATATCTACACACAGATGTTTGTAGCAACTTTATTAACAGTTGCCAAAACTTGAATTTGCCCAACATGTCCTACAGTAGGTAAATGGATAAACTATGGCACATCCAGACGATGGATTGTTATCAAAAGCAAAACAACAACAACAACAACAACAAAAAAGAAAAGATATAGAGGAAGCATAAATGTATACTACCAAGTGAAAAAAGCACATACTACTAAGTGAAAGAAGCCAATATGAAAAGGCAACCTACTGCATGATTCCAACTACATGAAATTCAAGAAAAGACAAAACTATGGAGACAGTAAGATTAGTTTGCCTGGAGTTGGGGTAGAAGAGAAAGGGAGGGAGAGATAAGGAGAGCACAGAGGATTTTTAGGGCAGTGAAAATACTCTGTATAATAGTGAAATGATAAATGCATCATATATTTGCCCAAACCCATAAAATATACAACATATATACAATATACAACACCAAGAGTGAACTGTGCTGTAAGCTAAGGACCTTGGTTGATCATGATGTATCAATATAAGTACATCAGTTTTAACAAATGTACCACTCTGATGGAGGATTTTGGTAATAGGGGGCAATGCCCGTGTGGGAGCAAGAGGTAAATGGGAAATCTTTGTACTTTCCCCTCAATTCTGTTATGGGCCTAAAACTACTCCTAAAATAAAATCTTAAAATAAATAAACAAGTAAATAGCAAAAGATTTGAGCAGAAATTTCATAAAGGAAAATACACAAATGGCTATACATAAAGAGGCACAAATAGCCAAAAAGACATGAAAAGATGCTCATGCCATTACATCATTACTGATTAGGAAAGTACAAGTTAAAATCACAGTATGATACTCTAACCACTAAAATAGCTAAAGTAAAAAGAATAACAACATTAAATGTTTGGTGAATGATGTGGAGAAAATGACATTCTCATACATTATTAATAATACTGCATATCATATACTCACTTTGGAAAAGTTTACCAATTTCAATAAGCTATGATCCAGTAATACTACTAGTAGGTTTTTATCCAAGAAAAAGGAATCCATATGTCCACCAAAAAATACATATACATATATGTGTGTATACACATATATAATATATATAGACATAAGCATATTTAATTATAATATAAAATATTATATTATAAATTATATCACATAATATCTAATTATATATGTTCAAATTTTATATATTATATAAACATTTATATAGTAATATATAATTATGATATATAATACATATAAATTTTTTTTTGCTCAAAACAGCTCAAAACTGAAATCAACCTCAATATTTATTAACAGGAGAGTAAATTAACAAATGCTTTATTCATACAATTGAAAACTATTCAGATTTTAAAAGAATGAAAACTGATATGGGTATCATTCACAACATGGATAAGTCTCAAAAATATTTTGTTGAATGAAAGAAACCAATCACAAATAATAAATACATTATGAATCCATTTATAGGAAGTTCAGGGACAGGCAAAACTTGCTTATGATAGAAGTCAAATCAGTGGTTGCCTATGGTTGCTAGAAAAGGGTCACAGGATAACCTTCTGGAGATAATACTCCATTTGTACCTTGATTGCTAAGGTGTCTGAGTACAAACATTTATTTAAAGTCAATATTTTGTACAATTCATTCTATGTAAATTTTACCTCAATTATTAGAAAAGTTTCAATTTTAAAATTGCAATATTAAATAAAAAATTTTAAAAATGTAATAAGCCTATGAAATTGTTCATTTACTTATAATAAAAGAAATTCTATAAAAACAAAATTATCTACTGAATAAATAGATATTTATAAAGTGATAATACTAAATACTGATGAAGATACCATGCTTTCCTAGTGGGACATTAAAATTCACATATTGCTTTCTGAAAAAGATGTTTCTGATCCAGTAAATGAACTTCTACAAGTAGTAAAATATATAGTCAAATTGTGATATTCATGTATACCCATGGTGGCTTTTTTTTTTTACAATACTAAATGATAAACAAGTGAAATTTCCCAAAATAAAATAATTACATTAGTTAAGAAAAAAAAAAGGGGTAAAACCATTTGGAAAGTCATTAAAAACTGGTTTTAATTAAAAATAAATTTATTTTTATGAAAAGTACTCTTAATACAATGTAAAAAGAAAGAAATAAACCTAGAGATTGGGGTACCTGGGTAGCTCAGTGGGTTAAGCCTCTACCTTCAGCTCAGGTCATGATCTCAGGGTCCTGGGATGGAGCCTTGCATCTGGCTCTCTGCTTGGCAGGAAGCCTGCTTCCCCCCCTCTCTCTGCCTGCCTCTCTGCCTGCTTGTGCTCTCTCTCTTTATAAAATAAATAAATAAAATCTTAAACAAACAAACCTAGATATCAAAAAATATATGTGACTTAATCACAACTTATGAAAAAGTAATCATTTAGATATTTTGTTAAAAACAACTGGAATGTCTCTGGGCTGATAGAATTATGGTGGATTTTATAACATTTTCTATACATTTTTATATTTTTTGATTTCTTAGATAAGCATATATTATTTTTCTAAATGCTTATATTTATAAATTATTTTCAATTTTCACATTAAAAAATGTTTTAGCTTACTATCTCTGAGATTATCTTTAGAGTAAATACCAATTAGAAATTTGGCACTGACCATTTTCCAAACAACCTGCTGTGATAATGCATTGCAGCAGTGTTTCTCAGAAGTTAAAATATATATAGAACTCATCCCAAAGTTTTACAAAAAGTAAAGTGGCTAAATAATATATAATCAAATTAAAAGTCAAATGCCTATGTCAATATATGAAAGAATAAGCATTCAGTGGAAGATTTTCCCAAGATTTACTTTTAAATAGGCCTCTTCTTGCCATTGAAGTATTCTGTGCAGAGTTAAAGGTGAGATAATAAAATACTTTCTTTTTTAAATGAAGGTTTTAGCATTAAACAATTTTAAAGACAAATGTTCCTGAGAAATAACTCCCCAGATTTTAGAATTTTCCTTTTTTTCACTATGTAAAATACAAGAAATACTTAAAAAGCCCAAAAGTATTTGAACTTGATTTGGATTTAACATTTGTGAATCAATTACTTAGAATTTGTACTACTTAAACTAATGGAAATTACTTTTTTCTGGAATTATCAGAAAATTTAAAACAAATTTTCTGTACCATATGCAGAGTCTATAAAATTTACTGACTTTTATGAAAATAAAACCCCCATCCTAAATCAATTTGTTAGACTATCTGGTGTGACCCAAAGCACCCAGCTAAAGAAGGCCGCTTTTACCAGGAAAGGCATAATTTTGTTTAAAATGTATTTATTTATTTGAGAGAGAGAGAGAGTGCATGAGTGGGGGGAGGAACAAAGGAAGAGGGAGAAAAATCTCCAGCAGATTCTCCAACTGAGTATGGAGCCCAACTTGGGTCTTGAACTCATGACCCATGAGATCATAACCTGAGCCAAAATCAGGAGTCAGACACTTAACTGACTCACCACCTCTTGACAGGAGATGATGCAAGTGACTTGGAGTGATTTTAAACTCACCATACCATCTATCCATCTCTTCATCTGTATCTATCTATTATCTATCATTTATCTACCCATTATTTATAATAATCTATCCATTATTTGTCCATAGATAAAACAAATATGCCCATTTTTAACAATCTGTCAATCTGAGTAAAGAGAGTGTGAGTGTTTAAAGTTTTGTAGGATTAGGGGTGCCCAGCTGGCTCAGTTGGAGCATGTGACTCTTGATCTCAGGGCTGTATGCTTGAGCCCCACATTGGGTATGCAGATTACTTAAAAAAAGAATCTCAAAAAAAAATTTTTTGAAGTTTTGTAGTTTAAAAAATTTTTAACATGAAGTATTGGGGATATTTAAATGAAATAAGACTAAAAAAAATCTTATCTTCCTTATCATTTATTTCTGCTTATCTTTTTTCACCACTGTCCCCACATAAAAACAAAATCATACTAGAGTTAGGATGATCTTAAGGTTCTAGTGAATCCATGTATGGGAGGACCGATCCAGGTATAGGAAGATCTTATTTATATACATGTTGTTTTCATATTAGCCTCAATTTGTGCTGTGCAAAATTACCTTGTAGATAAGTTTGTCTAAGACGGTTTTTGGAATGATTTCTGCAATAATTTTGCTGCTAACTTAGAACTTTCCAAATAAACTAGTTTCTATGAACACTGTCATTCTTTGCCATACCAATAAATTTCAGATCATCAATGAGCTTGTTCTTTCAGTACACAAAGTAAATGTTTGTGCCTTTTTCAGTAATAGACTTTTCTCAGACTATTAAATTTAATACAAAAGTCTTTGCAATTTTAATTTGTTAGTATTGCCCACATTTTTATTATGTACAAATTTATACATTATATAACTGCAAAAGTAGAAATGATGTGGTCATTAGTAGATTAATTTCTCTGCTCTTATCTCCATTCTTTTTCTTTTTTTAGAGAAAGAGTGCACACAAGCATGAGGTTGGGGGAAGGCCAGAGGGATAGACAGAATCTTAAGCGGGCCCCACATAGTGTAGAGCCCAAGGCAGGCTTGATCCCACAACCCCAAGATCACGACCTGAGCTAAAATCAAGATTTGGACGCTTAACCCACTGAGCCACCCAGGTGCCCCTTCATTATTTTTAACTGCCACTTGAAAGTTTTTGTAATTTATATTTAACCATGTATCAGTTTGTACTCAATTAAGTTAAGCTGAAACTGTTTCCCAGAATTCCATGCCCTATATGTTCTATTAGAGTTGGCCAAAATAGGGATTTGCTTGAGAACTGGAAGGTAGAAGTAAAGCAACTACCATTACTCTTTGGAGGTCTTTGAATTAGAGATCCTGACAGACAGAAAAAATGGTTTTCATCCTGTTTTGCTCTAAATACAGCTCTTCTCACTACCAGCCCTACTGATCAATAACAACTGAAGTCCATTGTCAGATATTCAGCCGGAGACCTTTAAAAGCAAGAGTTTTGCAATTTGGATAATTTGTCCCAGATTTTTTCCTTAACTTCTCTCATGTTTCCATTCCATTTTGTAGCTGGACATTACTGGCTTCTCAGAATCTCCTATAATTCCTCCTATTAAAGAATAGGGCTGGCTAGTGATCTCCCAAATCTCCCTTCTAGTCCCTTTCTTCTTCAGTCTCTCCCATAATTAAATAAGGTCTTATTCTCATAATTAATCCCTAATCCATAATTCTCATGGCAAATTTCTTACCTTGTTTAAATCCTATTGATAGTTATTTATAAACAATAAGGAACACTTCAGCATCTTACATAGTGCTGGTTTGTAAGATATTGTGCAATATAAAATAAGGCAATTGTTCTGCTATTTTTTAGTTTTACTAGTTTCTCCAGAATATGGTTATTCCTACTTCATACTACTTATGTATGGAAAAAATTATAAATATTTCCTTTTCATAAATCTAAGAAACAATTCAGCAGTAAAATTATGTAATTTAATGAATTCTATTTCAAGTACAATATGGGTTTGGAAACTTATCTTTGTTAAGCAAATAGTTATTGGAAAATTTTACTTGATAATTAGAAAAGAAGCTAAAGTTCATTTTTATAAAGTCTTAACGATTCCTTTACTTTGGGTAGTTAAAAGAAAATCCTTTGTTGTTAAGCTTAATTCACTTTTTCTCCTTTGCACTGTACATTCCTTTGTAATTGTCAAGGTCATAGTTAATACACAATGAAGGATACCTTTATTTCACCAGGGGACATAGTAAATGGTAGATTTACACTTAAAAGCAAAAGTTCTGTCTTTAGTATGGTGAGATTCAGCTCCCTTCTTTGTACTTCAATTCCCAGTTCTTTGCAGTTTCCTCTCCGATACAAGTATTCATTATCACAGGGAGGAAGTCTTGTCACATGCAGTGACAAATTGTTTCATTTATTTAAAATATAGCCTTTGTATTTCACTCCATATGCTAATACAAACACATCTTTAATGATTAGGAAAAGATAAAATCCCTACCTAGGAGGAGCAGAAATTTCTCAGCGTTCACAGGCTTATAAGCAAACCACATACCGAGTTGCCATTCCAGCTGCCTGAACAACAGTCTCCTCTTAATCAGTAAATCATTATGCCTGTAACAACATCAACAACAAAAAGTTGTCCAGTCTAGTTTCAGATCTTGTTTTCCACTTTCACAAAATTTATTCCAGAAGAAATCCCACTATTTTACTGACTCAAAAAGTCAGACTTTAGAAATCAATTAAAAGTCCTATCCTATCTCTAAGTCAAAGCCCAAGCCATATTGTTTATGAATTTACAAAATCATGATTGTCAAACTCTTCACCATTAAATCTTGTCAAATGGTTGCTTCCCAAATATGACTAATACAACCTGTTAATATGACAAAACTAAGTTTATTACTTACTGTGGTAAAAGAGACTACCACCTTACAAAGTTTTGGCAGTGTCTTGGAGGGGGGATACATATAGCAAGAATTTCCAATAATCACAATTAGTTTTAGTGTCTCGTGTTTTGTAAGTTACCTACTTCAACCTACAATACACTGTGTCATAGGCATCATTCAGAGTTTTTTCAGTAAGATTATAGGAATAATGGGCTCTGCATGCCAATATATATTATTAAAAGATAAATATATTTAAGTGTCCTTCCACTGACCCTTAAATACTTCTTCCTACATTCAAGCAGATCCTTAGCGTCTGAAGGTAACCAAGCTGTCCCATGTCTGTTCCAAAGGCCATACCAGATCTGGGTGGAAAAGGCTAAGGTGTCAAAGTTACCTCTTTTATCTAACAAAACTATCATTCCTTTAGAGTGGCTAATAGTGTCTAATAGTGATAAATAGAGAATTCAGTAGTGGATGAATTTTCTAGTTGCCTTTTCATACCTACTTGAAGAACCACTTCCTCTGGGAAACCTTGGATCCTTCACTTTGTATTAGGAATCCCTCCTGTGTTCTCTCATGGGATCTGTAATTATCCAGCATCAAATTCTATTATTACAATTATGTGTGTACTTCTTCATATTCCTTATCAGTCTCTTGTTAGTCCTTAGGAGTAAAACATGCCTGGGGCATCTGTGTGGCTCAGTCAGTTAATCTCTTGAGTCTTGGTTTCAGCTCAGGTCATGATCTCAGGTGATGAGCTCGAGCCCCACATCGAGCCCCATGTTGGGCTCCATGCTCACCAGGGAGTTTGCTTGAGACTCTCTTTCTCCTTCTCCCTCTTCCTCTGCCCCTACTCCCACCCCCACTCATGCACGCTCTCTCTCTAAAGTAAATAAATAAGTCTAAACAAACAAACAAAAAAAATAGTATAAAATACGCCTAATGAAGTTCAGTATCTAAAATGTCAAGAAAATCGCTTCTCGGCCTTTTGGCTAAGATCAAGTGTAAAATGTCAAGAAATGCAGCTTGAATAAATGAACAAAATAATTTATACTGATCCATGAAATATTAATTCTCTCCTTAGAAATATGATAATAGAAATATCTTTAGTAATTGAAAAGGGGGAAGGTTATATCCAGATGTTTTCAAAAATTCTTGGTTAGATTATTGGATTATTGGATCTGCCTTAATGGAAGTGTTAAAAGCATGATTCTCGAAATATCTTAAGTGATTATTTAACAGAAATCATGATTATATGTCAAAATTTTAGTTACTTATTATTTGGGAATCAGCAGAAAGACAAGAAAGAATTTGAGGGCAAGAAATTGATGAATCCAGAGGAAGAAAGGAATATTGAATTTAAAATTTCAAGTTATATGAAAACAATCAGCTTTTCACAATAAAACCAAAACCTTCAGGATGGTTACTTTCTCAATAAGTAAAATAAAATAAAAATTAAAAATTAAAAAAGAAATCACAGTTTAGGGGTTTTCGAAAATTAATCTCAAAAGTTAAATGATTCTACAAGATTTAGACCTTTACCACTGTTACTAAAACAAGGTTACATTCTCTCAGAGAACAAGAAACCTACAAGACAGCCTTATTAGAAAACCATCCAGGGGAATCTGGGTGGCTAAGCTATTTAAGTATCTGACTCCTGATTTCAGCTCAGATCATGATCTCAGGGTTGCAGGGTTGAGCTCCAGCATCAGGCCCTGCGCTGGGCATGGAGACCACTTAAGATTCTCTTTCTCCCTCTCCTTCTGCCTCTTCCTGCCATTTTCTTAAATCTATCTATCTATCTATAGATAGATAGATATAGATATAGATATATAAAGAAAGGAAACCCTCTAGAACAACGGTACATACAGTTCTGTTGTGCAAACCATTACCAGTCTGCTAAGAGGTAGGGAGCCATACTGGAATGTAAATCACAGTATATCTATCTCTTCCTATTTTTCTTCCTAGCAAGACTGTCTTGATAAAGATTTACATTCAGGTGCGAGATTCTTATCACATTGTAAACCACATTCTTCATGGACCAGCAAGTCAAATTGTGGAAGTGACAGTGCTTTTCAAGTGCCTTTTGCCTATTCCAGGTCTGAGTATACTTCTGAAAGTTCTCTTATTTTGTTTTGGAGAATGAATATGAATAAAGAACTTTATTAGACCCCAGATTACATGGTGGTGACTTGCAAGTCAAAGCAAATGAAAATAAAACTGTATCAGAAACCTTTTCATTAAGAATCACCTCAGTTCTTTGAGAGAAAGCCAGTATGACTGTTTTCAGTTGAATGGTGACCCTCCAAAAGATACGTTCACTTCTTACTCCCCTAAAATAACCTGTTAATGTTACCTTATTTAGAAAAGGGGTCTTTTCTAAAATGTAATTAAGGTAAGGATATTGAGGATATAAATAAGGTAAAGATATTTCTTACATGTAATTAAGATAAGGATATTGAGATGAGAATTAACTGGTGTGACAAGTGTCAAGTGACAGGTGTTCTTATAAGAGACACACAGAAGAGAAAACAGATGCAGAGTGAAGGCAACATAAAACAGAGGCAGCAAGTGGAGACTGGCCTCAAGTCAAGGGAGCTGTCAACCACCAGAAGCTGAAAGAGGTAAGGAACAGATTCGGCCCTTCTGGATTTGAGACTTCTAGACAGCAGATTTGTGAGAGAATAAATTTTGACTGTTTGAAGCCACAAAGTGTGTGGTATTCTGTTATGGCAACCAGTGGGAACTAATGTAACTAGTTTCGTGTTTTGTGTTATCTAAAATTCCGTGTAAATCAATAAGTGAACTGTTAATGCCAGCCATGTTAGACACCCACCCCCAGTTGTATAAAAGACATGTTGTCTTTGTGATGGATGTCCTGTTAAGACCCCTTACATAATATCTTATGGTGACATTAATTTGTGACTGCTACTCAGAAAACAATTCTATTATTATGATTTCTCATATTGAAATGAAACTCTAAGAACCATCAGAATTGGCTAGACTCAAATCAGATAAATTAGGCTGAATTGTATAAAGTTGCCATTTTTGTAGTTAAAAAATGGCTGCATATTGGCATTTTCATTTGTTTCAGCTTTAATGATCAGTGGGAATTACTCAAGGGAAAAAAAAAACGTGGTGTATAAATACTTGGTATTTTGATTATTATTCCCTTCTTTAATGGGTTTTGTCAAGACTTCTCTGTGGTTCAGAGTACAATACTTTGGTAGTGACAGTGCCTTCTATGAATAAATCACACACTTCACAACACACTACACAGAGAAGAAATAGAACAACAGATAAAATAAGCTACAGAGCCATTAGAGATGCCTGTTCTTGTTCGTAAGTTCTCATCACTGGATGATTTAATTTTCTCTTGGCCAAAATAATCCTTATTCTGGTGATGTTCTGAAATAAAACCATAAACATTGCTGCATGTTCAAACAAAAGTGAGGTCTGGTTCATTAAAAAGTGCTTACTAGCTGACAACATATACTCAGCTGGTTGTTTTTACATATGATTCAGAGGCAAGATATAAACATGAATCATAGAAAGAAAAGTAACTTGAGATGGTTATCTTCTGGAATATCAAAACACTGCCACCCACAGGTTACTTTCAAGGATTTTTCTGCATATTATGCATAACTCAAATAGAGATTCCTTTTACCTCAAATCCTAGCAGTTCTACTCACTAATGGAAGTCCCCACTTTTTTTTTAAATAAAAAACTTACACCATAATAGGAAAAGTGTCAGAATCTGAAAAATACAGAAATTTTTGTAGTTGCACTGTTTTATATATTAATCCCATTTTTTCTCAAAGTACATCTAAATTTTTTTTAATTTTATCAATGGAGATAAATTATAAAGTGCTTCCCAAATTAATTTTACTAGGGGATTCATGTCTCAAACACAGCTGAAAGAATCTGATAGAATACTTTGCATAGTAACTATAATATCATATTGAAAGAGGTATATCAAATAAATTAAGTAGATGGAAATTATAGTACCACAAATTATTATTTGATATATCTTAATGAATTCCTATACATTCATCAACTAAAATTATTTATTATAACTTCAATTATAGTTTTGAAATATATATTTTATATTTATTCAGATTTCTAATTATATTTTTGAAACTCAACTCTTATTCAATTTGGTTACATGAAGCAAATTGTAGGGGTCATTAGAGATTGCCAAGTGTAAAAATTCCTGCTGATATATCTAATTGAAAAATAAAAAGTAATGTGTTCTGTCCAGTACAAAAGAAAATATTTTCCCTGTAAAATCAAAGCCAAGGAAAAAACCTGATATCTTATCTTCTCATATTAATCACCTATGGTACCTTATCTGTAATACTTTTGACATCCTTATTTTTCTACATGTATTACAGATATTTATGTACATGTTGTATCTCCTTTACCAGATTATAAGGTCCTTCAGATGAAAAAGAGAAATGTGTGTGTATGTAAACACACAAACACATCCACCCATCCACATATATCTCAATTTTTAAAAGAATACATGCTTGAATACAGAAATGGGTAATAAAAATACTTACAATTCTACTACCTGGAAATAACTGTTGCTAATATTCTGCTATGTTCTTTTCCTTTTAGAAAAATAAATTATTATATATCCATTTTTATATCAGTCAGATCCCATCTTCCATAGAAAATAAAGATTAGTATGTTGTACATCTTTTCTGCTTTGTGTTTCTATAGTAGTTAAGTAATTCATTGATATTTTAAAATATATTTAACCCAGAAGCATCCATTGATCATTAAGGAAGATGATATGAAGAGGAAAATTTTTCTGTCCCTAGGCAGTATATTAGACTTAATTAAAACAACTAAGCATGCAAAAAAGCATTCTTCTGCCTTTAAATTAAAATGCTTTTGGAAAAATAGATGAAAAACTCTTTCCAGTCCTAAGGGTAAAGTGTCTCCTTAAAAACTTTTCTTGTTTGTTCATTAAAAGATCTGGAATGTCCTCAAACATCATAAAAGATTCCATCTGATTAGTAAAAAAAAATGGTAAGAATGAGGAGCACCTTTTGCTAGTACTAGAAAAGTTATTGCAGAGAAGAATGTATGATCCAATTAGTAGAATTACCCAAAAATGAAAGCAGAAACTCACACTTAGCTGCCTAAGCAATAAGAACATTGTGACTGAAGACTCCTCTTCACTCAGTAAAAGGGACTCTATATAAGATCAACTTCTGATGGGACTGGGGCTTCTTCCATCTGGCAGTGTTACCACAGAATCCCATGCCCTTGATCTCCAGGTTCTAGGTAGCTATCTAGAGGACTTCCCCATGACTCTTTCAACTGCTAATCCCCTATTTCTAGACTACCTAGTGCCAAGCATCATGTATATTCCCTAATGACAAGATTGCTTTTTTTTCACCTATGTCATAAAAAGTTAGACTAGCAGAAAAGCAATGACCCTCACTGGAAGACATATTTACACTGCAGGCCTAGTAGATCCTAGGCTCTGCTTCTCACAAACACACTCAAAACTTTAATTTTGGTAATAATACATGGTACCTTGGTCATTTATCCAGTGGTCAGTACTGATGAAATATAACTAAACCTAATCATCTCTCTGATTAACACCATTTAGGCCACAGGGAAATGTTCCCTCATTTCTAAGAGTTTGGTGGAGCAAACTTCTACAAGGTAGCTGTATCCCACATGGAGATGATTCAGGGTGAAAGGAGGTTTAGCCAAAAAAGAGTGGTTAAATAAAAGAAAGTCAAACCGATTAATTTAAAAATCCTGCATTGCAGAAAGCTGAACACAACTAATTTTTGCATAAAGAACTATCTTCTTCCAATAGCACCATTTATTGCTTTGCTGGATTTTTTTAGTTTATTGTACAGAATTACTCACAAATTAGTGGGCAATCACAAGAGTTGCACCTGGAAACTGAATAATACTTTGCAATATTAAATACATTTCTCTTAAATTTGTATACATGTAACTTGAGACATATTATTTCATTGGTAATTTTACAGATTTCCAATGTTAGAATCACAAATAGTTTATTTTTCTAAATGTTGAAAAATATAAAAGGTTTCTAATTTATTTAAAAGTTTGATTTGAAATTTAAAAATAATTTAATTGTAGTAATATTTACCTCTTTATTTTAATAGGTCATTTTAAATGCTTTAGAAGGAAAATAACTTTTGATAACATAAATATTTTAATTTTATGACTTTTCAAAACTTTATATTTTAATGAAAATATTCATATATCATATACTTTAAATAAATTACATGTAAATTTTAATCCTTTACTTCATTAGTATCAATAGGTCACATATATTGAAAGTCTTAACTATAGAAACACACTGGTTTTACTAAAATTAAAGGAATGAAATAAATAATAGCATTCATATATGAAATGTCATAAAAATAACAGTTAATGGAATAAGTAATAACATGAATTATTCATGTATTTACTTATTACTTATCTAAACACTATTGGCTTGTCAACAGGAAATCCGGAAACACCTGATAATGATTAAATTCAGTTAATTTTGATATCTTGCTGACCTTCAGTTATAGACAAGCCATAGTTATACACACGCTTTTTACTTTGTCTTTATGAAAGAGTATTTGATAAAATTGTGTAATAAAAATGTCTTATTTACCTATTTTTACCTTATAACTTTCAAATGTTTAGACATTTAGCATACAGATATTGATTTCTTTTCTCTAATAGAAGATTTCTCAAATGTAAGGAGTAGACCTGATTTTAGCACACTTTCAAGTACTTAAGATATTTTTCAGAGTAGGTAGGAGTAGTATATATATAGGTAGAGCCTACCTATGACTATTTAAAAGTGTCTTTCATAAGCCTTCCACAGAAGGTAGTTGGGTATAAAAATCTTGAGTCACATTTTTTTTTTGGCATTCATAATATCCAATACTGAACATTTGAAAGTATTTTCTATCTTTTGGATATTGGTAGACTTTTTTCTTTAATCTTTTGGAATATTTTTTCTATTTTTTCTAATTATAGATCTTTTTATATTCTTCATATGATAAAACTTCTTAACCTGACGTTAATCCAGAGTGGGAACAACTTTTTTTAGAGTAATTATTTTTGGACTTGACTTTTGTGGTTTCCTCCCTGGGAATATCTTTACTTTATTTCTTCATTTGTGCCTTCACATTCTGTTCTCTGTGTTTTTACTTCTTAGATTATTTTCATGCATTCCTCACATTTTAGAGACCAGTTGTCATAAATCCAATTTAATTAACCACATTGTCAGATCACTAATAATTCAAAAGTTTTCTTGCCAATACAAATATTATAATATTTTATTATTGCATCTGCTTCCATTTTTATTTTTATTCTGCTGCTTTTCTGTTAGCCTTCATGACTTTCTATTCCTGTTTCATTGAGGCCAATAGCACTATAATTCATGCCTGAAGGAAGCTTACCTAACAAACATACTTTTTCCATAATGTACATAATAGCCTTCTTGAGCTTAGAACACTAGATGACAATTCATCAATATGCTCCAGGGCCATTGTAAATGGCAAAGTCACCAATAAAAAGCACAAAAATACAAAATCATGACACTATGTAGACTTCAAAAAGGATATTTTTTCATACCAGGAAAGCTGAAAAAGCAGAGTGCCACTTTGATTGACCTCTGTTGGGAGTGTCTGTGTAGAGGACTAACATCTTCACTTCTTTGTGTGTACCTACAAATAATCATGTTAGCAGTGTAAGTATTGATTTTAGGGTTATCAATAAAACTTAGAAAGAAGCAAATTTGCAAATATGGATTCTATGAATAATAATGACCAAATGTCTATTGTTGTCCCTTCATTTACTTTCAGCCTCTCAGCTTCTTTGTATTTGAAATGCATGTTTTGGAGATATCATGAAGTTGAGTCTTTAAAAAAAAAAAATCTATTCTGATAATTTTTGTCTTTTAACTGGAATTTTAGTCTGTTACTATTGTAGTTATTGTATGTGTCTACCATTTTGTTATTTGTTTTCTGTCCTCTCTCTTTTATGTTCCTCTATTTCACCTCTTTTGCATTCGTTTAGATGAATTAAAGGTTATTTTTTAGAATCCCAATGGAAATTTATGTATTAGGGTTTTAGCAATGCATCATGTAATTTTAAAATAACTTCTCTTGTGAGAGGGGGCACCGGGGTGGCTCAGCTTGTAAAGCGGCTGCCTTCAGCTCAGGTCATGATCCCAGGGTCCTAGGATTGAGTCCTACAACAGGCTCCCTGCTCTGCAGAGAGCCTCTTCTCCTTCTCCCTCTGGCTGTCATTCTGCCTACTTGTGTTCTCTATCTCTCTGTCAAATAAATTAAAAAAAAAAAAATTTCTCCTGTGAGTACAATGTGCACCTTTGTTTTTCAGTCTACTTAGAAATAATATACCAATTCTTGTAAAATGTAGCAACATTGTAAGTGCAAAAGTCCATTTTCCTCCTCCAAACTTTTAGACTAGGAAAGGAAGCATATTGGGCTTTTTGTGCCAGTCTCCGTTATTGCTGCAGAGAAGCAGCCATACTGAGTATGTAAGGGAATGGGCATAACTGCATTCCAATAAAAAAAAATTTACAAAAACAGGATGTAATATGCTGACCTCTGCTTTACACTTCATGCTATCGTTTTCATATATATTATTTCTACCTATTGCATAAACACTATAAAACAATGTTTTAATATTTTTAAACTATCATATGTATTTTAAAGAAACTAAGAAAAAGTAGTCTTTTATACTTACTTATGTCTATACGTTTATTATTTCTGGAGCAATTCTTTCCTGCTGGAATATCTGTTTTCACTGGTACCATTTTCCTTAAGCCTGAATAATGAATGTCCTTTCTCATTTTTGTAATAATATCCTTTCTCATTTGCTAAAAATGCCATTAACAATTCTCTCCCTTTTTGTTTTTTAACCTGAAAATATAATTTTTATTTCACTTTCATTCCTGAAAAATATTTTGCAAGATAAAGAATTTGGCTGAACAGATTATTTTTGTGTTATTTTCTTTTTCCCCAATTTACCCTTTAAGGTACTTGTTCTACAGACTTCCTGCCTCCATGGTTTCTGATGAGAAGCAGTTGTTTTTTCAAATCATTGTTTTCCTGTATGTAATGTGTTGTATTTGTTTGGCTGTTTTCTTCTTAAATTTTGGTTTTCAGCAACATGATTTTAATGGGTCTAGGAATAGTTTTATTTGCAGTTATTTTTCTTTGAGTTTGCTTTACTTCAGCCTGTGAATTTATGACTGTACCAATTTTAGAACATTTTTAAAACATTACTTTTTCAAAAAAATTTTTCTGCCCCATGGTATTCCTCATCTTCTTCTGACACTTATTAAACATATAGTAAATCTCTGTTGAATTTTTTATTGTACCCTTTTCTATTTCTTCTATTTTTCTATTGTATCCTTTTCTATCCTTTCTATTCTGCACATTAGGTAATTTCTATTGATTAATCTTTAAGTTCACTATTTCCTCTGTTATTTCATTCTTCTGTTAAGCTTATTCAATAAATCTTTCTTTTTTCTTTTTTTAATTTTATTTGGTGTGTGTGTGTGTTCCAAAATTCATTGTTTATGCACCACACCCAGTGTTCCATGCAATACATGCCATCCTTAATACCCACCACAAGGCTCACCCAACCCCCCACCCCCCTCCTTTCCGACTGTGGACTCTGGGAAATTTTCATTGTTTGCATTTATCTGTGGGTATTTTCCCTTATAATTATTGTGCAGAGTTATAAAAGGGTGGCTTCAAAATCCTTCTCTGAATAATTTAATAATTTGATTGTATTGGGTTTCTTTCTATTGATATTCTTTAAGTTACATCTTCCTGGTTATTTAATGCAAGTAATTTGGATTGTATCTGTGACAATGTCAATGTTATGCTCTGCAGACTCTGGATTATATTTCCCTGAGAATTATTGTTATTTATTTATTTTTTTAGCAAGAAAATAACTTTACTGTTGACAACCTATAAATTATGCCTCTTGGGTAGTAGCTAAAATTTCAGTTCAATTCTTCTGTTTTTTAGTTAGATTGCTTAGAGTTTCTTCTTACACATGAATTGTTTAGGAGTTAGCCAGAAATCTGCAGACACAATAAGCAGCTTCCCTCTCTGGCTCTCTCTTTTCCAGAAACTTGTGGTCACTCTGAAATTCTTATTCCCTACTTTCTTACCTTCTAGGCTACTGTTGCCCCAAACTTTGTTCTTTGCTTCTTATGTTGGAGTCTTAGAAAATCTCTGCAGTATCAATGGCAGCTTTCTTCCAGTATAAAAGCCATAGAAATTAAGATTTCACCATTTGATGTTCCCTTTGTCCACGTACTTATTTCTCTATATAATCTGTGTGCTTTTGTTTACTCTCCAGTGCCAATAGGTAATTTGTGTTTGCTTTTCCTGTTTATTTTTATTTATTTTTTGTCCAAATTTCAGTGCTATTATTTATTTATTTTTTTTTTTAAAGATTTTATTTATTTATTTGACAGACAGAGATCACAAGTAGGCAAAGAGGCAGGCAGAGAGAGAGGAAGGGAAGCAGGCTCCCCGCTGAGCAGAGAGCCCGACGTGGGGCTCGATCCCAGGACCCTGGGATCATGACCTGGGCTGAAGGCAGAGGCTTTAACCCACTGAGCCACCCAGGTGCCCCAGTGCTATTATTTTTAGGAAGATCAATCCAATAGGAACTTGCTCACTCTTCTTAGAAGCAGATTTCAGAAACTTGGATTTTTGTTTTTAAAATATTTAAACAACTCCATTGTTTTCCAGAGTAGCTCCTTTTATTGCAAAAGTATTCATAATGAGGTTTAAGTTCATTTTTAAAATTTTTTTTATAAATCTCTTTTTGCATTAAAAAGCAAACATGAATTGCAGATATCTTACTGAAGTCTTAGTATTCGCCCCACCTGCCAAAACATTATAGCCCTTACAATTTATTGTAATCACAGAGTGATTTAAGGCATTTCTACCTGACAGCAATGATAAAATTAATAGCTAAGACAAATATTTATAGGCTGAAGGAGTTTGATAAACTAGGCTTAAAATGGTTTGAGAATCAAAATGCTTATATTGTGCCTCTCTCTTGCAATAATTGCATTATATCTGGCAATGTATTAAATGTCTCTGAGCCTCAGTTTTCTCACTTATGACAATAGGATTATTATATATTCCTACTTTTATCATTGACATATACATGAATATAACATATAAATAAATTTTAAAAGTCATACAAATGCTGTTTCTGTACTGTTTCTGTGATTATTAGTATCTGATTTCATAAGAATAGTTTTCAGTCTGTTCATTGATTAACAAGACTGAAAATGCCTATATGTTTAGGAATAGGCAAAAGTCCTTTGTTACACATGCACTGGAATGTGAGGGTGAGGACAAGGACTGTACTTGTGGGATGTTTTTGATTTTAGGTTTTTTTGTTTGTTTGTTTTACTTTATATTATGTTGTCTGTGAAGATTACTTTTTAAAACAGTATGACTTAATACACTGAAGCAAGAAGAATTACTTGGTTTTGTTGAAATGCAAATAATAATATAACGGTATATTTTTTACATTTTACTTTATATTTATTGGAAAGTTAATTTTTAAACTTAACCTTAAATTTCTTTTTTTTAAAAGATTTTATTTATTTATTTGACAGAGAGAGAGAGAAAGAGATCACAAGTAGGCAGAGAGGCAGGCAGAGAGAGAGGGGGAAGCAGGTCCCTGCTGAGCAGAGAGCCTGATGTGGGCTACAATCCCAGGACCCTGAGACCATGACCTGAGCCGAAGGCAGAAGATTAACCCACTGAGCCACCCAGGCACCACTTAACCTTAAATTTCAAATGAAATTTAAATGAATGATAGCAGACAAATGGGTGCTTTAAAAAAGACACAAAGCCAGCTATTTGTAACATTATAGAATTAATTCTCTAACTTGATTTTAAAAATATATTAGTACTTCAAGAACATACATTAATGGTTAATTCTATCAGTTCCCAAATATTCTCAACCCAATGACAATCCAAACCTTCTCCTGTGAAATGCTTCTGATAAAATTAACCACTAATTAATGTCATTAAACGCTCTCTCTCAATAGAGGATGAAGTTAAGGAACTGTCTTACATGATTGTGGAGAGGCTGGAAAATTTGAAATTCATAGGGCAGGTAAGTAAACTGGAAATTCGGGCAGGTGTTGATGCTATACTCTTAAGCAAAATTTTTTCTTCCTCAAGAAACCTCAGTTTTTGTTCTTAAGGTCTTTCAGCTGATTGGATAAACCCCCTCACATTACTGAAGTTAATCTCCTTTACTTAAAGTCAACTGATTATAGATGTTAACCACAGCTATAAAGTAACATTAGTAAAACCTAGATTAGTTTTTAATCAAATAACTGGTGACTATAGCTAGCTAAGCTGACCAAAAAAAAGCTAACCATACTTCTACAATATTAAACTATTAAAAAAAAATATGTTGGTTTTCAGTGTCATGGTTCTAATGAAGCAATGAAGCCATCATAGGAAAGACTGGAGAGAAGAATTAACCATAGAATCCTTTGCTCAGTATTTGTCTGCTGCCTCAAATGTCTGTGTTTAGAACTGAAATATAGCTCCAAATAGCTACCCAGAGCTTGAACAAGCCCAAAGGCTCTCTGTTTCTGGAACCTTGATTATCCAGCTCTTGCTTAATTCTGAGTCCTTCAGAATAATAATGTTATATAATAATAATAATGCTTTACTTAGAAAAGAGCACAAATGAGCAATGGGTACTTATTTTGATCTGCTTATAGTAAAATAATAATCAGAAATGAAATGACTTTCAGTTCCCCAGATTAATGGAAACTAAGTCTGGAAACCCACCAGACTTGAGCCAGTTTGCATGCCTGAGGAGACTGCAAGAGAGATCTGATTATAATCTGAAATAATCTACTGAGTATTTCAGTAGAAAAACTACTCAACTAGAGTACACATGCCAATCTTGAAATGGCCACATGAAGTATGTTTTCCCTCATAAAAATAATAAAGGCTTACGTCCAAATTAAGTATTCAAACCATTTGGAGTAATGTCAGATTAATACAAATATCAAATTAATTTTGAGTTTAAAAAAATAGACAAAACAGAGAACACATCATTCACAAAATAAACTTGAAAACCCAATTATTTTAAAAGAAGTGTCACTATTAAATTTTTCCATAGATAGTAATTTGCTTATTCTGTTCATTCATGAATTGACTAATTTTTTTTAAAGATTTTATTTATTTATTTGAGAGAGAGAATGAGAGAGAGAGAGAGAGAGCATCAGAGGGGCGAGGGTCAGAGGGAGAAGCAGACTCCCTGCTGAGCAGGGAGCCCAATGCCGGACTCCATCCTGGGACTCCAGGATCATGACCTGAGCTGAAGGCAGTCACTTAACCAACTGAGCCACCCAGGCACCTGACTAATGGTTTTAATTCTTAAACTGGTAGATGTAAAAGAGAAATGAAATGTTGAAGAAATTTATCCTATCCCTTAATCATTTTCATACCAAATATTCAGAGTAAAGGTTTTATATTTGTTAGGTGATCTTAAATGTAAAAATCTTGATGCTATTATGCAAGTTTCTACTGGCCAAGACTCTAATAAGACATAATAAAGTGTGTTTTTATTCCCTCACAGAAAACCATACTGTTTAAGTTAAGCAATCATGTTTCATTTTTACAAAAATCTTAATATAATCATTAAAACTGTTAAAAGATTATCTCAAAAATGTCTCTAATACTATCTTTAAGTATTAAGCATAATACCTTGAAAAAGTCCATACATTAGCACTTCTGCTGCCACTCAAACTGCATTTTCCAGGTAGCCCTATTCCAATAGCATATTTCTATCTGGGCTTATGAAATGCTCCTCTGTGTCAGCTGAATCAATCAACTGGATATTTTAAATACTTGAATGGCAATTTACATAATACTTATTTTCAAATCTGCTCTAGGAACCATGTGATATAATCAATACAATGGTTACCTGTATATATGGCTTTCTGTGTATATAAAAAGTCAATTGATTTTTGTACATTGATTTTGTATTTTGCAACTGTTTAAAATTAATTTATTAGCTCTTACAGTTTTTTGTTAATTCTTTTTCTACATATAAGACCATCATCTAAGAACGGAGATAGTTTTACATCTTTCTTTACATTTTGGATGCATTTTCTTTTTCTTGCCTAATTGCTTTGGGAGGACTCTTTATGGTAAATAGAAGTGGCAAGAGTGGGCATCCTTGCTCTATTCCTGATCTTAGAGCTTTGAATTTTTCACAAATGATGTTATCTGAGGACTTTTCATATGTGATCTTTACTAAGTTGAGGTAATTTCCTTCTATTTCTAGTTTATTGAATTTTTTTATCATAAAAGGTTACTGAATTTTGTCAGATTTTTTTGCATCAATTAAGATTATTATGTGGGTTTTGACCTTCATTCAGTTAGTAATGGAATATTATATTAATTTTTTCCAAATGCTGAATCATCCTTACAGTCCAGGAATAAATCACACTTGATCCTGATATACAGTTGACCCTTGAACAAAGCAGGGGTTAAACACACTGCCTCCTGCACAGCTGAAAAATCTGTGTATAACTTTTGACTCCCCAGAAAATTAACTGCAAATGACTACTGTTGACTAGAAGCCTTACTGATAATGTAAACAGTTCATTAACAAACATTTTGTATATGTATTACATACTACTCTCACAATAAAGTAAGCTGGAGAAAATAAAATGTTATTAAGAAAATAGTAAGAAAGAGTAAATGCATTCATAGTACTATACTGTATCAAAAAATTCCATGTGTAAGTGGACCTGCACAGTTCAAAGCCATGTTGTTCAAAGGTCAATTATATAATACTTTTAATGTTCTGTTAAATTCAGTTTACTAGTATTTTGTTGAAAAATTTTACATCTATTTTCATCAGAGATATGGAAATTTTTCTTCTAATATCTTTATCCTGTTTTGGTATCAGGATAATGCTGGCCTCATAAAATAAATTTGAAAGTGTTTCCTTCTTTTTGAATTTTTAGAAAAATTTGGGAAGGACTGGTGTTGGGTTTTCTGGTTGGTTTGTTTAATTTTTAGTAGAATTTGCCAATGAAGGCATTGGGTCCTAAGTGTTTATTTGCAGATTCACCTAAAGCAATTGTAATGATTTCCTGAAGGCTGTTCAGTTCTTCAAATTGATTTTTATAAATGACACATTAGTTCAATATTCTTTAATAATTAACTGCTGCATATCAAGCAAAGATTTAAAATCAGAAAAATATGAGCTAATAAAGTAACCAGCTACTCATTTTTAAAAATAATTGTGTGTAATGCTCCTATTGCCTATACCCAAACATTTAAAATTCCTCAAATTCTTAAAATTCTTAAGTATTACTTTAAAAGAATGGGTTTTAGTTCAACCGAATTCACCGTTATATGTTAAAATTTGCCCCTTTCAGCATCCAATTTATCTCCTTAGAACAATATTTTTATCTATCCAGATAAGTTTTTTTTTTTCATTAATGATAACCATATTTTCCTGGGAATCCTTTATCATTAGTGACAAGTTTTAAATCTAAAAATTAATCACTGGCTCATAAGATTTCCAATAGGTACAAACTGGAAGAGTCCTCAAATCCTGAATTTTAGAATGAATTATTTTTATGTTCCAATGTTACAAAAGTGTAACACATAAATAGTCATTGAAAAGGGGATAAGTTAAATTGTGAAAATATTTTCAGAGCTCATGTAACATTAACAACTACTTTTTTTTTTTTTTTTTTTTTTTTTGCCTGTCTCTAACTTGGAAATAACTGAGGACCCAACCATATCACTCAGTTATAATTTTATGCAGATTCAGCCCCAGGACTCACAAAAGCAGTTATGATTTAGTGTGTTCTATTGCTCAACATTTGCTGAACGAACTACATGAAAAACACTCAATAAATTCAATAGTATAGTGGTTAACAAGATATACAGTCCCTGTCTCCAAGATTCAACAATCTGGATGGATATCCTAGGAAGAGCAGATGTAAATAAAAAGTGGTATAATAAATCCTCTGCTGGCTATAACTATAGGGTGCTACATGAGCACATAGTGGGACACCAAATTCACTCTGATATTGGCAGATAAGCCTTTTTACTGGAAATGATGTATTAGTTGTGACCCACAGAACATGAATGAGTTAGGTAAGGGAAGAGAGAAATTAAGGTAGAATACTTTGATAGGAAGAACATTATGCACAAAGACATAGACCTAACAGGGAGCATGGTGATTTGTGTAAAAATAAGTTAATATCATTGAAAAACAACGTGAAGTGGAAAATAAATGAGAAGAGACTAGAGAACTAAAGAGAAGTTTGTATTTCATTTTAAGGATAATGAAAATATTCAAAGAGATGCCATAATGCATTTGGAGCTTTAAAAAGATCACTCTAGCTGCCATATGGAAAATGTATTTGAGATTATGAAAATCAAATGTAGAGACTTTTCTTTAATTAAATCCAGGAGAAGGGGAAAAGACAGCAAAAAAAAAAAAATTGGGACAACTGGGTAAATTTAAATATGGACTGTATACTCGATTATCATCTATCAATGTTAAATTGTCAGAGCATGATAATTACATTGTAGTTATGTAAGAGAATGTCCTAGTTCTTAAAAATAAGTGACAAACTACTTAGGGAAAAACTGTCATTAAGTCTGCAACTAAATCTCAAATAATTTAGTAGGGATAGAGGGAGAAACAGGAGGGGAGAGAGAGAGAATTGGTTAGGGGAGGAAGGTGAATGCACTAAGTAATAAATGGTGAACTGAGGTGAAGAGAATGTAGATGAATATTGTACTATTCTTACAAGTTTTTCTGTAGGCTTGATTTTTTTTCAGAAAATGAAAACGTTCTAATGAAAAAAGAAGAAAAAGTCAAATAATGATGTATTAATGGTAGATAGGAATAAAGACTCTTCTGGTGATCCACATATGAGATGATGGTATTTTTCTTTGGCCTGGATACTAAGGAATTAGCTCCAGGATTTAGTATAATTCTTCCCCCCACCCCCAAACACACACATACACCTACATCTTACAAGTTACTTGAATTTTTTTTTTCTCATATGGTTTGCTGAAAGCAAAAGTTACATAAGAGATGATTTGTTATCTCTAAATTGAAAGATACTCTTACAGTTAAAGATCTATGTACCCAGCAGACGGGCCCTGCCTCAAGGTGTCTTCATCAGGCTGTCATTTCACCTTCCACTGATGTATTCTTACAATTACTACATAGTTATGAAAAATCAAGCTTTTGATCCCCAGAAAGTGATAGTAACTAATTAATTAATTGATTAATTAATCTGGGTCTGGTATTGTTATTGCATCAGTAGTGATCACTGTGCAACTTGTTGGAGGTGGTCACTTTTGTTTCTTTGTTTGTATAAGCTCGTGTTAAAGTTTTCCTTAAATTGAGTTTATGTTTTGTTAATATACTGTCCACCACTATTTCTTTGAATAACAGTTTAATCCATTAATAGGTTCAAAAGTCCATTATTAGTAGTAAAAAGACAGGATAAACATCTTAGACATTCAAAATTGCAACTGCTAAGCTTTTGTATATGCATATGTTACCTGTGTACAAAAATACTAATCATCAGAAACAGGTCTTATGGACTCCACTAGTTTAAATCAGGGTGCTATCAGTCAGGAAAATAGCAATGAACACTTACATTGCATTTTCTACCTGTCAGGCATTCTTCTAGAGCTTTACTTATATAAATTCATTTATTACCCACCATAAATCTTTATTGATACCATTATGATAATTTTTATTTTACAGAGAAGGAAATTGAGTGCAGGAGTTTAATGTCACAGAGTAAGCACTTCAGTCTGATGACAAACCCAGGCAATCTGGCTGTTGATCTATATTAGGAAGGGGGAAGTGACTTTGTGATAGGCTCAGGAATTATGAGGGAAAGATCTTGTCAATTGCATTTCTAAAAATGTCTCTTCATATATCAATATTGCATTTTAAATGTTAAATATACTTAAAATTATGAAGCTAATGACAACCAATGTGATAAGAGTATTCTACATTGGTAGTCCCAATTATGAAGTACATTATATGAGTTGATAACTTGCTTTATGTCTCTGGTCCATGCAGTATGCTTCTGTCTTATAAACAAAACATCATGGTGAAGTTTTTTTTAGTGCCAAATATCACACGGTAAGCATACATGCCCCTCATTCTACCTTTGACTGTCTTGAGCCAGTTAACTTGCTCACTTACTGCAGCAAACCTCTAATGTCAGATCGTAGATCCCTAACATCTCTTTACTGATTTTTATTTTATTGAAGATTCAGACTTATTTAATACAGGCTTACATAACTAATCTTTCTGAATAGTTTTCTATGTAGGATTTGGTCTTTGGCTTGCACACTATAGTCATTTGTCACTGTTGACATTTTAGGACTCACTGTAATAAAGAATAGTATCTATCAATGTCCATGTTTTTGAATACAAATAATCCCTAAAAAATGAAAACTGGACAATGCTACATATCTGGAATAATTCTGTAGTTTCATCATCATTGTCTTTTTTATACATATTTATGTAATATTTTAAAACATGCAAATCTCCTATGTAAAGTTCATTAGACATAGTTATAACTTTTTTTTTAGACATAGTTATAACTTAATAGAATGTTTAAACATAAATTCATTTTCAAATTAAGCTATTTTTATCAAAACAATAATCAGAAATCCCATAATTAAATACGATAGTTATTATAGCTTATAAACAAAAAGAAATAAAAAATATTGCCACAGGGCGCCTGGGTAGCTCAGTGGGTTAAGCCGCTGCCTTCGGCTCAGGTCATGATCTCAGGGTCCTGGAATCGAGTCCCGCATCAGGTTCTCTGCTCAATGGGGAGCCTGCCTCCCTCTCTCTCTCTCTGCCTGCCTCTCTGCCTACTTGTGAACTCTGCCTGTCAAATAAATAAATAAATAAATAAAATCTTAAAAAATATATTGCCACACTGATTATCAATTTTTTATTCAGTAAGTGTAAGGGATCCACCTATGAATAAGACATGTGTATTGCTTATTCTTGCAAAACATAAAATAAAGCCTAATAAGTACCAAAAAAAAAAAAAAAAAGAAAAAGAAAGAAAGAAAAACTACAGGATATTAGAGGAGAACCTGGAAGGTATATCCAAATCTATAGTGGAGAATTAGGGAGGTGATCTCAGAAGAAGTCACATGTACCTTAAGACCCAAAGCAGCTAGGCTTTCAATGAAGGCTCCAAAAATGTAGCATTATTCCACTTGAATTAGCAAATAATCAAAAAATAGTTCAATGACTTGCACAGTGTCTGTACAACTGGAATTAGAATCTTCTCATTTAATTGTTGAACTGTTCAACTTAATTTGGTTTGAAAATATTTAAACTTTAGTTCTAAGGATTCTAATTCCTAAAAGGCTAATAAGATTATAAAAACAGAACTTATGCAAATAACAGCATACAGAAGTCTAGCAAAAAAAATAAACATTCTTTCATACAAGCAAGGAACGTATAATTATTTTTGTCCAACTGAAACTAGATAAAGTTTGTGTTCATTAATACTCTGTGCACACTGAATGTCAGCAATTCTAGGAAAATTACAGAAAAGAAAAACTCACCATCGAGGACCTCAATTTTTACAGAAGATTACCCTCACCAAAATTTTTAAATTCTCTTTTCATAGTTATAGTAAACTAATATGTACTTGGAAGTATCTAAGTCCATATGATTTCATGCAATCTTTCAAATAGAAAACAAAATTTTAATTTATGGACTGTCAACACTTGTGACCTCCTCTTTAAGGGAATAATGTCCCCAGGGAATCAGAAGTATTCAAAATTCAAAAAAAAGTATTTGTCTACTTTAATTGCACTGTTTGTTTGTTTTAAAGATTTTATTTATTTGACAGAGAGAGAGAGAGTGCACGCACAAGTAGGCAGAGTGGCGGGCAGAGGCAGGTTCTCTGCAGAGCAGGGAACCAGATGTGGGGCTTGATCCCAGAATCCTGGGATCATGACCTGAGCCAAAGGCAGAAGTGTAACCACTGAGCCACCCAGGTGCCCCTTTAATTGCATTGTTAGTGGTAAAAGTCTTTTAGGCCAGATGAATTATTACCCCTCTTTAGAATCCTTGTGCCAGCATACCTCCTAATACAAAATAGGTGCTCAGCAAAATGGGATGGATTCATCAATTACATTAATCCTAAGTAAGTTTCTACTGATGTATTTTCTCTATAGGGCATTAGATTTTTGTGCTTCTACACATTGCTACCAAATTTTAAGGGGAAATTAAAGAAACAACATTTAGAAGATACCAAGCTTTTAAATACTGTAACTTGGTAACATTGCCCAATCTGGTGTAGTCATTCCTTTATCAGTTAATTCTTTCTGCATTTTTGTCCAACAAAGGCTAACTTTTTTTACATATTGTATATGTGATATTATATATATATATATATAATATAGTATTATATATACTATATAATACTATTATGTGTATATACCCAAACACGCATATATATATATATATATATATATATGTGCACATAGGCTTATATATATATGTGTGTATTTGAGTACAATAATACATTCTTCAACAAACCAAACCTCTAAAGATTCTTTTGATGAATCAATTTCTTTCAAATAATCTTTTCAGCTTTAAAAAACATCCTTTAGATAAATGATACAATTACTTATCAAAACTGGACATGAGGGGTGCCTGGGAGGCTCAGTTGATTAAGCATCTGCCTTTGGCTCAGGTCATGGTCCCAGGGTCCTGGGATTGAGCCCACGTTGGGCTCCCTGCTCAGTGGGAAGATTGCTTCTCCCTCTGCCTGCTGACGCCCCTGCTTGTACGTGCTCTCTCTCTCTTTCAAGTAAGTAAAATATTTTAAAAATTAAAAAAAAAAAAAAAAACTGGACACAAAATTCTGCCTTGTAGGTCCCCTCAACTCCTTTCTTTTAAATTCAATTATCTTTTTTTTTTTTTTAGCAAACTGTTTGTAGAAATATTTTTTTGTAAAAGTGAACTTAAGAAATTAATGAGAACAGGAAACGTAGTTAAAAATTAGGAGACCAACTTAAGGGAGTGCTAAAGAATTAAAATCACTGTAAGCATATACTTTTTTTTTAATGACTCATACTTTCACGCAGTAGAGAAATTCTTCTTTGAATATGTGCACTTTTGATTCATAAACCATAACTAGGTAGAAAATAGAACAATATAATTGAGATGACTTAAACCATTCACTTGCAATTTTGTAATTTGATAAAAGGCACATTCTTTTTGAATATTCAAAAAATCAATAGCATTATTAGACATTTACAAATGTCTACACCACTGAAGTAAATATAAAGAAATGTTTAGAGTCAGCTTAAAAAAATAAAACTGAGCTTTCACATATATAAGACAGCAGCGCCTCTAATTACCCTAGGCCTTTAAACTCTTTACTTTTATAGAAGTGTGTTACAATTGTCATCTAAAGGGGTTGGAAAGAGGAATAAAGTGACCTCATTATATTATGTGGCAAATAGCATGAAATATTCCAAACCATAATTCTCAAATGAGACCCTCGAAAAAGGCACAGAGCTCAAAGAAAAAGGAGAAAGTAATTGGGGAATATTAGAAATATAAAGGACACAAAAATATTTCAGAGTCAGTGAATACTATTCGATCATTACTATTTAAACAGCCAAGCCAGTGGGGTCTTACATAAAATTTGTCAGCTGAGCTTATCAGAGGGCTTCTATGAGTACGAAAAATAGTCTTTCCTTTTTCTTTACTTTTCATAACAAAGACTCTGAGGTAAAATAATAGTAGTCATTTAAAAAATGGGTTATATTATTGTTCATCCCTAATGAAAACATTGAAGCTATACATTTGGAAATATCTGTATAAGCAAATATTTTTCACTATGAAGTGCCTCTATAAGAATATATCTCTGGTGAATCTAAAACAACTACCGTATATTAAATTTTAACATGCCAATTCATTCAATTGTATTTTTGAAATGTTTCTACTTAACAAAAATAGAAAAATACTATTTTGGGAAGGAAAAAGGCATCCAAAAATATATTTAGTATGATTCAAATACTGTGAAGAAAACATACATGATTTCCTGTAGTTTCACAAGACAAAGATGCATTGAGAAAATATATTTATGAAAAATAGACAATTTTGTCAATAAAATATTAAAATAAATGTCTTTAAGTCTAATTAAAATATACTAAACATACTTTAGAATGAATTTTTTAATTTTCAAGTATGTTATTCTATAATATATGGACTGTTCTTTTCTTACTTTATCAATATCTATCAGTTTTCCTCTAGATCATAGAGCTTCTGAACACCTTCTGAAGTGATGTTATTTTAATTGCTCAATAAATAAATTTTTCCAAAAAGTGGATAAATGTAACCACGAGCAAATAACAAACTGCAAAGTCTATCTAAATCTCCTTGTTTGTCTGGATACTCCAGTAACTTCAAACAAACAGCATTATGTTGGCTAAATTTTCAGTAAAAACTTTGATGACTGGGAATTCACACTTGAGAAGAAAGGAGAGAACCGAGTTCCAGTGATTTATAGCAAAAAAAAAAAAAGGGGGGGGGTATGTTCAAGGGAAATCATGCCTAATTGATTTTTTTTTGTGTGTACAATTAAGAGAAAATAATATATATTATAGTAGAAAATCAGAAACATAGAAGAAATTCAATATATGACCTCAGACACATATATCATAACTACTCCTTCTATATGGGTTTCTAAAAAAGAAATACAAGTATAGTTTAGACCAGAAACAAAATATCAGATGGTTGATCATCTGAGATTTTATCATTCTCTGTGTGTGTTCATGCAAATGTGTGTGTACTTCATATATAACCTTGGTTATTCAAATTAAGAAAATATCCTATAATAATTATTTCTCCAACAGATGTGCCCTGAAACAGCCAAGAACCAAAATATACAGTGTGACTCTCACCATAGTATTCTAGCTTTTAATGTAAGAAGAATTCAGGCAAAATGTCAAACGACATAGTATTATACTATCATCAGCATCTAGATTAATTCTTTATGTCTTATTTTCCTTGTGTAATGTATATTCTCTTAGTTATGTCAAAAAATAAAATTAATGGTGAACAATTTCCACTGAATACAGAAAGTTATAACCACAACCTCTAAAATGTTTGTTGAATAAATTAAGTGACACCACAAAAAAAAAAAAAAAGGCTTAAAAAGCCCTGTAGTATAGTTAAAAAGCTATTGTAGTATAATTTAGTCCCATAACAACATCTTGGTTATCTTCAAACATAAATTCTATTATTTTCCACCTGAAGTTGAAAAAGGAATTTTTATGCTGTGAACTACAAAGGAGGACATTTTTGGAATTGTTGAAATATTGCTGTGCAGAGAGAACATCAAATCAAACAGAAATAATGTCACTGAAATATGTACCACATGTGCATCAATATATTGCCCTGGTTTGCATGACTGACTCCTACAAGCACACTCCAGTAACCATGGATTTTTGAATATTAAGTCTGTGAGAACTAATTGCAATTTATTGAATATGTCAGTGAAGCAGAACTTCAGTAAATCAAGTCCAAGTAGTAGGTAGCTTATAGCATTTTTTTCCTGGTTCTTTTAACCAAATGACGGTTTCTTCTTTCAATCAGCGAAAGTTATACAAATAGTCTAGAAACTTGCTGTGGCAGAAGAGTAATGGTTGAAAGATCAGATGATCCTGTTTTATGACCCTTGGCACAAAGATTAAACCCTCTACTTCCAGCAATGCACAATTTCATGCTATTTCAGGGAGCTTGACCCTGAACTGAACTTTCTTCAGACTGTTCAGTTCAATCTGAATTTATAAGAGTTACTGACAGTCTGTAGCATGTAATGAAAAAAATAATGGAGGGACAGCTGTTTGCTTTCACAACCCTGCCATTGATGTTGCAAGAGGAAAAACTGTGGGGTTGGTGGATTCAGAAGAAAATGAGATGGGATTTAACATTTGTAAAGAGGAATCCTTTTGTTATGTACCTGATTTGGAGTATATCTCTGGCAGTGGAATCGAATTTGGGATAGTTTTCTTTGCAAAGCAGCAAGGAACGTAACTAATTTTCTAGTAGCTGACTGTGTTGTTTATTTGGGCATCTGATTAAATGTTACGAATTTTTTTTCTTTCTTAGGTCTAACACCATTTGAAATACATGGGAAAATTTCTTAAAAATGGGCAAATTTACAAACTTATCATTTTGCGACAGGATTATTTTAAATTCCTTACAGAAATATTTTTTATTTGAATCATTATACAGAGAATATACTGATATTTTTGTATTTGGAATTAAAATACCATAGGTTATGAAATTTATCGGAATGTTTTTACATGTGTATAGAATCTCTTACTCTAATATAATCATACAGAAAATTTGCTTTTTGAGAAAAAAGTTTCACTTTCCCCTACAATAGTACAATAAGAAAATGTGACCCAGATTCCATTAAACCTATCGAGAAATCAAATTTCACAATGACAATTATCACTGAGCTTTATAACTGAAATCTATGAAATATGGCATTTAAAACTTTAGAGAAGAGAAATTTAGGATGATAAAACTACTTGTACAGTTCTGAATTAAAACATGAAATTCTTAAAAGGTTTCTGGAAGACATAGCACTGTCTCTGGAAAAAATACAGAGGCTCCCTTCCACAATTTAAAGACACAGAACAACAGTTGTCAGTAACATTCACAGAATGAAATAATAGGGGATACTGATATACTTTAGGGGCTTATGTGCTTTTTTATAAATTATAAAATATCATTTCAATTAGTATAAATGGTAGCATTAAACAGAATTAACCTTTACTCACAGGGTTAGTAATTTTGTTAAATGAGAACTAAAAACTTGGAGAAAAAGCAATTGAACTTTGACAATTCATGTTAAATGGAATAAATGACTTTTCCATTTATTAATACAAAGCCAACTAGTTCTAATTTTCTCTCTCACTCTGTCAGGGTAATATGAAGTTAAGTATTATACATTACATCTCATGATATAAATCACAAGACATCTTGTACTATCCTTAAAGTTAATATGGTTAGAGAGGGCATGTGTAATTTGACTTCAGGCTAGACACATGGTCCAGACATAGTCAATCAGAGTTCCCCAGGTTACAGTGATTGGTCCAAAAGATCACATGATCCCAACAGCCAATCACAGTCCCTCAATGAAAATGGATATATTAAAGTTACAGGTAAAAGTCTCTCTTATTATAGAATTATAAGGGGTATTGACCATGTAATGCTAGAGGGTTAAAAAGACATTGTCTCTGTGTCTCCTGTGTGTACATGAACACATCACACACACAAACCAGATTTGGGCAAAAAGAGTGAGGGACAGGGTAGGATTGAGAGATTTAATAACAGCAGCAACAAATTCTGGGGCAAATGGGAGTTTTTAAATCTTATAAATACTAATTTTAGGCACAACTATTGTTCATCTTCTGAGTTCACTAATCTTTTTTTTTTTTTTTTTTTTAGGTTTATTTATTTATTTGAGAGAGAGAAAGAGAGAGAAAGCACAAGAGTGGGAAGGGTAGGGAGAGAGAATCTCTAGCAGACTCCCTGCCAAGCCTGACTGGATATGGGGCTCCATCCCAGGATCCTGAGATCATCACCTGAGCCAAAACCAAGAGTCCCACTGCCTAACCAACTGAGCCACCCAGGCACCAATGGCTGATAAAATTCTTATTTTTCATCTTGAAAGTTGCTTTAATTTTTTTTTTTTTTTAAATTTTCAAGACCTCATGATTTCTTCTGTGATACTGCTTCTGTTCTTCAGGCATGTTTACAATCCAAGAAACAAGATTCATAATTGAGAGTATGTGGTTTGTATCATTTAGAAACCAAAACCCAAAATTTAATCACCACCCCCCACACACACCAAAACAGAACTGGAATTAAGATACATCTATTACTAATAGCCTACCCCCATTTAAAGATCACTGCTTTTTAATATGGGCATGACTGAACTTTTAAAAGATTGTTTTCCAGGGCCTGAGGTAAACTGACATTTTCCCTTCACTTCTGAATGCCACAGTTTTACTTCCATGGTATTCTGTAATCCACTTGCTTCATTCTTTCCTTCTTTTACACACAAACACACACACACACACACACACACACAGATGCATGCAATTCTTTTCCAGCGAAGTCAATATTCAGTATTTTACATTATATGTGTGTGCATACATATATATATGAAAATCAGAATATTATGCATTTATTTCCACCATTCTCTGCTTCGAAAACACCCTAGAGATGGCATGTCATACCTAGATATTCTAATATGTTACTTAATACAAAGTTCAGATGCAACTATCTATAAAATAACACCGTGATAAAGTGTTAAAATATGGCCTGTTCGTGTGAAAAAAAATCTGTTAGAAATAACAAGTACAGATATAGCTGTTGGTTCAAACAAGGTAATATTCATCCACTATAAAATTTAAAAGTGCAGTTAAAATCATCTGGGCCTTTCAATGATGTTTTTAGTAGACAAGTGTTTTAAAATGGTGATTTTTTTTAAATTTTACTTTTTTATTTTTGGGGGGAAAGGGAGAGGATCTCAAGCAGACACTACACTGAGCACAGAGCCCCCCATGGGGCTTGATGTTATGATCCCAAAATCACCACCTGAGCCAAAATCAGCAGTCCAAAGCTTAACTGACTGCCACCACGGCACCCAAAAATGTTGATGATTTTAACCTAACTCTCACTTAAAATGATTTAAAATAATTTTACTTCTTTAATCAAGGAATTAGCTCAAAGAAAACATTCCAACTGAATTCAATTACTGTGGAGTAAATGTAAATGTAAAAAAATGTTAAAAAAATGTTAAAAAATAGATTAAAAAAGTGAATTGTGTGCTAAACCAAAATTTGATAAATATATGGATTGCTATAGTGAAACAGGAAAACCAGTATTAAAATATTACACCATATTTTGTGGTTGTATCCAATAAGGCAAAAATAATTTGCTCTGCTTCATTCCAATACTATGATGTTAACTACCTAAATAAAGGTCACACAATTTTTCTGTGTTTCCATATAAAATCCATATAATAAGTTTTAGCTTGTGATCTAGTATTTCATAAGATAGTAAATGAAGTTCCTTATAAAATACCTTAGTAAAATCAATCTGTGTCTGCCTTAAATCACTTGGGCTCTAGTTAGGAACTCAAAAAGCACTCTAAGGATTTTCAAGAGAGATAATTTTAACACAAAGAATTGGTTTAAAGTGTTGGAATATTGAAAAAATACAACTCTGAGCTAACATAAGAAGTAGCTATTATCCTTTGGCTCTGGGGAAGAAAGAAGGCAGTTTGAGGGAGAACAGAAATACAGAGGACTCCAAAGAGTAGGTGCTTAGAATTCCAAGAACAGAATTTTTCAAGTTCCAGAGCAGCTAAGAGTAAGGGCCTCCTAGAAGAGCGGAGACTTTTGTGGAGGGGCAGGGCGGGCTGGCTGGCTCTTAGGAGGGATTTTAGGGAATTGGTACTAGGATTACCAAAGAAGCTGGTTACTATAGTTCTGGTGTTGCCAGAGTAGCAAGTTACTGCTAAGGTACACTAACAGAACAACAAACAGGAAAAAAGCTCATTCCTCTCTTTCTCTTGCCATCCAGTGTCCTTTTAGTGCTTGCTATTTATAGAACCCAATAGGATTCCAGCCAACAAAGGGGAGATGAAATTTGCATCTAGGTCCCCAATGACAAAGAAGGGTATTTTTGGAGCTAAAAAACAATAGTGTAATTACTGGCATTTTAAAGCTATCCAGAACCTTTAAATAAGAATGTCAAGGAATAAAGATGTTCATAAATTTAAAAGAGAAATATTTTAAGGCCATTGTTTTCATTTCTCTTTATGTTGTTGTTAAAATAAGTTTTATTTAGTGTTGTTTTCCTGCTTTAATTAGGGCTCAGCCAGAAAAGCAGAACTGCTAGGTTGTTACCAATACTGGCGAAATGCTCTAAGACTGGGTTTTTGGCTTCTGTTGCTGGACCCCGAGGTGCAGGATGGCAGGTGAGAAGGAAAAATGAGTATCAAGTGGGGAGAGCAAGTATACTTAACTACTTAAACTCACAACCCTGATCCCATCTGGCTGGAAACCAAAAGCAAAGACTGGAAACAAAGACCAAAAGCAAAGACCGGAACCCTGGGAGGTCCTGTAGAAGAAGCTGTCAACCTCCACAGTGCCAAGCAACCTCAAACCCAGGAATCGGCAAAGCTGAAGATCTAGGCAAGGAGCAGGGAGAGTGAGCCGGAGAAAGTGATAATGCGTGAAAGCTGCAGGAGCACCTGATCCCATCATCTGATTATAAAATCAATACTGTTGTTTACTCTCATCCTCCATACAGTGCAAAAATATTTCTTGTATTTAATAGATCATTAAAGAATTCAAAAGCAGCACAGATTCATAGACACAGATTCCTTCAGAGGAAGTGGGAAACACTTTTGGATGTTAGCAGTGTTCTAAATTGAGAGTTATAAGAGAATTTATAGATTTTCACTTGAAAAAATTACTTCTGGTTGCTTTAATAACAGTAGACTTAGAAAATACTTAAGATGTATTATTTTAAGTGCTTTAATTAAAACTGTTTTTGATCATTTAGTAGGCTGGTTCAGTCAGAGATCCATTCAATGTAATTGCAAAAAATTAATATGATCTTATTTTATAAATTCTTTGCTTAATATCTGTCTGGTTTAATATTAAAATATATGCATATATACGTAATTTGTTTTTTACATTATATGCATTTTTAATTAATAAATGTATTTCTGTATTATATATCAATGGAAACACAAATATTCCTATAAAAATTTCCCCCCACATTGAGAATATGTAGGCGATTTTCAAGGTATGATAAAAGGTTTTTTAATGTTTTATTTTATTACTTGTTATTTTTAGAGCTCTATTTTAAGTAGCTCTTCAAACTGAAGCTTTTTTAGAAAGCCCCCAAAAGGCTATTAAAGAACGATAAAAATAACAGTTTTCTCTTCATGCAAGACTCTACAATTATCTGTATTTTAAAACATTAAGCTCTAGTGACTACACAGTCTTAGAGTTATAAATACCTTGCTTTCTACTTAAAAAAAAAAAATCACTCAAATCCACTCTTGTGAAACACATTTACTATGCGGTTTTCTTCTTTAATATGTATCTTGCATTTCATTCCTACAGTACTTCAGGGCAAGCCTCTGAGAATACAGAATATTCTAAATTGATCCTAGCCCATTTTATTTTTGCACTTCTGTTCTAAGGAATCTGGTACAGTTTCCAGGCTTCTCACCATCTCATTAAAAATTAGTAGAGGGAATGTCAGCAGGCATACAACCTTACAAATGCAGGTCTAACTTTGTAAATTAAACATGCTTTGTGTGTATTATTTATTCCTGTTTGCTTTTAGGTGTCTGAATGTGTCTGCTCACTGGCATTACCTTTGCATTTGGAAGTTCTCAGGAATTCGGGGGAAAAAAGCAAATGACTTATGATTAAACCAGGATTATGAATTATGCAAATCAAGCTACCAAGTCAGGACAAAAATAAATTTACTATAAGGAGCTACTCCAAGAATCTCTTAGGGGGAAAAAAAAAAAGAAAATTAAAGAAAAATTCAGTCTTTAATAGGTAATCCTACTTAGCTACAAAGATTTCATGCAACAAATATGACAAGCTCTCTTTGTATCGGAGGTTTCTCCCTCCTACTCTTAGAGCAATTAGCTTTGAAAGTATCACTTGCAATAATATCCTAGAGTAAATGATGCTAGAATTCTTTTAAATACATATTTTCAAAAGAATTAACCTCCAGGAAAAATAAACAACAATAAAGGAAGGGTCAATAAACTTTGATAAGTGATGTGCTAGGATTCTATCAGTTTTGGTGACTTCACTTGGGATTAGGGTTTATACAAACCAAATTCATGTCCCCCTAAGGGCAAAAAAAGGAGGGCTGCAGGCAGAAACAGGGAACAAATTAGAAAGTAGCAGAAGGAATTAGCTATAGAATATTTGCTCAATTCCAAACTCTGGCCCAAAATTTTATTAGTTTAATATGATATATGGTATATATAGTGATTATGTAGTGATTGTATATTATACATATTATTATGTATCATATATAATATATAAATTAAATGGTAGATATATGTATCTACATATACAGATAGATATACATATATATCAAAATGATTGCCACAGTAATTTTAGTTAACATCACCTCACAAACTTTTTTTCTTGTCATGGGAACTTTAAAGATCTACTTTCTTTGCAACTTTCAAATATATAATTGTATTTTTAACTATAGTCACCATGCTGTACATTATAGCCCCAGAACTTAACTTATAACTGGAAATTTATACCTTTTGATCACCTTCACCTATTTTGCCCGCTCCCTTCTCCCTGTCTCTGACAATCACCAATCTGTCCTCTGGTTCTAGGAGTTCAGTTTTTTTGTTTGTTTTTATTTTTAGATTCCACATATAAGGAAGATCATACAATATTTGCCTTTCTCAGTCTGAGTCATTTCATTTAGCATAATGACTTCAAGATCCAACTATGCTATTGTAACTGGCAGGACTTCCTTCTTCATTATGGATGAATAATAATCCACTTAATATACATATACATACAAATCGCATTTTCTTTATCCATTTGTTTGCCCATGGACACTTAGATTGTGTCCATAGCTTGCCTATTGTAAATAATGCTAATGAACATGAGTTGCAGATATTTCTTTGAAATAGTGTTTTTGTTTTCTATAGATATATACCCAGATCATATGGTTGTTCTATCTTTAATATTTTGAGGAACCTCATACTCTTTTTCATAGCACCTGAACCAATTTACATTCTCACCACAGCACACAAGTGTTCCTTTTTTTCCATATCCTTGCTAATGTAAGGACCTATTTTATATTTCTATTTTAGCCAGAGGCTTCCATTGAAGTTAAACAATAACTTTGTTGTTTAACCCTTAAACTGTCCCTGCTCCCCTTCCCCCAAGGGACTTAAAAACAAGTCCCAGAAACCAGCTCCAGGTGTGAAGGCCAAGAAAAACAAGGCTGTTTCCACCTCGAGTCTAGCCCTGACATAAGTACAGCCATCTTGGCAAAGCAAAAGCCAGCACCTTGCACTGTAAAAGTGGGTTAGCGTAAGAATGGCCATCCTGAAAGCTGGGAAGCCATTTTACTGAGCGTCCCTAACCAGCCCACACTGTGCATGTAACTTGAGATAAGAGAAAGTAGCTAAAACTTAAGAAACAACTTAATCATATACCACCAGGGTGGTTAGGTGGTGGCGCCACATAGACCAAATGTTAAAGAAAAACAAATAGTTAACTTGCAGAGATCACAATCCTGCAAGACAGGAATCTCCCTTGGTTTGCAAATGTCCTGGTGATTTACAACAAAAAGGGCTATCTCTTCAATGGCCCAATTTCCAGAGACAAATGGCTCAGTTCCGCAAGGCTCAAGGTCGCACCATAAAACTGAAGGAGGCTGAGGCAGAAGGAAATGTAAATAAAGTTAAATTTCTTCTAAACCTAAATCTCACTTAACCGCCAGGATGTCTCCAGGGTGATGCTGGGGTGGCAAAAGGTTAAACAAATTTAAACTGTCAAAGTGGGGTGCAAGATTTGTATGTAGCCATGAAGAAGTGCCTTGAAAATGCTATATAAACCCTTGGCTTTGAGTGCTCGGGGTCCTTGTTGAAACCCGCTGTGCCAGGCGGATACTTGGACCCCAGCTAGCTGGAAATAAACCTCGCTGTGTGACTTGCATTATCGAGAGTGTTCTCTGTCTAACTGAGGGGTGGTCGACTCCGTACCCTAACATTAACACTTGTTATCTCTTGTCTCTTTGATGACAGCCATTCTAACAAGTGTGATGTGATAACTCATTGTGGTTTGGTTGCATTTCTTTGACAATTAGTAATGTTAACATAATTTCATGAATGTATTGACCATCCATATGTCTTCTTTGGAAAAATGTCTATTTAATTCCTCTATTTTTTTAGATTGCTTTCTTTTTTCTTTTTCTTTCTTTCTTTCTACTACTGAATTGTTTGCATTATCTGTATATTTTGAGTATTATTAATCCCTTATCAAATATATGATTTGCAAACTTTTTCACCCATTTGGTAGGTCGACTTTTTATTTTGTTGATGGTTTCCTTTGCTGTACAGAAGGTTTTTAGTTTGATATAATCCTACTTGTTTATTTTTGCTGTTATTGCCTTGCTTTTGGTGTTAAGTGAGTCTCTTATAGGCCACATAAAGTTGGGACTACTTTTTTAACCATTCAGCCACTCTATGTCTTTTGATTGGATTTTTTCATCCATTTACATTTAAAGCATTTGATAGGCATGGACTTTCTATTGTCATTTTGTTAATTATTTTCTGGCTATTTTATAATTTCTTTGTACCTTTATTCTTCCTTTTTTCTTTTTGGTGATTTGATGATTTTCTGTAATGGTACACTTAGATTCCTTCCTCTTTATCAGTGTTTCATTATGTGTTATGTGTGGATAGGCTAATGGTGGAGAGTTTGGCAGATGTTACTAACAAGTCATGTGGCACATTTGTAGTGTCAGATATAAAATCAACCTCAGATTATGAAGAATCTGAGGAGGCTAAGAGAACACTGTAGTCATGGGTACTTGAAGTTAGCAAGGGAGGTAGGATAGCCATTTGACAAAGCATGACAGGTGCATAGAGAGGCCATTGCAATGCACATATCATAGCAGAACAAAGATAGTAATGGAAGAGCACTGGCTCTGCTTTGTGCTGGATCCACTTAGGATCAAGTTCTAAACTCTACATTTTAGTTGTCTAGGACCTTGGGCCAATTACTTAAACTCTGTATCTCAGTTGTATCATCAGTAAGCTCAGTTAATAATGATGGTGGTTGTGATAATGATAACTGGAAGAGCTAGGCACTCAGTATGGGAGGCTTGAGTTTCAGGTAAAATACTATTTAGTGGAGATGAAGTTTTAAATTCAGAAAAGAAATGCAATTCTGAAAAAAACTAAGGTACTGGGCATGTGATCCAGGAAAGAATCCCACCACGATGCAGGTATTGTATTGCTTGGACTAAAGATTTGCTCTTTGGAATAAGGGGGAAAAGGTTTGGTCTTGGGAATAAGACCAAATAAGACTTTCTAGAAAAAAGCTACACATGAAAACTGGACTAATTACACACTGATTAATTCCTGCTCTTAACCTTACTCATTTTTAGTTTATTAAAATCCAACATTAATAACTTTGAAACATGTTAATAACTAAAGTTAACCTGAGCAGCATAAGTGTGCAGATTTTTCCAGAAATGGGCATCAAAATTACTGGCATATACCCTATGTGAGAGAAATAAGTGATCGATATGATAGATGACACATACATTTCTAAGTGATAAATCCTAGAGCAGATCTAGGTTGTCATTTGGAATCACTGATGTAAGTTTTTATTTTTTATTAATATTTGAGCCTTAAATTTTGCCTATATTTGCTTAATTGAATTATAAGCCTGCCAGTTCAAAATCCACTTAACAGTGGATTTCAAGACTAAATGAGTTTTATTTAGGAGGATGGGAGGAAACATTTCTACTACTAAATTATTAGAGTAAACTCCTAATATGACAACAGCATTTCCTGAAGCCTTAAAATTTCCCCCAAACAAATGAATATAAAGTTATGTACAATATTTTTTTTTAAACAGTGCTAAGGAAAATTTTAATAAGGAATGTATATTAGATAATAATTCAGTAGCAAAGCCAATTGTGTCTGATTTTGGTACTGTTGCCAGCTATTAGAATATCCTTATTTTTAGGAAATATACATCGAAGTATTAAGGGATAAATGGCATGATGTCTGCAACTTAAGCAGTTCAGAAAAAGTGTGCGTGTGAGGGGGAGGAAAAGGAATAGTAAATAAAATAAATTAATATGCTAATACTTCTGTAATTTGGATGAAGGATATGCAGCTTTATTTGTGCTGTATTTGTGGCTTTTTTGTTCTGATAACATTTCAAAATAAAAAGCTAAAACATACTGTCAATAGTAGTATCACAATATTATTCCGACTATATGGAAAATTATATGAAATTAGAAGCAAGATCTGTGGAATGTAATATCAACTGCCATTTAATTATGACATGTTTACTTTACTGTAGAAACCTACACACCATTTTCTAATATCCTAATGGCAGCATGCTCTATGTGAGTTAAAGTTATTTTGAATCCTCATCAACTTTGTGTTTGACTTTGATTTTTTTTCCTATTAATGATATCTACATTAGATGTCAGCAGAAGGGCTTGCTAATTTAACAGGAAGAAAATTAACAATATTCTTATATATTTTCCTCATTAAATTCACATTATTGGAGTAATGGTTGTTTTAAATGGGCATAATTATTAATAAGAAAAATGCATACATTAATTGTGAACTCTAATGGCTCTAGTACTTTTTAGTTTTATAGAAATAACTTAGTTACATTTGCATAAATTTCAGTTCTCATTTAACAATACTTATTAATGACTATATAGCAAACACAGCAATGTAAAGCAAAGGTCATTAGAAGGAGCCATATCTATAGCTTTAAAATTTCTGTGCTACAATATTATCTGTGACATGCTGCTATTTAATATTATCTCACCTAAAATATATCTTAACAATATAATATCTTTCATGAGAATGGTTATCTACAGAATGACCTTCTTAGCATAGTTATTTTATCTAGAAAGACCTTCTTTTTATTTTTCTTCCCCATCTTTCTTTTTTCTTTTTCTCTTAAAACTGTTGGGAAGTTACATGACCTACTTGAGTATATTTTTCTGTAAAGGAAATAAAATTATATACAATGAATCAAAATACTAAGATTCTTTACTTCATTTTTTGGTACTTATTTATATCTTAGCTTTTTTTTTAGTCTTCAGTCCCCCCATATTCCATGGAAGCATTGTAATTTAAAGTCCCTTTTTTTTGGTCCCCTTTACTTTCAATGTCTCAAACATCTCAATATGAGATAATGAACATGAAATGGCTTCCCAATCAGATACACTACTGTTTGAATCCTGGATTTGCCATAAAAGAACTTTGTTAGGATTTCTGAAAGATTTATACCTGAAAGATATGGATGTAATACTCACCCTTCAGGTTTTTGGAAGGATTAAATGAAATAATGGATGCGAAACAAATAACAAGGGCCTAAACCATTAAGCTGTCAAAAAAAAGTGTGTTATAAAAAAATGCACCAGGCAAAAATTGCTCTCAGTGTTTTGGAGGGTAGTCTTGCTTAAAAAGTTTCACTGGAAATGTAAAACTAAAGTTAGTTATTAAAAGAACAGGCTTTGGTTAAGATAAGATGAAAGAAGAATATATTCTACTTATACAAGAGCAAGTCATTTTCCAGAAATAGTGAACAGAGCAGTACAGCTGAGGCAGAGTTTCAGGAAAGAAAGTTAAGGCTGATTTACAGAGTTTTGAATATTTGAATACTGTATCAGGGGTTTAAACTTTGTCTTGAGAGAAGGAAGATCTATTGACGTTTCCTTTTTGACAAGAGGGTAACTTTATTGAAAGCAGTGATTAATACAGATTGGCTTAAAGAAGCATTGAGAATTATGATTTGAAGACTGAAAAAGAGTACCCGAAGGGAAACCAATTAAGGGCTTATCAAAATTATAAAGACATGAGCTTATGAAAGTTTACCTTCAGTATTTTCTGTGAGAAACAGAACTAAAGAATAAGTTGATTTGTTCCAAAATACAAATCAATAGAATTATTACTTGGAAAATTTTTTTGTGAAACAGAAAAGCAAGTTTCACAGACAATTGGAGCACGTTTTTCCTTGAGTAATTAGGAGGGAAAAATACTGTCAAAGTCAGAAATTATAAAAATCTTGGTGGCAAAAGACACTTCTAGTTAGATGAAAACTTGGTTTTTTAAAGACTGAGATTGGGCTGAAATAACTGCCTAGAGATTCTCTAGAGACAGTTTCCACATGAACCTGAAGTCTGACAGAAATGGCAGGCAAAAAATGTGGTGTATATTTTCATTCCCATGACAGTGAGACTAAAAGCCGAAATGTTCATGCTTACCCAAAAATGGTGACAGCTAGAGGTATCGTAAATGCCAAAACTGAGACAAGCAGGATAATCATCATAGTAGAGTATGGCAAAGTCTAGAGTAAGAAAGGATTTCAGAAGGGAAGGGAGAAGTATGATCATTGTAAATCTCACTGAGCATCCAGAGTATTCCAAACACAAGGCTTAATACACAGTACCTCATAATACATTCAACAATCCTGTGAGGAAATATTTTACATCTACCTATCCTGTGAGATTTTTCTCTTGTTTAAGAATTAAACCTAATTCCCCGACTGAAGGCAAAAGGAATTACCTTCTCCTCACTGTAAGTAGAGAAAATCACCATGAGTTGGAATAAGCCACATTTCAGCTGCATTATTGATAACCACCATTCAGAAATCTAGCTTATTCTACCTACTCCAACCCAAGTCACTACAAGAAGAGAACTGAGAATTAAAAATATTATTGGCCTTTGGGAATTTTGGTGGTTATAAGCTTGTACTTTGCATCCAAAAGCTAAGAGAAATTGGTGCTAGGAGAATCATTCATAAAGACAATGGATGACTAAAAGAAGAGGAGAGTAGTAGCAGTTTGTTCCCTATTAGGATATGTTTTGACAGACTCAACTTGATGATCTGTTCCTGTGGAACAGATGGAAGAGGATGGAATTGAATCTTGGATATTTTTCCTGGGGGACTCCCGTGTAAGGAGAAAACTAGGATCTCCTCTATTCAGGCTCTGGTTCTCAAAAGGTACAGAAAATAAAAACTGGAAGTCAATGCAATCTAGACTGTTGGCCAAGGAGGCAAGATAAATTTGAGGCTCCATCTCTGGCGCAGGGTCCATAGCACTGGGACAAAAAGATACACTGTAGAGAGAGATGTGAATGTCACCAAAGAGGGTCAGCAGGAAGTTCTGGAGGGATGGACAATACATACTTAGAGAAGATGCAGGAAAATGACCCTCCAAGAGACTTAGTGAAACCTTTTGGACGTGTCACCTGGCCCACCTTAAGGTAATAGAATGTGATTATAACCAACATGAAGAGAGTTACAAGTTTGCCCAGTTGAATATTTTATACATTCCACTCTTTCTACACCCACCTCCTAACCTGAAAACACACATTTGAATGGAGATGTAAAAAGAGTAAGTCCTGCCTTCCTTTTATGCTTCAAGCCCTATAGCCAAGAGTGACCTAGACAGGATAGGCAGAGAGGTGGGTGCCCAGGTGGCTCACTCAGTTAAGCGTTTGCCACCAACTTAGGTCATGATCCTGGAGTCCTGGGACCGAGTCCTGCATCAGGCTCCCTGCAAAGCAGGGAGCTTCTCTCTCTGCCCTTCACCCCACTCATGCTCTCTCTCACTCTCTCTCTCAAATAAATAAATAAAATCTTTTTTTAAAAAAAGCATAGGCAGAGAGGAAAAGAGTTGGGAATTCAAGTTCTTGAAATAATAAGACAGTTTCTACAACAAAGTGAGACTCTTCTAATAACAGAAAGAATTGTAAACTTACGGAATCTAGTCAAAATATCAATAGGGACTCATTCACAATTAGAAGAATGTAGAGTTCAACATGGTATATTTGGAAGGTAGTTATTATATCTTTGATATTTAACTGTATTTACTGATAAGGGTATTCTTTGTATTTAATTAAATCAAGTTGCTATAAATAGTACCCATACCCATTTTCTCTACTGCTGTAGCATTTTTCTCCATATGGTAATCATACAATATTTTAGTATTTTCACGTCACTATTAATACTGCCATTCTACCAAGTTAATGCTCTAGAATTCTAAATATTTACTTTTTATGTGACTTTGAATTCCATGTTTTAAAAAAGCTTTAATAATTTTTAAAGTATGTTTGTCTGGATATTTTAAGATGTCTTAATACAGAGATAGTGATTATTTAAATATCAAAGGACTAACATTCTGGCCTGCCAAAGGCCTCCTTTAACACTTATTGATACCAAACATCTCTCTCTACTGACCAAGATGGCCTTAACATTTCCCTCAGCTTGACTATACCTTACATAGGCCTCTTCCTGCCTCTAGACTTCTGACTTTTACTAAGTTTTTACAGAATACAGATGGCCTAATACAGAGGTCTCTCCCCTTCTTCCTCAAAATTACATTGTAAATTCTTTTTCTGCCTCTTTGAGATGCAAATCTTCTTGAAAGTGCTCTTTCCTGTTTCATAACCTGGGAATGTCTTTCTCTAGGACCTAGGAGCTATCCCTTTGAAATATAATTCTCAAGGAAGATAGTATCCCTATCTTCCAGTCTCTGTGAGAGGGTAGGAGCCTAACTTCAGGTACATCACTCCTAGCTATAAAAATGCTTCCTGCCATGAAAGTATAAGAAAGTTTACTTTTCTTTTAGGATAGAGTTAATTAACAAACCTAGTTGGCCCTATCTGCCACCCTCCCTGCTACCCCCCAGCTCTTAAAATCTCTTCAGCCTTTTGTTTCAGTAGAGCTGGGTTCAGACTGCATTCTGGTTTTTCTCCCCTATTATAATAGCCCTGAATAAAGTCTTCCTTTTTTGTTTGACTTTGCCAGTGCACGTTTTACTCTGATACTACTATCCCTTTCTCTCTCCTGTTCTCTAAATTATGAGGGGAAAAAAAAAAGTACCTATCCATATGTAAAGGGTATGTTCAGTCCCTCCCAGACTGATTCCAATGAGATCTCCAAAACAAATGCAAACAGTTAAGAGATGCTATTCTATTACATATATGGTGCTAATATTAGTAATATAAATTTAGAAGAAAGGTATTTTCAAGGGGAAGGGAATCATTAACCATTGTAATCTACCAAATGCTTAATACTGAATGCTTTATTCCAATAGTATCATAGGCATTTTCTTTCCCACACCACATGTAGAAGTGCTGATTTGATAATTTAAGTAGAAGCTTAAATATACACTCTCTAAATCTAGATTCTTTCCCCTTTGAGCATGCTCTAGGAATTAAATGGCATTACTAGAAAGCCATTTTTTCTTTTCTCTTCCCTTCCTTCCCTTCCCTTTGCTACTTCCTTCTTTCTTGCCATGTAGATTTCAGGTACTCATCAAGTCCTTTGCTGGGGCTGAAAATCTCCTGCTTTTCATTCCTCCCTGACGAACATCTAAGATAGCTATACTTCACCTAGTTTTCCAAGTATTACTCACTGCTCTAATGGTTGATGGCATCTCTGAGAGGAATCTCTTGCCCATTGACTAAGAACTGAGAAAAACAGGTAAGTATTGAGCCATTCTTGGATTTTGATAGAAGAATCTTGAGTCTGAAGACAGAAATGTGGATATTATAATAACAGTAGAATTTAGTAACTCTTAATAAGTGTTAGGCAGTGTTTCTAGTGTTTTATGTGAATTATCTGCCTTAATTCCCATAGTTATCCTTTGGAATAATTACCATTATTAGGCCCATTTTACAGATGGAGATGCTGAAGCACAAAGAGGTCACAAAGTTAGCAATGACTCTGGTTTCAAAAACTGGCAATTTCACTTCATTGCTCTCCAAGTGTCATATCCTTAGTTTTGTTTTGTTTTGTTTTTTTTGCCATGTTTCATACAGAATACTTTTCTGCTCTGCATTTGAAGTAAGGCATTTATGAAGATAATAAAGACCCAGGTTATCCTTTAGAAAGTATTCTTCCTGTCACTTGGCACATATACAACTACATGTTTTCATTCCTCTGTGAGAACAAAAATTCCTTTAAGTATTTTTACCTCTTCTCTTCCAATTCATCACACATAATGCCACTACTAATAGGCAGATAAAAGAGTTCCAAATGTGGATCTTTTTTCTTTTTTTTATGTCTGGAAGCCTACGTCTTGTTCAATTCCTCTCTGTTTTATCAGAGAAAAGAGTCTAAAAATCACACTGAGTTAAGCATGTTGTTCCTTTTTTCAAAAACTTACATGGACCCTTAATTTCATCAGAACTTTAAAGACAATTTATAACTCTCGACCCAACTGAAATATCTACTAAATTCCTATAATATTGAGTTTGTTTTCATTCTTCCGGAAGAGGCCTTAAACTTGTTAGATAATCTTATTAAGCATTATATGCTGAGACAGATTATTTTGTTTCTTAAAGTAAGCCATGCAGTGATTTATTCCTACCAAAAGGAAAAAGAAAAATAGTAGTCTGTGTATAATGAAAATAATTGCAAATATTGACCAAACAAATGCCAAAAATAAAAAAGATACAGTTGTCCAGTGTCATTTTCTCATTTCTTCTTAAAAAGGAAACATTTTCAAATTGCCCCCCTCACATTTTTGGACAATTGGATACACATTCTTTATGTGAGAAGGAAAAACTAGCAAAGTCAATAAGGAGCAAGTGAAAAAGAAGCAGAAGAGAAATTTCACACACATATGAGCTCAGAGGTCACCTTCAGGTAAAGCTGACAAATTAAATTCTATTTCACAAAGTAGAGAAACAAGAAACACATACTCAGTGTTTCTTTATGTTACAGTTTCTTTCTCTAAGTAATCTGAATTTTCAAAGTAGACTACATTAATTAATTTATGGCACATGTCTACCCTTTTTTCCCATAAGCACTGGTACTTGGTTATGTCTTATTCAATATTTTTACAAGTTAGCTTGCTTGTGTCTGCTGTTCTTTTCCTTATAAACATTAATTTATAGTATTAAAAATAATTGTCAAACTAAAGGCACTACCTCTCAAGTTTCCTCTAGAAGCTGACAAAAACATGTTTTCACTACCTATTTAACAAGGTCAACACCTGGCACACAGATTTTGCACTTGAGATAACACCGTAAGCTATTTTTATTGATAAGATTTTCAGAGAATTACATAGAAAATAATCCTGAAAAGAAACCATAAATGTACCTGACTAGATTATAAAAATTTCCTTTTAGACATGTCTATAATATAGTATCTGACTTATTAAGGTGGGCTAGTAGTGAATGATAGCATATCAACTTAGATAAATCCTAGTGATAAGAATATATTGAAAAAATGCATTTTATTTGTTAAGTAAGCACTACAATGAGATACTAACTCAAACACCTGGTATACAGCATAATAAAAATAGTTGAAGCTCAAAACTTTATACTTTCTACTATATATATTTTCTACTACATAAATTTACAGTTTATATTTTCTACTAGTTTAAGATCCTGGGCAAATTAGCTAATTCCTCTATACTGAGACTATCTCTTTTAATTTTTGAGATAATCATAACTTCTCCCTCATAATATTGTGAGAGCTATCAAAAAAAAAAAAGCATACAGGATTTAGCACAATGTTTGACACACACACAAAACAATAAATATTAGCTATAATTATTATGGCTATCTTTTCTACATTATTACTATCCTCCTACACACATCTAAACCTGGGACCTAATTAACCATAGCCTTGGAGTGTTCTTTGTCGCTATTCTCATAAATTCTTCTCTCTAGGAATCTGACTCTATTCCTTTCCTTCTATTTCTCCAAGTGTCCTAACCAAACATACATATACATACACATTCTATGCATATCATGACACATAAAACTGTACCTTAAAAATCCAAGTCTACCTTCATAGACATTCAACAACTCATGTTGGAAGCCTCTTGGGAGATCACAGAATTTATATTAGATATGAGCCCCTTAAATTCTTAACACTAAGAAGCAGAGAATGTCTCCCAAGCTCATAATTTTCATTTTAGTATCTTGTCTATTAAACATTATTAGTTTGAAGGCTAAAATAAAAGCAACAGTAGCACTTCTGTTTCCAGTATGGCAGAATATGACCCAATGAAAACCCTGCTGCAGATAATAACTATAACTCAGATAAAGTTTTTAAAAATTAAATACAAATTAAAAACAACAACAACAACAACCATCTGATGCTTTGGAGAGTAAACAAATTACAGCAGATTTTGGAGAGTGTTCCAAACTTGGAAGAAAAATCAGCAAAGTTTGTGTTTCCAATTTTCTTAAATTAGCATGAAGAATGGCCACATAACACACAGGGTTATAAAAAATAACTATTAGAACTAAGAACTGACTATAGCTGTGAAGGTGAATATTATATGTCATCTTGACTATATCATGGAGTACCCAGATATTTGGCTATACATTATTGCTGGGTGTATCTGTGAGGATGTTTTCAGATGAGATTTACATTTGACTCTGTACACTGAGTAAAGCAAATTGCCCTCCCCAATGCTGATGGGCATCTTCTGATCAGTTCAGAGTTTGAATAAAATTAAAAAGTGTAAGAAGAGAGAATTCATTCTCTCTGCCTGACTGTAGTCTTCTATTTTCAGACTAGGACTCACACCATCCATGTTTTTGTTTCTCTTGGACATTTATACTCGGATTAGAACTACACCATGAGCTTTTCTGGTCTCTAACTTATAGATGACAGATTGTGGGATTTCTCAGCCTCCATATGATTTAGTATAAATAAATAAATATATATATATATATATATATATATATATATATATATGTATATATATCCTACTTATCTTACTGGGTCTGTTTCTCTGGAGAACCCTAATACAGTAGTATTGTATTTCACCTTAAAGTAAAACAAAACAAAGCAAAAACACTTATATTTTATATACTAACAGCAAACAATTGGTGAGGAAAATACAAAAACTCCATGTGTAATTATGTAAAAAATCCCTAAAATTTAGAAAAATATTTGTAAGACATTTACACCAAAATCTAGAAAATATTCCTGAGAGAAATTAAGGACCTAAATAAGTTGAGATACCATGTTTATTGAGCAGAAACTCAATATTATTTAAATATTAATTCTCTCCAAACAGATCTATAGATGGACAGCAATTACCCTCCAAATTCCAATAATCTTTCTAGAAGAAATTGATAAACTTACTATAAAATTTATATTGAGATTTAAAAGACCCAGAAAGACAAAGCAATTTTATAAGAAAATGAAGTTTGATATTTATATGAATTAATTTACAATAATCAAAGCTATGTGGTATTAACATAACAAATGACATAGCACAATTGAATAATATGGAATACAGAAGTAGATATAAAAATATATAGCCAAAAGATTTCAATCAGATTTCAAGGCAAGTTTTTTTTCAAGATAACATTTTAAAGATTGTGATGGAACAAGTGGGTATCTAGATGAAAGAAAAAAAAAAGAAGAAAAGAAATCAACCCTAACTTCACAACATGCACAAAATTTGCTCAAAAAAGAGAATATACCTAAACATAAAAAGCTAAAACTACAAAACTTTGTCAAGAAAACTTAAGAGAAAGTCTTCACAGCCTTGGAATAAGAAAAGATTTACTTGATAGAAACCATAAAATATTGAAAAATAGGCCTTTATTAAAATGTGAAGTATTTCTCTCGAAAAGACATCATTAAGAAAATGAAAGAAAGTCACAGAATGGCAGAAAATATTCATAATACTGTATCTTACAAAGGACTTTCATCCATAATTTATAGAACTCTTACAATGGGCAAAGGATTTCAGTAGCAAACTCTGTTCAAAAAAGAAGATATATGAATGGCAATTAAGCAAATGAAAAGATGTTCTGCATGATTAGTCACCAGGGAAATGCAAATTTAAACCATAACATGATACCATTATATAGACATTAGAATAGCTAAAATTAAGAAGCATACAAATGCCACATGTTGGGAAAGATGTATAATAATTGGCACTCTATTTCTGTAAAATGGTACAACATTTTGGAAAATTTGGCAATTTTTAAAAATTTAACTACGCACCTGCCATAGAACCCAGTCATTCTACTCCTGGTTATTGGTTGCCCCCCCCCACCCTTTCGAAAGAAGGAAGGAAGGAAAGAAAGAAAGAAAGAAATATAGATATATATGGTCATATGTCTACACAAAAAGGCATAGAAGCTTTATTCACATTATACAAAACCTAGCAAAAATCCAAATGCCAATGAATAAGTAAGTAGGTAAAGTACTGAATATTTCTGAAGAAGAAAAAATGATATCCTCATCAACATAAATCTCAAAATTATCACAACTGACAGAAGCCAAACACAAAAGAAAACATACTCATGTATAGAGAATGTCTAAAAATGCAGACAAGTTTATAGGGGAAAAAAGCAAACTAGTGGGTCCTTAGGATCAAGGACAGAGGGACACATGAACTGCAAAGGAGTATGTGGTAGCCTCCAAGATGGCCTACAAAAAGTTCTGTTTCAGGTATTCACTCTTGTGGAATCTCCTCCCCCAATTACCAGCATTGGTCTGTATGACCAATATGGCATGGCAGAAGCGATGGTATGTCATTTCCCAGATTGGAATATGCAAGACTGTGACTTCCATCTTGGACTTCCTGTTGATCTCTCTTTGACCAGTAACTTCAGGGGTAATCAACCCCAATCCATAAGAAAATTCAGGGAACCTATGAAGAGGCCCATATAGGAACGATCTGAGCACATTTCCCAACAGCCATGTGGGTAGCAACATTCAGCATGGATCACCCAGCACCAGTCAATTTAAGATGATTGCCACTAGGGCAACAGTTTGATATCAACATCATAAGAGATTAGAACACTAACATCCAACACAGGTGCTCCTAAGTTCCTTTTTCACAGAAAGTGTAAGATAATAAATATTTGTTTAGAGCCAGTAAGTTTTGCCATAATTCGTTACATAGCAATGAAGAACTGATACAGATTTTGGTAACAGAAATGGGGTGTTACCATAAGTACTTAAAGTGTAGTCATTCCTTTGGAACATGACAGTGGACTTTGAAGATAATATTAGCAAACACTTGAAGAGCGTTGAACACATTATTCATAAAATTTGGATTTTGAAGAGGCTATCAGTGAGGACATAAAGGAAAGTGAGAAAAATCTTATTAGAAACTAAAGGAAAAGAGATTATAATAAAGTGGCAGAGAATTTGGCAAGACTGTTACCTACAGTAACATAGAAGACAGAAAAACATTTGATTTCTAATCAACCAAGTGATCTAGCTTAATGTGGTTATAAATATGCTAAAAAAATTTATGGGCTATCTTGACCTTTTATGGATCTCTTACCTATATAAATATTTTAATTTATGAACCCCTGAAATATTTTGGGGATTCCTTGGGTTCCTTGGTCTCCAGATAAAACTTCACTGACAACACATTTTATTGTTTCTAAGTGGAGGTAGAGGTGTCATAGAAGAGCCACTGGAAGGCTTCAAAAGGCCAGTGTTTATATGTTAAACAAATGTCCTACAGGAAATATATCTAACTCTGATTTATCAGAACAAACAATTCAATATTTGTCTAGACATCATTTATTAAAAAGGAGAAAGAATAATCAGGGGGGAAACTAAAGGAATTAAATTTATTACTATTTTTATCATGGTCTATAAGGAAGAACAATATAAAAGCCCTCAATAAGAAATAACACAGAGGACATTGGGAGATGGAGAGGAGAAGTGAGTCGGGAGAAATCGGAGGGGAAGATAAACCATGAGAGACTGTGGACTCTGAGGAAAAAACTGAGGGTTTTAGAGGGGAGAGGGGTGGGGGGTTGGGTGAGCCTGATGGTGGGTATTGTGGAGGGCATGTAACTCCATTGCATGGAGCACTGGGTGTGGTACATAAACAATGAATTCTGGAACACTGAAAATAAATAAAATAAAATAAAATGAAAAAAAAAAAGAAAGAAAGAAAAATAAAAGCCCTAAATAATGAGTTGAAACTTTGTATAAAAGAAAAAAAGAAAAAGAAAATCAATTAATTCTCATCCTTAACTCATTTATTTCAAATAAATGAAAAGGATCAATCACGAATAAATAACATCTCATTTTTGTTTTTTTTACATTTATGCAGTTGTATATGTTAATTGAAAACAAACTTGTAAACTCTAATATTGTCATGTTTACTTTGATTCCCAGTGACAAGAGTATTAGATTATTAGCCCTCTTTAGATTAAGAGATGTTATACAATCATTTTCTTGAACTAATATGTCACAGTGATTTAAGGAAAAATAAATCTTTTTCATGGCATTTTAATTACCACTTGTAATCATTTTATTTCTAACTATACAGGAATGAAAGATAATGGAGATTGAACTTTCAAATAACTATATAATTATATCACACAGGAAATAATTTAGGAAAAGGCAAAAGTCAAGTCTTTATAAATGAAAATATATTTGGGTTTTCTATATCATCTAAACTTATATTGGAATTAAAAGTTAAGACCATTCATGGATATTGAGGAAGGAAAATAATCTATCTTTGTACTTGCTGTGTGCTTTACATTTATCAAAGGAATCATATTCATAATTAAAGAAGCTGACATTCAATATATTGAGACTTATCATGGTAGATTTAGAGATGACTTCGAACAGATAACTTTGTTCACCACTCTTCTCCCAATATTTTTAAATCAAGAATGGTTATATGTGGCTAGTCATCTGCATAAAGGACTTCTTTTGCTTTTTTTTTTTTTTTTTTTTTTCTTTGCTAATGGCCTTAGAACTTTTCTATGAGGAAAACTTTATTCTCAAGGATTTCTCAACCTTGACATCACTGGCATTTGAGGCCAAATAATTTTTGTTTGTTTGTTTTGAGGGTTGTCTTGTACATCATAGAAAGTTTAGCATCATCCCTGTCTTTTTCCCAGTAGATGCCAGTAGTATCCACATCACTGGCATTTGAGGCCAAATAATTTTTGTTTGTTTGTTTTGAGGGTTGTCTTGTACATCATAGAAAGTTTAGCATCATCCCTGTCTTTTTCCCAGTAGATGCCAGTAGTATCCGCTCTTCCCACCCTCATCATAGTCATCACAATCCCAAATAACTCCAGACTTTGTCTAATATCCCCTGGCATGCAAAATCATCTCCTTCCTGCACTTAGGACCACTGCTCTGGAGTAGAAACAGGAGATGTTAGAAAGAATGAGATGTGTTTCTTTTCCCAATGATAAAAGAAATATAGGTCACTGAGGGTTTCATAGATGGGCACTAAAGAGTTGGTTAGGACCTAAATTGAATGTCAGTATCAGGAAAACTCCTCGTACAGGAAAATATCAGTATTTTCCTTTTGTATCATTTTTGGTTAAGAGGACTGGTACAAGATGGGAAGATCCTACTGAGATGGGATAGTTGTGATAATTTAATTTATAAATTTCAGCAAACCTTGAATTTGGATTGGGCCATGATGGCCTGAATCACATGGCAATGAGCTAATGATTTAGAGACAATAAAATGCTTCAATAATTTTCTTTGCTAGTAGGTTTACTCCCATATCCTTGTAAATTACCCAGCTATTTCCCAAAGAGATCCACAACATACATAATGTGTTTCCAGTTATTTGAACTAAACTATAAGCTCTTTGATGGCAGAAAGTCTGTTTGTCTATGCTTAGCATGCACTACTCTAATCTTATTCTTAAGACTACTAGTTCCTTTCTTGCTGCTCCTGTATCACTGTCAGAAATGGCAATCTTTCCCCACTGATTCCTTCTCAGCCTTAGAAACCTCATCAGAGCACTATTAAACAAATCTCTGTGGGGGCGCCTAGGTGGTTCAGTCCGACTCTTGATTTCAGCTCAGGTCAGGATCCCAGGGTCCTAGGATCAAGCCCTGCATCAGGCTCTACTCTAAGGGCTGAATCTCCTCCGGATTCTCTCTCCCCCTCTCCCTCAGCCCTTTCCCCTGCTTTTGCTCTCTAAGTAAAATCTTAAAAATAAAAAAACTCTGTAAATTTATTGTTGCTCACCTATGAAATGAAAATTCTATGATTTCTGGTCCAAAAGATAATGTTGGACAACAACTAATATTTGCCTGTCCTTCACAAATAGTAATTTTTAAAAACTCATTTCAGTATCAAAACAATCTGAGTGAATAAAAAGAATTTTTTTTTTAAGATTTTATTTATTTGACAGAGAGAGAGCACAAGCAGGTAGAGAGGCAGGCAGAGGCAGAGAGAGAAGCAGGCTCCCCACTGAGCAAGAAGCCCGATGCGGGGCTTGATCCCAGGACCCTGAGATTGTGACCCGAGCCGAAGGCAGCGGCTTAACCCACTGAGCCACCCAGGTGCCCCAATAAAAAGAATTTTTTGATTTATAAAAAGAAAATCTTACATCAGCAGGAGTGTAGCTAAGGGAGGTTGTTCAGGTTCTTGTGACTAGCAGGTTGCAAGGACAGTCCAATGAATCTTTAGTCCAATGAACTTCCCTACTCCTACCCTTAAAAAAGATTCAGCTTAAAGCAGAATAAAACTATGACGGACCCTGCATATTTCCTTCATGGTATTAACAGTCTTAGTTCTTTTACTAATTTGTTCTCTGATTAAATGTTTGTCTCCAAACAGCCCTGAGGACAGAAGCTTTATCTAAATGAATGATATTTATAGATTGTGACATACGGCAAAGGTGTTTGAGTAGATTCAGTGAATCTAAAGTACAGACTTACTGTTTTAACCAAATAAGCTATTTGTAAAAAGCAGGAATCTCAATTTGAAACCAAGCAGTCCTTATCTCAAGATTTAGAATTGTCTTGTGCTTTAAGGACTGCCTGGGGGCTAACTGGATGAGGGTCAAAGGAAGGAAAAGGAACAACAAACTTGGCTTAGAACAATTCCTTAGAACAATTAGAGAGGATGGGATCCTGAGCATAATATCCACATTCCCTCAAGTTTCTATGTCCTCTGGCACAGCCCTCAGGGATATATGTCTGAATCCTTCAGAGATACTATCAGCAAAAACTAAAAAGGCAAACATGCACACCGTTGGGGCACCTGGGTGGCACAGTGGTTAAAGCCTCTGTTTTCAGCTCGGGTCATGGTCTCAGGGTCCTGGGATCGAGCCCCGCATCGGGCTCCCTGCTCAGCGGAGAGCCTGCTTCTCTCTCTAACTCTGCCTGCCACTCTGCTTACTTGTGCTCTCTGTCTCTCGGTCAATTAAACAAGTAAAATCTTAAAAAAAAAAAAAAATGCACACCGTTATGAGATCAAAACCAAATCCAATAAAGAAAGAAAACCCTGAGATGTTGAGAGCCCCAGCAGCTCTGCCTGGGAATTTGGGTAACAGATCAACAATCCAAGTAGAAGGAGAAAGCGTTCCCTCATTCTCTGTAGAGAAGGTTGCATGCTTTGGGCCACACAGGGCTCCAGAGGACATGGTAGTGACACATTAGACATATAAAACTGTGACTTGGCAGAGACCAGTCTCTGCCTGCTGTGCTGGCAGTAAGTGACTTGACAGCAGCAGAGATAGCATCTTGAGGCAGGAAAGGCCGCAGAGCTGTTTGGAGGACAATACAATCCAGGGAGCCACAGCAAGACAGAAAAAAATAACACATGCCACAGGCAGAAGAAAGAGTATGTTCATATGTATGTGTAACACATCTGACGGACTTCATTTTCCTTTTCTCAACTTGATGTGGCTTTGATGGGAATAACTGGGTTAATTTTTTTTTTACCATAGCACCATAAGAAAACAAATGCAGCTAATTGACTGCTTTGATTGAACTGACTAATGAAGCCTAATGAAAAACACATTAAAAGTGAATAAAGCTAATGGTTTCGTTTAACTGATCAATCCCCCAGTCCAAATGGTCACTGGTGATATGTCCTTACTTCAACTCTAGGCTGAAGAAAAATAATAGATCTTTATTGATCTCCATTTACTAATTCACATTAGAATTGAGAACCTATATGCCCTTTCTTAGGTGTTGGGAACAGAGGGATGGCGAGACAGAAATGGCGCCTGTTCTCATAAAATTCACATCCTACTGGTGAACCAAGTAAACAAATAAAAGAACCAGGTAACTGCCAGTAAGGATAAGTACAAAGAAAAAATGAAATTGGATGACATGTTATAGACTGTGAGGTGAGGTGTCTGTTTACACTAAGTTTGGGGGGAGTGATATTTGAATCGGACATACATAATGAAACTGAAAACCACCAAACAAAAATTGCGGCGAGTAGGGAGGGTAGTATTCTGGGAAAGACTGCCAAGTGCAAAGATAGGAAACGTTTGGCATGTTCAAAGAAGAAAAGAAAGGTTGGCATGGCTGGAGCTTAGTGAGAGAGACATCAGGCTATTAAAGAGTCAGGGGTGGGTCATATAAGACTTTAGAGGTCTTGACAAGAAGTATAGATTTCATTCTGAGTGTAATGGGAAGCCATCAAAGGACTGAAGTAGCAGAATGATGTGATTTTATTAGCTACTTTGTGTGGAGACTGGATTTAGAGAAAATGTACAGTATTTCCATTAAAAAAAAAAAACCTGTCCCTCCAAAGTTCAACACTAAAGGACTGTATAATTCACACCACTTTTTTTCTTCTTGTGAAGATAAACACATTTATTCATTAATGTCAAGAGTTTAATGACACTATTATTGACTTAGTAATATTTAGAAAAAGAAAATTACTATTATAATTCTAATTTCTGATTTCAATATCAGTTACACTATTAATATGATTATGACACTATAAAATTCAATCATAAGAGAATATTTGTAAAAATTATAAAAGTAATTATTGTGCCATTCATTTTATTTTATTTATTTTATTTATTTGACAGAGAAAGAGATCACAAGTAGGCAGAGCAGCAGGCAGAGAGAGAAGAGGAAGGAGGCCCCCTGCTGAACAGAGAGCTCGATGTGGGGCTCAATCCCAGGACCCCAAAATCATGACCTGAGCCCAAGGTGGAGGCTTAACCCACTGAGCCACCTAGGTGCCCCTGTGCCGTTCATTTTAAGTTCATTAAGCCTTTGTGAATTGAAGATGTGTGTAAAATCAGACATTTATCATTTTATTACCAATTATTGACAAGAGAAAACCAAAATTGCCTTTAATAAGTTATGCATATGATAAGCCCAAATTCAGGCAATTAAAGTTTCAATAATGTATCTTTATAAATTATGAGGTTCCCTATATTTTAGACACTTGACTAATTTGATCTACCAATAGTTGATGACTCATACCTACTTTTGCAATATGAAATAACTAGACCAATATGTCTTGAGTTAGAAAATTCTAGTTTTAGTATTTTACTTTCAACAAATACAGATGCTTGAATAATCATTTATAATAGAAAATAATTTGTTTCATTTCCTATCTCAACAGAAACAACACAGTTCTTTGCACATAGTTGTAATTCAATAAATGTTTATAGCTGTTATTTTAAGTAAAATTATTAGATTTTAATTTTCTGTACTATAGATAGACCAAAGACACATAAATATTACTTCTCTAGGTGACAGCACAATTTCAGGCGAGTCATTACCATAAGAGTAAAATTCTAGGATCCTAAAATATAATTTATTAAAAGGCAAATATTGCTTCTTATCTTTCAAATATGGAAACACAACTCTGTAACTGTTGCCAGTGTTTCCGAGTATTGCCTCATATTTGAATAATAGTCCATCACAATACCTTGGGACAAAAAAAGCATGCTCAAAGTAAAATGGGAGTGATACATTTTAATGTAACCATTTTATAATATATCTTAAAGTGAAATCAAATTATCTAGAAGCCATTTTAATTGGCTTCCTGCCTTCAAACATGAGTAACTATTTTTAAAATAATTTGAGTATTTGTCATATCAAAGTATTATTTAATGACATATAAGTCACAAGGAGAAAAATATGAGCTAAGAAGAAAGAGGTATTTTGATGTCTAATATTTCAAACAATTCAAAGAATCAGACATTATTATCCCCATTTTGTAGACAAGAAAAGTAGGACTCAAATGGCTAAAATACAAGTTGAGAATCCCAGGCTGATTTAGTCTTAAAACTTTTATGGTATTTCCTGAAACTCAATTCTGCCCTTGTGCCAATTATATACTTGTCTATAGAAATAAATCCTCAGCTATATTTAAAATGTTTTTATTATGTATGTTGTACACTAAGGTGTACATCATACAGGTTAGATGCATGAGAAATGTACTATTTAATTAGCTGATACACTTTTTCAGTAGACCTCTACCTACAGAATCAGACTGTAGAAAACTGATATTCAGACATATTTACGTTCACTTAGAAATGGTAGAAAAATAATTTTAGTGTAGCTTGCTAATGTTGTATAGGATATTGAAAACTGAATCATTTTATTAAAATATGCATCATGTTAATGCAACAATCCATTTAAATAAATTTTTCAGTAAGTTATCCAGAAAGAGATGGAAAGCTATTATATCCAAACTAGAGGAAATACTGAAGATCCAGACTCTCATTCAATCCATTCAGGTTCTTCCAAATCACCTTCGACTTTTTTTTTCCAATTCCCTTCATGAACCTGCTGCTCCAGTGAAATTACATGCTTTGAATTATTTTTATATCTGCCTCTATGTATCTGCCTCGCTGATCAGACTCCACTCTTCTGCTCTTTGCCTACCCTTTGGATACATGCCAAGCATCACTGCCCTAAACCTAATGTATTTCATCATAAGCTCTTTCTTCTCTGTAATTCAATAGCATTTAAAATCATCTTATATATGCTTTAATACCTAGTATATTTTAATACTATAAAATGAAAGCATGCATAATTATAGCATCACATACACAGAATTTATCTTATTTTTCTGTATATTCTTTATATATTAATTAAAATCCACAATCACTAAATATTTCCTTAAATATAAGCAAATACAAATCTCTTAGACCTTCTCTATAGTCTTTATAGTTCTGTAGATAATCTTAATTTCACTGAATATAAGAATTCTTGTTTTTCTCACAGACATATATTCTAAATAAATAATGCCAGGCACGTATGAGAGGGTAGTATTTATGGGATCGCTACTTAACAGCAACATACGTCAGAGGAAGAAAATGAAATCTTTGTCAAATCTTAAAAAAATCCAGGCATTTGAGGTTTAAACCTTGTTAATTCAGGATTTACAGCATTTTTCTCATTCTTTTTTATTTAAATTGTAGGGGCCTGTGCAATAAAGGGAAAGTGGTATGGGAGGAGGCCCTTTGTTTATTTGTAATTCATGGTTTTATGCATCATGATGCTTTCATGATTATTCTTAACTGGATCTGCCAAGATGTTCGGTCTGTCTCCAAAATCCTGTTAAGATGGTCTGCAGGATTGGTGTATGCACTCTGCGCCCACTTATCGGTACTTGAGGCCTCTTTTTGACTTTCCCATCCTCGTCTTAGTCATCCAGTTGCCTACCTCGGAGTTATGAAAGCCTTTGTGACCTTTACAGTGAGGCTTATGAAGATTCAGCCACAAGAGCCCCTGCCTAATGCATGTTAGTAGCTGAGAACTGCATATGTTCCCTCTACTGAAACCTCTCACCTCCAATCTTTGCTAATGCTGCTGCCTCTTCAGACTGTGGATCATTTCCCTCCCTCTGTTGTCTCCAACCCATAGTTTCAGAGTTAGCTGCTAAAGAAGGGCCAAAATGAACAGCCTCCATGTTGGCACTGTGAGTCATGCCCTTAAGTACTCTTTCCTGGATCCTGAGCCCATTTTACCCATAACTTGACCTGGAAGGGAGAGAAAATGAAGTCCTGCATGGATGTAAAGGTTCACTGAGTCAAATGGCATTTTTTTTTCTCTCAACTGATTTTTTTTCTTCTTTGATGATTTGCTATAGTTCCAGTGTTATTACCTCAGTACAGAGGCCTGCCAGTGTTTCTTATTAAAAATTATAGATAGAACAAAATAAGCATCTTTTTGCCCGACAGTTGGAAAGAATAGACAGGCAAACCAGAAAGAAACAAAAAGGAGAACTGCGAACTCAGCATGGTTAGCCTGCAAACTCACCATGAATGAAATGGAGGGAATCATATGTTCTCAACCCTGGATCCAGCCACTGAAACTCCACTCAAGTTTCCTTCCTTCCTTTCAGGGCTGTGGTCTTGTGTCCCTGTGCTGAACCCAGAGAAGTTTTACAATACTTAATTGTAAAATTTCTCATGCTGTGTGTGTACTTATTTCATAATCCCTTTTTAGCAAACGAGTTCCTTCTGTAACACAAAACCATAGGGCTAGTAGTCGGAAGAGAAAGGATTCAAGCCTCCCAACCCTTAAGTTCTATCTTTTCAACTTCGAAGCCAAACAGCCTCCAACTAAAGGTCAGTATCTACTGATTTTTGGAGGTTCCTGTGCTCCATAAAACTGTCCTGGTCCAGACCTATGTAGTGCCATCACAGGTACTGGCCCTGATTTTACAGATACATCTTATGAAATCCCCATAAAATCTTATTAGGACCCTGACTATTCAAATACAACCTGATTTTTTTTTTATAGCTACTATTCCTCCCAACTGTATATTTCATTGCCCACAGTATTTAAGTCCCAAGCAGAATTAAAATAGATACCATTGTACCTCCTCAGACATGGTGTCCCTCTCCAGAGACACTCTCAGCAGTAGTCTAGAAAATTTCACTAGTTTCTATTTCACAGTGGTTTCTTCCTTGCATTTGCCAACTTAACTAAGTTGGAACTATATTTCTGATAATCCCTTTCCTCCTATAGCTCTTGGCTAGGATTGGTGACATATTTTTGTATGAGTTTTGGAAGGAACAATTAAAGTATCAGCTGTGCATATTCTCTGAAGATCAGTGCAGGGTCAGGCTATGCTGCAGGTCTTTTATATCATCTTGGACCTCGCAGCCCATCTTGTGGGCAAGAAGCAGCACCTAATTGCAACTCTCTCAGCTCCAACCTAATCTTATTCAGTCTTCTCTGATTCCTAGGCCAGGTGTGTATTTGTAACCTAACAAAGGATGCCAGGTTTTCCTGCAGGTTAACATTATCACTGAAGTGGGAAGCATAAAGACACCGAAAGGTCAACACGGATTCCAGTTCACATACATATTCTGGCTTGTCCTGGCTCTCTCCTGCCTTACAACCATCTTTTCATCCCAAATGCCTAGCCTGTGAACTCCAGGCCAAGCTCCAGAAACAGAAACAACAACCACATGTAAAGTGTTTAACTAACAACCATGGTTGAGCAAGGTCAAATCTCTATTATAAATTTCTCATTCTATGTTACATCTATGGGTTCTGCTTCTCTGATCAAACCCTAGACAACATACTCCTCTCCTCCCTTTCAAAAAACACTTAGCATGTGTGCTATCTCCCTCTTTGTATGTACAAAATAACTGAAAAAGAAGGTTTGGTATATAGTTTGTACTAATAGGCACTAATTGTTTTATTAAAATGACCTAAAAGACCTGAAAGGCATATACACATTAATGCTCTACACAGTTTTATAACTATTAATAAATGTGGCCAAGAAGACAGAAGGATAAAGGATAAAGACATTTGAGTGGACTTTTGGTGGATGAGCAAAATATGATTGTTAAAGAAAACCTCTATGCTCAGAGAAGAGGCATCCTAGGATCCCTTTATAATAGTGTCATTAGAAAGACTTCAAAAGAGTACTTCTCAAATTCTAAACACCCACTAGACATTTGATGGGCATACAAAACAACAAGTTCAGGGGCATAAAATCTCTATTTTTTAAGATTTGTTTTTGTGTGTGAGAGAGAGAGAGAGAGCACAAGCAGGGGGAAAGGACAGAGAGAGAAGCAGACTCCCCATTGAGCAGGGAACCCACCACCACACTGGGCTCAATCCCAGGACCCTGAGATGATGACCTGAGCCAAAGGCAGATGCTTAACTGACTGAGCCACCTGGCATCCTTAAAATCTCTATTTTTTAAAGAACAAAAATAAAATGTATTTAAAATTAATAGTAGTTACTAGTAATAATAATAACAAAAATGGTATCACATAAAATAGTAGGATAAAATTGTGTAACATCATTCCTCATGATTCCCATATCCTACTGAATGGCAAATAGCTATAGGTGAATGTCCACACCTGATGGGTTTTGTTTCTTAACACTTCCTCCTATTAAATTAAGAAAACCCTAATGTCCAATAATTCAGCATAAATTTTTGATGGTTCAATTATAGTTCTGGGTATTATGATGGAAAATCAATAAATAAAAGGCCTGAAAAATAACAGTGATTTCTCCCTGAAGAAAACTTGTACTACATACAGCGGCTAATTTGATGAGCATCTTACAATCAAGAAGAATTTAGCCTGGAAAGGATTTTTCATTTTCTGTTGTATATAATTCAAATGTTATTTTCAGATATGTGCAGTAAAGTTTCTGAACAGCAAAGAAAATCATTATGCAATGGGAGTCAAACCCTAATAATATAATTTTCTTCACTCTTTAGAAACTTTATTACATATACTTTTTTAAAAAGGTTTTATTTATTTGAGAAAGAGGGGATGAAGAGAGAGAGCACAAGTGAGGAGGAACAGAGAGAAAGGAAGAAGCAGACTCCCTACTGAACAGGGAGTCCATGCAGGGCTCCATCCCAGGACCTTGAGGTCATGACAGGAGCTGAAGTCAAAGGCAGATAGATGCTTAACTGATGAGGCCACCCAGGTGCCCTTATTACCTATGTTTTTAAAGATAGCATAATATACTAATGGATTATAATACAGTCTTAAAAACTATCTTCAAAATCATGGTATATTTAAGAAGACAAATTCTAGTAGTTTTGCTCTGAAGAAGTAAGTTCAGGATGTCTATGATTCTAAATATATACCAAGACACACTAGTATGTCAGTTAAAATCATGGATGTCATCATGCTTTAAAAAAATTTTTTAAAGATTTTGTTTGTTTATTTGATAGAGAGAGAGCAAAAGCACACAAGTAGGGGGAGCAGTAGAGGGAGAGGGAGAAGCAGGTTCCTCACCAAGCAAGGAGTGTGATGCAGGGCTCAATCCCAGAACCCTGGGATCATGACCTAAGCTGAAGGCAGATGCCTAACTGAGTGAGCCACCCAGGTGCCCCATGCTTTTAAAAAAAAAATGTTAATTCCAGTATAGATAAAATACAGTGTTATATTAGTCTCAGGTGTACAATATAGTGATCCAACAATTCTATACATGACTCAGTGCTCATCAGGACAAGTGTGATCTTAATCCCCTTCACCTATTTCACACATCCCCCCACCCCCACCCCTCTGGTAATAATCAGTTTGTTCTCTATAATTAAGAGTCTGGTTTCTGGCTTGTCTTTTTGTTGTGTTTCTTAAATGCCACATGTGACTGAAATCATATGGTTTTTGTCCTCATCATGATTTTTTTAAATCTATTTTCAGCTCAGAAATTATATGAGAATCTTTTCTCTTTGAAGCCAGGAAACTTTAGTCACTGCAAATTTCTCTACACAGTGTTCTGGAAAGACACATCATCAGTGTCCATGAGTTGAAAATATTCACTATTTTCAGAGCTTTCATTTACACTGAACACGTCACAGGTATGTTCTTTGCCGTCAGTTCTCAGGAAGTAGGCTGTGTGTGGAGTTGCATTCAGATGCAAACACATTTGAGAAGGAACATTTTACTTTAGAACTTACAGCTAAAAATATTCCACAAGTGCTGACCCCTACCCTGTGATCTTGATGAGCCTTCTCCAGTCTACACAACAGCTCATAAGTCAATAACTTAGCAAAACAGCAGAAATCATCATGCATCCTGTTGTACAGTGATACAGTGATAAAGTGTTTAACACTTCTCCATCACTACATGCATATATGCAAAATTGAAAATATCAACTTAATTCAACTGTATAAAACTGAGTGTTTCTCATCCCATCCTCAGTTGATATTCTTCTTCTCCAGTGAATGTTATGAACATCGTGAAACATCCAACAGTGACATTTAGCACAGGACTTTTGCTAATAGCCAGATTCCTGCTTTTTTCCTAAGATTATCAGTCCTGAACTGTGGGTTCGACTAGCTTCTCAGCAATCTAGGTATGTATCTATTCTTGCCATAAATGAATTCTTAAAATAAGTAATTACCATTTACATCTTTTTTAAAGATTTTATTTATTTATTTGACAGAGAGAGATCACAAGGAGGCAGAGAGACAGGCAGAGAGAGGGGGGAAGCAGGCTCCCTGTGGAGCAGAGAGCCCGATGCGGGGCTCCATCCCAGGACCCTGAGATCATGACCTGAGCCAAAGGCAGAGGCTTAACCCACTGAGCCACCCAGGCACCCCTACCCTTTACATCTTGTTTAAATGTTGTTATTCTGCTGCTCCAAAGTGCAATGATGTTATTTAGAGATAAAATTGAGTCACTTTCTGTGATATACCTTCTGTGATATACCTTTTTACATATACTAGACAAAATTCATGATCTACCAGAAGTCACATGTAGAAAAATGACAGTTTAAATTTATTTTAACATAGTTGACACCCAATGTCACATTAGTTTCAGGTGTATGACATAGTGACTCAACATCTCTGTACGTTGTGCTATGCTACAAATGTAGCACCATCTGTCACCATCTAACGTTATTACAATATCATTTACTATAGTCCCTATTCTGTGCCTTTTATTCCTGTGACTTATTCATTCCATAACTGGAAGTGTGTGCCTCCCACTTCCCTTCATCTGTTTTGCCCATACCTCCATAACCTCCCTGCTGGCTATCATCAGTTTGTTCTCTGTATCTCTAAGTCTGATTTTGCTTTGCTCAGAAAATGACAGTATCAATGACTTCTCAGTTTCACAAAGGAATTATATTTCACATTATAGGTGAGTAACTACTACTTTCCAGGCCAATAAAATCTAGTAATTTATTCATTTTCACTATTTCCCTTTCAATTACATGTGTGAAATTATCACCCATACAGTTACTTGCACCAGTGCTGGAAGACAATTCCCTTTAGGTCTTTCAAATTTCCGCACATTCTTCTGAACAAAGACATTAATAGGTTTTGTGCTGGGCTGCTGTTCCATGGATGTTTGCATTAGAGCCACAATTCTGGTTAACAACTGGGTTCCTGTTACCTCTCAACTTCACATCTTCTAGAGATGAAATATTCAATATGGTGTCCACACTCACATGTCTGATGCCTAAACTGGTTCTCTGAAACACCTGGAACTAGCCACACACTGTCTCCTTGAGATCTCTTCACATATCTACCTTGAGCCTCTTTGCAGCATGGACTTCTTCATGGTATAGTGGTCTCGGGTTAGTCAGCTTTCTTATTTGTGGTCATTTCCTCCTTGTATCCACCTCAAGCAAACATCCCAAGAGTTCAGGTTGAAGATTTAAGACTCTAACAACCTAATCTTGAAAGTCCCAGACCCTAGAAGTCCAGAGCTGCTTCCTGATCAAGTAAGTGACTAAGGCCATCCTAGATACATAAGAAAGGGACTTCGTCCCCACATCTTAATAGGAGGAAAAACAAAAAATTTGTAGCCATGGTTACTTTACCACCTCATACATACATTCTTGAAACTTAAAAATTACTTCAGTATTAATAAAATGTTTATTATTTATGTTTATTATTCTAAAGCCTTCTTACAAATATTTATAATATTTACTCATTAATTTTCATAAAACCTAACCTTGGCTCCCTCAACAAATTCTTACACTTTATAAGTCAACCGAAACCTCTGATGCAATTTCCATATAAGTAAATTGATATTATAGAAATGGCTGTGCTATCTTTAACATTTTTCCAGAGGGAATCCTAGAAAATAGCATTTCTGATATTTCCCATGCAAATTTTCAATGTAATAATCCACACTGGTGCCAATAAAAACCAGCCATAGTGGAAACACACTTGGGAAGAAAACTGATAAAAGTGATAAAAATGCAAAGTTAAAGTTATCTTGCTGACTTTAGAACTTTAGCAAAGCAGAATGAAGCCAAAGGAAAAAATGGCTTAAAACTTAATTCCTGTGGATGGTAAAGGACATGAAAAGTTGATGAGAAATAGGAATTAAAAACTTAATTAGAGGTTCTGCAATGCAATAAATTGGAAGTATTTAAGAAAAATAGCAAACGGAAAAATTTTGTTGAAAAATAAACTTTATAAAAAGGAATGTAAGAATAAAATATTAAGTCCCATTATATAAGTAAAAATGATTTATAAAAATATGGAAATAATCCTAGATTTATATACAATGTACAGATTCTAGTCTCAGTTCTAGTTTTTTTTTTTAAGATTTTATTCATTTATTTGACAGACAGAGATCACAAGTAGGCAGAGAGGCAGGCAGAGAGAGAGAGGAGGAAGCAGGCTCCCCGCTGAGCAGAGAGCCTGACTCAGGGCTCGATCCCAGGAGCCTAACTCAGGGCTCGATCCCAGGAGCCTGGGATCATGACCTGAGCCAAAGGCAGAGGCTTTAACCCACTGAGCCACCCAGGCGCCCCTCAGTTCTAGTTTTAATATACTATCATAATGAATACACACAAATCAAAACTTCTTTCTGTATATATATTATATATTAAAATACATACATAGTGCTGTATATATACAAACACATGTACCTATAGATATATATGTGTATATATGTTGTATACATAAAGTATATGTACCATATATATTATACATTGTTATGTGTACATACATGTATGCTGTGTTATGTATATACACACACTATATATAGTGTATGTATACCCATTTTAATCTCTGTAATACAAAACACGCATGTATATGTATCCTTGTTATATATAAGTATGCTTATACACATACACATATATGTATGCACACATACACACATTTACACATACATACATATGTAACATCCCATATAGTTAAGATACATAACAGATATAAATATAAGATACACAATTACTCTATGGATATATAATTTATGTAATATATAATTTATATATAGATGTTTATAGATAACATAATTAGGTCAATTAGTCTGTACTTATAATACATTTGTGTGATAAAAATTACAAAGATTATAAATAGATATATACTAAAAAGTTTATCTCCCTCCTACCCCAGTCATCTTGTTCTAATTCCCAGAATATCCCAGGAATAATGGTTTCTTATATGTCTTCTCAGAATGGTTCTGCTTGCATGCATGCACATACACACACACACGCATACACACATGCACACTCATACATATCTATATATATGAGGAAAATGTGGAGGCATGTTTTCCATATCACCATGAATAGATTTATTACATTTTTTTCATGGTTTGTTTTCATAATTTAATTATTCTCCTATAATAATACATATATTATGAAATGCCACTATAATTCTTTTTCCCAATTTTCCATGAAGTTAACTTTTTAAAATTAGTTAATTTTAAAGTTTATAATTCTAAAATTAGTTAATTTAAAATTTATAATTCTAAAATTAAGAGTATTTCACACATTTTACATGTAAATGTGATTTTTTCCAATATTTTTGTATTTCCTTTTCATATTTTAAGAAATTTTGCTATAATAGTTTTTTTAAACTATGTATACAATTTTACTTTTTTTAATTTGAGAATTTTTTGCACCATTTGATTTCTAGGAGTTCTTAGCTCTATTTTTCTTTTATTAACATGTAATGTATTATTGTTTCAGGGGTATAGGTCTATGACTCATCAGTCTTACACAATTCACAGCACTCACTATAGCACATACCCACCCCAATATCCATCATCCAGCCACTGCATCCCACCCTTCCCCCTCCCCTCCAGCAACACTCACAGTTTGTTTCCTGAGATTAAAAGACTCTTATGGTTTGTCTCCCTCTCTGGTTTCATCTTAATTTTCCCCTCCCTTCCCCTATGATCCTCTGTCTTGTTTCTCAAATTCCTCATATCAGTGAGATCATATGATAATTGTCTTTCTCTGACTGACTTATTTCACTTAGCATAAAACCCTCTAGTTCTATCCACATCCTTGCAAATGGCAATATTTTGTTTTTGATGGCTGTATAATATTCCATCGTGTGTGTGTGTGTGTGTGTGTGTGTGTGTGTGTGTGTGTGTGTATCACCTCTTCTTTATCCATTCATCTGTTAATGGACATCTAGGCTCTTTCCATAGCTTGGCTATTTGAATATCGCTGCTATAAACACTGAAGTGCATGTGCCCCTTTGGATCACTACACTTGTATCTTTAGGGTAAATACCCAGTAGTGCGATTGCTGGGTTGTAGGATAGCTCTATTTTCAACTTTTTGAGGACCATCCATATTGTTTTCCAGAGTGGCTGCACCAGTTTGCATTCCTACCAACCGTGTAGGAAGGTCCCCCTTTCTCTGCATCCTTGCCAACACCTGTTGTTTACTGACTTGTTAATTTTACCCATTCTGCCTGGCATGAGGCAGTATCTCACTGTGGTTTTGATATGGATTTCCCTGACACCAAGTGACATTGAGCACTTTTTCATGTGTCTGTTGGCCATTTGGATATCTCCTTTCCAGAAATGTCTGTTCATGTCTCCTGCCCATTTCTTGATTGGATTATTTATTCTTTTGGGGGTTGAGTTTGATAAGTTCTTTATAGATTTTGGATACTAGCCCTTTATCTGATATGTCATTTGCGAATATCTTCTCCCATTCTATCAGTTGTCTTTTGGTTTTCTTGACTGTTTCCTTTGCTGTGTAAAAGCTTTTGATCTTGATGAAGTTCCAATAGTTCATTTTTGCCCTTGCTTCCCTTGCATTTAGCAATGCTTCTAGGAAGAAGTTGCTGCAGCTGAGGTCAAAGAGATTGCTGCCTAGGAATAAATCTAACCAAAGAGGCAAAGAATCTGTACTCAGAAAACGATAAAGTACTCATGAAAGAAACTGAGGAAGACACAAAGAAATGGAAAAACATCCCATGCTTATGGATTGGAAGAACAAATATTGTGAAAATGTCTATGCTACCTAAAGCAATCTGTATATTTAATGTAATCCTTATCAAAATACCATCAACTTTTTTCAAAGAAATGGAACAAATAATCCTAAAATTTATATGGAACCAGAAAAGACCCTGAATAGCCAGAAGAATGTTGAAAAAGAAAGCCAAAGTTGGCGGCTTCACAATTCCAGACTTCAAGCTCTATTACAAAGCTGTAATCATCAAGACCAGTATGGTACTGGCATAAAAACAGACACATAGATCAATGGAACAGAACAGAGAGCCTAGAAATGGACCCTCAATTCTATGGTCAACTAGTCTTCAACAAAGCAGGAAAGAATGTCCAATGGAAAAAAAAGACAGTCTCTCCAACAAATGGTGTTGGGAAAATTGGATAGCCACATGCAAAAGAACGAAACTGGACCATTTCCTTACACCACACACAAAAATAGACTCAAAATGGATGAAAGATCTCAATGTGAGACAGGAACCCATCAAAATCCTTGAGGAGAACATGTAGCTCTATTTTTAAAAACAGTGACCTACCATTCCTGACCTTAGAAGAGAGATCTATAGGGTGACTCTTTCCGAAGTCAGAGAGAAATGTAACATGTGAAAATCCAGGAAACAAACAAAATTCATTCTAAAGGTCTTCTAAAATTGTGAGCATTTAGCATCTTGTCCTAGCTCTAACTCTTGTAGTTCAGTTCATTTTAGTGGCACTAACAGAAAATTTATGTTTGTTCTGAACTTCACACTATTATCTGTGGTTTAGACAAAGCTTCCTATTTCAGTCAATAAATCAATAAATATACCGTTGACTTGAAGATGTTTCTAGCAAGGTTCTAGGTATGCAAATGGTGACAAGAAAAATATAAGACCTAGCTTTGATGTATTTAAAGTATAAATACTAGTTTGGGGGAACAGATTATGCAGAGTAAACACCTTGACAATAATAATCAAATGAATCTGAGTCCAATTATAAATTTTAAATAAAGGGGTTTATCTGTGAGAGTAAATATAGATAGGGAGAATAACTATATATATATATATATATATCTCCAAAAGTAATGTGGGAAGTACATTAACATACTTCTATAGATAGGAATAAAATAAAAGTTTGAAAGTAAAGGACTTTTTTTTTTAAAAGAACGTGAAAACTTTTTGGATTGAAGATCTTGTGTTGAAGAAAAATGAGAATTAAGATGGGGGTTAGGAAGAGTCTTAATTTCTACATAAGGAAGGTAAATCCAAAATATATTTTTCAGACATTGCATGATAAATTTCAGAAAGATTTCTTATCATTTAATGCAACATAAACTGAAGGGGAGATAGAAGAAGTAAAATTTGTTGTTGCAGTGACTTCTGTGCTTTAGATGACAAGTATCACATGTGAATCAGTGATGGCAGAAATGGGGTAATATAGTATCCTAAATCATTTTAAATGATTTGGGAATGAGTCAAAGGCTAAAGCCTAGCACCATGGCTTAACCTGTATATTGAGAACAGAATGCAATTTTAGGAAGTAAACATTGTACTTGTTACAGTTTAGCATGGAAGAACATGGCTTTTCTTTTTGTGTTAATGCACTTCTAATTTTGACTTAAGTAATAGCAATTTTATATTGGAATATGGTTTAAACCACTGAGTAAAATTCACATTTGATTAAAATGGTGGGCTAATTCTCCTCCACATCCTTTCTAAGTTGAAAACAGTTCTACTGTAGACTCTCAGATGATTAGAACTCAGCAGAATGTACCTCTTAAATATTGGTACAAAAGCATTTTTAGACAACTTCTTTACCTAAATTAAGTCAGAAGAATCTTTTGGGAAATCTTCATAAATCTTTTCCAAGATTGTTAAGTCTTTCCTTAGGGTGTCTTTTGAACAAAAACACTTTTCTCTTTTATTGTCTTATAAAAAATTATGAGAAATCATACTTTACTAAACATTTGCCTTCTTATACACTAGGTATTGTTTATGAAATCATGAGAAAAATTATTTAGCAACAGTCTTTCCCTGAAAAACTTGTTCCCAATGTTACTTTATGGAAAAATATGCTTGTTTGCCAGAGATTTCTATGTCCACCTTAAAGTTAGGCATAGTCTCACAATACCTTTACTTTCTATCAATCCAAAATGTTCCATAATCATTTATTCCTAGGCATGACATGTCTATAAAGAAATAAAAATAATTCTAACTTTGAGAGCTTATTAAATATTCAACCACTATACCCTTGTACTATAATGGAACTTCAAAGTCACCTTAACTGTCCATTTTGATAAGTATTCTAATTGGTGGAAATAGTCACCCTTACCATTGAATAATATTGATAGAATTATTTCTAAGGGTTTTAAAAGAAAAAAATAAGTTGATATTGTATTTTCACATATAAACTTTGCTTGACGTGTAATTTTTTTGTGTGTCAATATTTCTAGGATGACTGTCTCGCTTTGCCTGGGAAGGAATGAATTTCTGAGACATAGGATTTTATTTATTTATTTGAAAGAGAGAGAGATGGAGGGAGAGAGAGAGAGCATAACTGGGGTGAGAGGCAGGGGGAGAAGCAGGCTCTCTGCTGAGCAGGGACCCTATGAGGGGCTTGATCCCAGGACTCCAGGATCATGGCCTGAGCGGAAGGCAGATCCTTAACCCACTGAACCACCCAGGCACTCCTGGGACTTTATTTTAAAACCAAGTTGGCCACCCTCTCAGACTGGTCTACTTTATGGGTGTGATTTCTGTATATTCTGTTTATGCGCTAGAGATAGTGAATGTTGGTAACATCACTTCCCTGCTTTCATGCTTTACTTTCTATCTAAGAAACATATTTCCTTTCAATGAACACTATAAATTTCTAAATTATATTAACAGGTATTTTTCTTTTTAGGAATGTTATAGGGAAAGATGGAAACTCAAAACACTTGTGGACCTTGGAAGTTAATACCTATCAATTGCTAGTCACATACATGAAGAGTACAGACAAACCAACAGCTTTTCCTTTCTGTAGCCCTACCTCATAGAATAAGCAAGAAAGAGAGATTTTTTTTTAATGATTTTTAAAATCTCATGTTGTGGGACACCTGGATGGCTCAGTTGGTTAAGCGACTGCCTTCAGCTCATGTCATGGTCCTGGAGTCCTGGGATCATGTCCCACATCAGGCTCCCTGCTCAGCGAGGATCCTGATTCTCCCTCTGACCTCCCCACTCTCATGTGTTCTCTCTTCCTCTCAAATAAATAAAATGAAATAAATCTAATAAATAAATAAATAAAATTTCATGTTGTATTGGGAAGCATATGTAAGGGTTTATTTCTTTAAAGTGTTAAAAGCCATCAGTATGGAAGGAAAATATTTTTATGAATAATTTGTGTTCATTACATCTAAATGTACTTGATCAAAACTGTAACATTAGAAAGCTCATGGGATTCTCAGCATGAATTTTAATTGAGATCTTCCTGACAGGTTTAAAAGTGTAAATATCAGCAAAAAACTTCACCTGTACCAAATGTATCAATTCATATATTTAGACTCTTTAATAACCCTCCAGTGTTGTTCACTATTACGATTCCAATACTAGCTAAAAACCATGTTTGGATGTTGTGCTGATATTTAAAAAGTGGAAAATTTTAGAAATTCATATTCCAAGTGACTCATGATTATCTAAACAACAAAATCAGTATTTCCAAGTTCTAAGGATATTAGTGATGCATTTTATAGTTAGTATACATGCCTTTATCATACGGTTACCTACAACTGAATTCAAACCTAATAGAGCACAAAAAGTATGAAATATTATAGAGAAATAGAACGATGATCAAACACCATCATAATCTATCAAACACACTCATACAACACTAATTATATCATACCATTTTCTTCTTCAAATAGTCTTTTCTCCCATTCTCCGTCACTAAAAATTAAAGCCCAGGACCTTTAGCTTTGTATAAAAGTCTAGCCTATATATCTTCCTCTGTTCTACTTCCAAAAAATTTTCTGAGTTCTTCTATTCACAGTCTACCTTACGACCTATAAATTTGGGTTTTCAATGACCTACATATATTGAGCAACTCCATTCTTCGCTGCTTCTCGTAGCCAAATATCAAGGTGTGGCTCAAATCACTCTCTCAATAAACATTTCTGTAACTATTTTATGTGAAGTTCTCTCTTCTTCCTTTGCCTTCTGATATCATGTAACATATAGTCTATAGTTGAATAATCTATACTTTTAAAGGATATCTGTGCTACAATCTTTTTTGCTATCAGTAAAAGCCCACAGTAGATACTCAATAAATACTGATGAATTAAATAACTCACATGAAAACACAACAAAAAAGTGACAATAAGAGATTATTATGGATAAATGATCTGGTAGAGTTGTTTTCAATTGTCCAAAGTAAATGTATGACGTATGGAAACTTTTGATATATCTTGATATATTTCTGCAGATTTAGCAGAAGAGTGAAGGTGACACTTTTCTACCCTCAATACAGAGAAATCTAATTTGCTATATTCAATATAGGGTTGATTTCTGAAAATAATACAGGTTTCTGTCTCATTAGAAATCATATAACTTTCATTTCTTTTCATAATACTGCTAAATATAAGTTGGAAATTGAACAAATGAATGTTTATTGAAGAATTCTGTGAAATTATAAAAAATAAAAACAGTATTTCTACCAATTGATGAAGTATTCTATATATTATGAGATATTCATAGAATATCATTTGTGGGGCACCTGGGTGGTTCAGTTGATTAAGCATCTACCTTAGGCTCAGGTCTCAGAATTCTGGGGATAGAGCCCTGCATCATGCACCCTTCTGTTTCTCCATTTGCCCCTCCCCTACCTCATGCTCAGGGACACTCTTTCTCTCTCTCTCTCTCATAAATAAATAAAAAATCATAAAAAAAGTATCACTTGTTAGTGAAAACCAGTTACTATATGTACTAACGTATTTCAAAATTTTAATACACTGAGTGAAAAACACAGTATAAAGTGATAGGTATGGTGTGTAAATTAAAAAAAAATAAAAGTTTTTTTTTCCAAAGTTTTTATTTAAATTCCAGCTAGTTAACCTATAGTGAAATATTAGTTGCAGGTGCAGAATTTAGGATTCGTCACTTACGTACAATATCCAGTGCTCATCACAAGTGCCCTCTCTAACACTTATCACCCATTTAGTTCATCCACTGCTTTCCCTGCCCACCCCTTCTCCAGTAACCAGCAGTTCTTTCTCTATAGTCAAGAGTCTGTTATTACAATTCTTTTATATATCTCTATAGAAGTAGCTAAGTTAGAAAGTATGAAATTAATTCATTTTTTAAGAGAGAAAATGATGTGAATAATTGGAAGGAAAAAGAGCTATTTAATTTTTAATATTTTAAATTTATTTCCCTATTTTTATTTGACACAATTACTAATATTTATTAATTTTGGAGAAAGTTTATGCATGTTTCCAGTTATTCTCTGAACATTTCAATATGTTTAATCAAAAAAATATATAATATTTCTCTCAAAAAAATTAATGTCTAAGTATACATTGAGAAACTCCTAATTTATCTCAAATACCAACCTTTATATTTATTTTTTTAAAGATTTATTCAACAATTTTTGAGAGAGAAAGAGAGAGAGAGAGAGAGAGCACACAAGTGCGGGGAGGGGCCTAGGGAGAGGAGAGGAGAAAAAAATCTCAAGTAGACTCTGTGCTGAGGTGGAGCCCAAACTGGGGCTTGATTCCATGATCCTGAGATCATGACCCAAGCTAAAACCAAGAGTCTGATGCTCAAACAACTGAGCCACCCAGGTGCCCCCTAACCCTTTATATTTGTATGACAAGTGTTAAGTTAAGGTGATTTCCCAAAGTTAACATAATGAGTAAAAGATAAACACTGCATAACAAGCCTGAAGGCTCCATTCTAGTGCTTTAATTAATTCAGGCTTAAACATTTGATATGTATTAAATTAAATCAAATTATTATTTAATTATTATTAAATTGCATTTAAAATTAATATTAAATTATTAAAAATTGTTATTATTAAATTAAATTTGATACATATTAAATCAGGCTTAAATATTTTATATGTATTTTACATTATCTGTTTATAAATTTGTCTTTATCGTACTCACTGGAAACCTGGCAAAAACAGTGTTGGTTGAAAACTCCATCCTAATACAGCATTTAGAGAACTAAGAAGCAGATTGGTGTTAGCTATATAAATAAACAGAGTAAATGGGAAAACCCTTCAGGTATTTTATATCAATTTTTTTTATCAAAGAAAATGTTGATCAACTTAGAAAAGTAAGCAGACATTGCTGAGAAAAAATTGAAGCTGAAGATTGATGATGAGGTAATAAGAAATCTGGGGGAAATAGGGACCTATAGTTTTTATAAATTAGCTCAAACGTCTCATGTGCTGTATTAAGAGTACAAGGATAAGTATAAGTGAGATCATAGAACTTATCCTGGTGATGTTAATGATATATATATATGTATATATATACATATATATATATATAATGGTATATAATATACAAAGATATTATGTTACATAAGTATATATGTATATAAATATTTAGTATATTCAGTGTATTTATTTATATAAATAAATATACACATATATGTATATGAAGAGAGACAATGAAATTGGAGTGGGGTGAAATAATAATGAATATTTAGTATTTTGCATATATTTTTTCTGTTAATCCTCTCAACAATGGAGGAAAACAAGCACAAAATATTTTCAAACACTCAACTTCACACAACCGTTGACCAATAGAGATGGAACTCAAGCCTAGGCAGCTTGATTTCAGAGCTCAAGTTCTCTAACAACCTCTCTTCCTCTTTTCAAAAGGTCTATTCTGAAAAGCATTTAGATTAATGTCTGGCAAATGCTGAATTGATTGTCACACAGATGACCTGTGGGTTCTTAGAGTGTTGATTTATATGGTAGAGCTAGTTCCTATGGAAAGTTCTGCTTTGCCCGAATAAAAACTTAGAAAAGCTGGACACACTGTAAGAAATTCTTAGCCTGTATTGTCTAGGGAATAAAGCAGCTACCCTTCATCACAATGCTTATAATGAATGTTTGCTCCCATACTTATCAAGTATAGCTTCCGTTAATTTCATAATTAACCATGTTAAAACCTAGTAATTGTGACGTTGCCATAAACATCATCAGCAAGTATCTCTCTTGTGAGATGAATTTCCTGGAAGGTCAACATTGCAGCTAACCAGAAAACCATCAACTGAATTTGGGTAGCTACATAAACTGGGTCTGGTACAATTTCCAACAAGCCAGGATGGAAAATTTAAGTTCATGCTGGACAATATAAACATATCAGATCATTCTATAGCACCTAACACTGGAGCTTGAGTATCAAGAAAAAAGTTATAATCTAGGAATTATGGCAAGAAGATGTCTGAACCCTTAAAGCTAGTAGTCTCAAAAGATTTTTGTCAGTGAAAATTGGCCTGGAAAAATAGCTAAGTGGCTGAGGAAAACTAAAGAAGTCTGTGGAAGCAGCAGGGTTGTGGGGAGGGGGAAGCAAAACTGAAAGCTAAGAATCTTGGGCTAGTGTCTAAATTTAAACTCTCTTCAGAATTCCCTTGGAGGCAAACAGAAAATTTTTTGTACATCATTTCCACAGCTCAGTGTATGTTGGGAATAAAAAAAAAAAAGGAATAGAAAAGATCTGAAGATGAGTTCATATTCAGAATTACAGATCACACAGGATTACAAACTATCACAAAGGAGTAAGGCAGCAGGTGTAAGGAACATATTGGAATCACTGTAATACCAGAATATTTAAAATGTAATATAACACTTAAAAACCTAAATAGGTAAGAAAATGAATAAAAATATTCTAGAAACTAAGCAATGAAAAAAAAAAATTAAGCAATGGAGTTAGTAAACTCTTCAAACTTAGAGATTTCCCATTTCCATTCAGTGATGTAAACACTGAACTGAAAATAATGTTTTCTCCCACCCTTACAACAAAAATGCATGAATACTCAAAATCCACATCTTTTCTTAAAATCATCAGAGAAAGGAAGTCACAGGGCAACCAGCTATAATGTAATATCTGGGGAAAATAGGCACCTTCAGAGAGAGGCAACATTTGAGCTCTTGCTTACCTGGGGGCAGATATCAGACAACAATAAAAGAACTCAGCAAGACTAGTTAACAAATTGGTAGCATGCAGATGGATTGGCTGGTAAGCATGGTGACTACAGATACAGAAGTTCACACTATCTTTCATCTTTTAGGTTTTTTCTAAATAAACTCTACCCGAAATTTTCGCAGGAAACCGTGAGTCCTGAGAAAATATCCACCTTGGGACAGAAATGATAAGGGGAAAATTAGCTGTTGTGGTACGGGCATAAATGTCCAAGCCAGATGGAACACTGGGGAGGCTATATTAACATCAGTTAGAATAGATGTCAGAACAAGGAATATTGGGGTGCCTGGGTGGCTCAGTGGGTTAAAGCCTCTGCTTTCGGCTCAGGTCATGATCCCAGGGTTCTGGGATCGAGCCCCGCATCGGGCTCTCTGCTCAGTGGGGAGCCTGCTTCCTCCTCTCTCTCTGCCTGCTTCTCTGCCTACTTGTGATCTCTGTCTGTCAAATAATAAATAAAAATCTTAAAAAAAAAAAAAAAGAACAAGGAATATCATTAGGGATAAAAAGGGTCATAATGATAAAATGGCCAATTCTTCAAGAAGACATAAAATCCAAACAGATGTACAACTATTTATACAGCTTTAAAATAAATGTAGTACAGGGGTGCCTGGGTGGCTCAGTGGGTTAAAGCCTCTGCCTTTGTCTAAGGTCATGATCCTAGGATCTTGGGATGGAGCCCCTCATGGGGGGGGGGGTCTCTGCTCAGCAGGGAGCCTGCTTCCCCCCCCACTGCCCGCCTGCCTCTCTGCCTGCTTGTGATCTCTGCCTGTCAAATAAAATCTTAGAAAAAATAATAAATAAAAAATAAAATATATGTAGTACATATTGATAGAAAGAAAAAAAATCAACAAATCCACATTTTGTAGTTGAAGATTTCTACAGTCTTTCATTAGTAACAGATAAAACAGATGGGCAGAAATCTGGTCAAGGCTATGGAAGTCCTGAAAAACACAATGAACCAACTTTACCTAATTTACATTTATAAAACAGTCCCCCCAATAACAGAGCATACTTGTTTGTTTGTTTTTTTCAAGCACACGTGGAATGGTCATTCAAGTAGACCATATTATATCTGGTCTATCTGGATCATAAAAAAGTCTTAACAAATTTAAAGGGATAGAAATCATACAAAAATGTGTTCTTGGATCATGATGTAATTAAACCAGAAATAAATAACAAATTTATAGGGAACAACCATAAATGTTTGGGAATCAACATTTGAAAGTTAAACAGTACAATAGCAAATAATATGAGATCAAAGAATAAGTCTCAGAGGATACTAAAATACCTTTTTAATGAATAAAAATGAAACAAACCCAATTTTGTGCAATGTGGTTAAAGCAGTACCTAGAGGGATGTTTAACATTAACTGAATATATTTTTTAAAAAATTTAAAAAAGGGGTCCCTGGGTGGCTCGGTCAGGTAAGCATCTGACTCTTGACTTCAGTTCAGCTCATGAGCCCTCCATGGGGAGTCTGCTTGAGACTGTCTCCCTCTCCCTTTGCCCCTCTCCCTGCTCACACACACACTGTCTCTCTATAAAACAGATAGATCTTTAAAAAAATGAAATGAAATGAAATAAAAAAAAAAATATCAGGTCAATGATGCAAAAAAAATTAACTTGACAAATTCAATGTATATTGATGAAAAAAGAAAACCTTACACCAGAAATATAAAAGGAAACTTCCCTAACAATAAAGAACACATACAAAAACATTAAACACATCTATATTTAATGTGAACAACTGAACTTTTTCTCCAAAGCCTGGAAGCAAGAAAAGACAATACTGAAAGTCTTAGTCATTTTTACAAGGCAAGAATTAAAAAGATACAGATTGAAAAAAATAATAATGTTTCTCTTCACAAACATGACTCTCTACCCACAGAAAATACCAAAAAATCTTAAAATGGTTCTAGAACCAATAAAGGAATTCAGAAAAGTCTCAACATAAAGGTTCCTATATATAAAACCAATTATACTGATATATACCAGCAATGAAAAACAGGTATTTGAAAAACAAAAACACTACCATTTTAAATAGAACCATAGAACCAAAAAAATAAAATACTTAGGTATATGTTTAATGATATACATGCAAGCTGCTGTATGTTAACGATTATATGAATGAAACCAAAAAAGTCTAAAATAAATTGAGAGATATATAGAGTTAATAAATTGGAAGATTCAATATTGTTAAGAATTCACAGTGCTCTGCAAAAGTTCTACTATAAAATTAAATGCAATATAAATCAAAATACCAATGGAATTTTTCTTTTAAATATATATAAACAAATTGATTCTAAAATTTATAGAGAAAGACAAAGGAATTAGAATAACATAAATAACTTCAAAAAGAAGTAATTTAGAAATCTCGTAATAGTAGATGTCAAGATGTGTGGGAAGCCACGCAGAAGCTTGAGATATGAGCCAAACCAGGCCCTGACTTGCGCCTCCCTGACATTAAGGGGTTAAGCAACCTCAGCAATGGAAAGGTTGAGTAGCGCTAAGAAAGGGTCTGTGCTATAAGTCTCATGATCGCCTACGTGACTACCCATTGGGGTTAATCAGGAACAGGACAATGCAGGCCTAAGTCCTAAATCCATGCCTGGACCTTGCTGTTCTTGCATGGGCCATAAAATGCACCTGGCGCCCTTCTTCAGTCCCTTCATCAATAGGGAATTTATCTATAAGTAAGCAACATGCTGGTGGCAGGATGTCTGCGTGTTTAACCTAAGGGAACTGGTAAACAAGAGCCTGGAGAAACTATTTTTGGTATGTGGTGGGCGGTTAGTCTCCCCTAAATGTTTCTGCTTTCTATATAATCATGCACACTTCGTAATAAAGTTGGCACTGCTTGGACATCATCCACTGTGTCCCTCCTGTCCCCATCTCTTTACGTCTCGTCTTCGTCTCACCATCCTCTTACCCTCTCAACCCTGGTCATGTTGTTGCGCTGGCCGTGACAAAGATGTACTATAAAGCTACAATAATCAAGACAGGATGATATAAAGGACAGATACATATATCAGTGGAACAGAACAGGGAGCCCAGAAATAGACTCACAGAAATATAATCAACTGTCACTTTAAATGTATGATTTTCATCAACTGACTTTTTTTTTTTTTTCATCAACTGACTTTTTGAGAAAGCTATTTCAATAGAGAAAGGATAGTCCTTTCAACAACTAGAGCTTGACCAACTGGATGTTCATATATACAAAAAGAAACCTAAACCCATGCTTCAAACCTTATAAAGTTGAACTGAAATGGATCATAAACCAAATGTAAAAAATAAAACTATACAACTTACAGATAAAAACACAAGAAAAACCTGTAAAAGCTTGATTTTGGTCAAGAATATTTAGATAAGACAACAAAACATGATCCATAAAAATTAGACCCTATAAAAATTAAAATATTTTGCTTTACTAAAGAAACTGTTAAGAGTAGTGCAAAGACAAGACACAGACTGGGAGAAACAATAAAAACCATCTTCTGACAAAGAGAAATGAAACTCATGTTCACACACAAGCTGCGTATAAATATTTGTAACAGCTTTACTTATAATTGACAAAAATGATAACAAAGATGTTCTTCCCCTGGGAATGGATAAATAAGGTATGTGAGATATTGTTCACAACATAATGCTAATCAGAAAACTAAAGGAAAAACTACTGATTCACACAATATGATGAATCTGAAACACATTTTCCTAAGTGAAAGAAGCCAGATCCAAATATCTACAATAGGGTTTCTCAATTTTGGCACTACTGACATGTTGGGTCATGCTATTCTTTGTGCACTGTGGATATTCAGCAGTATCTCTGACCTCTATCCACTAGAGGCCAGTAGCACCACCCCCTACCAGACTTAATAAACAAAAATATCTCCAGACATTCCCAAATGTCCGTTTGAACACAAAATTGTCTCTCATTGAGAACCACTCATCTACATTTTATATATTTATATTCATATGACAGCTTTGGAAAAGGCAAAATTATAGAGACCTAAAACAGATCAATAGTTTTCAGGAATTATAGAAAAAAGTAGTTAACCATAAGGGAATTTTGAGGAACACTATAATGGAACTGTTTTGTATCATAACTACATTGGTGGATACAAGACTCCATGAATTTGTTGAAATCCATAAGGCTGTACACCTCAAAGAGTGATTTTTACTCTATGTTAATAAAAAAATAAGAACCCAAATCAAATATAAACTGTGATATACGAACTTAAATGTGTTGCAAATGAGTAACATAAACACAATGAAGAGTGGGAAAGAAAAAGCTAACTTGAGTTACTTTGGAAAACAGTATTTTGACCAGCATTATTTTAATTCTAAAGATGAAAGAAACAGAGGGCAAATATTCTGCTCTAATTAGTAAATTTTTTTCTCAAATGTATAAAGGTTAGAAATTATGAAATTAATTTGTGTGTGTAATAAAGTTGAACAAATAAGTAAATGTATTGCAGGCAATGAGAGCCTGATGTCTCAATGTTAGAGAAAAAAAATTTACAAAAATTGAAAGGAAAAGCCTAGACAGAAATGTGATGTTGAATTGTAGGTGGAAGTATCATTATGAACTCATAGTTTTTTATATACATACAGATATTAAATAAATAAAAATATAAACAAAATAGATATAATAAATATAAATATATAAAAATATGTAATATATAATATAATAAAAATATAAAAATTTAAAAATTAAATAAATAAAAATAATACAGATCTTTTTCTTTACATGTGTACTTAATTTAAGCTTAGTCTGCTGAAATTCTAGAAATAAGGACACTACAGTGGTGAGAAGTTCATGAAGCATTCAGACCTTAGTGTTTAAATAGCATTTCCAATAAAAAAGAATTCAGGATTCCTGGAGAAGTGTTTGATTACAGGTCTAGGGAGGGAAAAATACAAAATTAGTCTGGAGCATCCTATAAAGTAGTAGGAAAAGTACAAAAAGTAAGGAAGTACTCATAAAAAGGTGGTTAGCACTGGGTAATGTATGAAATTATTTAATCAGTATGTTTTACACCTGAAACTAAGATGTAGTAGAAACTAAGATGTATGTTAATTATACTTTAATTTTTTTTCAAAAAAGAGTAAGTGATTTTTTTAAAAAGGGGAACACATTTAAAAGGCACAGAAGAAAAAAAATTAAAAAAAAAAAAAAAATAAAGGGCACAGAAGACCATACGAAAGAGCTCCAATGGTCAAACTGGAACAACCTGAGCAACAACATAAACAACAATGGTATTAGATTATAACCCGTAGAATAAAATAAACAGCCATCTGTCAAGCTGACATAAAAGAATCATTGAATAAGTAAATAAGTATAAGGAGAAGAGACAGCTCTTCCTTACAGAATAAATCAAATTAATAAATGTAGAAGAAAGGAAAAAAAATAAAAAATTTCCATGAAAATCTACTGTAATAAATTTGGGGGGCAAGATTTCATTCTAAAATTATTATGCAAACATTTGAGAAGAAATAGGATATATGATATTTTTAAAGTCTCTCTGGAGGCAAGGGAAACAAAAGCAAAAATGAACTATTGGGACTTCATCAAAATAAAAGACACAGTGAAGGGAACAATCAACAAAACTAAAAGGCAACCTTCAGAATGGGAGAAGATATTTGTAAATGACATATCTGATAAAGGGCTAGTATCCAACAGCTATAAAGATCTTATCAAACTCAACACCCAAAAAACCGACCCATTTAAAAAATAGGCAGAAGACATAACTAGACATTTTTCCAAAGACATCCAGATGGCTAACAGACACATGAAAAGATGCTCAACATCACTCCTCATCAGAGAAATATAAATCAAAACCACAAGAGATCACCTCACACCTGTCAGAATGGCTAAAATTAACAACACAGGAAACAAGAATGTTACACTTACACTATTGGTGGGAATGCAGAATGGTGGAGCCACTCTGGAAAATAGTATGGAGGTTCCTCAAAAGGTTAAAAATAGAACTACCACCCTACACATTAGCAATTACACAACTAGGTATTTACCCAAAAGATAAAAACAGTGATTTGGAGGGATACGTGCACCCTAATGTTTATAGCAACATTATCAAGAATAGTCAAATTAATGGAAAGAGCCCAAATGTCCAATGACTGATGAATGGATAAAGAAGATGCGGTATCTATATACAAAGAAATATTGGCTAAGAATGAAAAAGATGTAGGATGATGGGTTAAATGGGTGATGGGTATTAAGGAGGGTACTGGTTGTGATGAGCAGTGGGTGTTGTATGTAAGTGATAAATCACTAAATTCTACACCTGAAACTAATATTACACTGTATGTTAACTAACTAGAACTTAAAAACTTGAAACTATGGATGAATGAATGAATGAATGAAAGAAATGTCAGATTAACATCCCCAAGATACTTACAATACAGACTGAAAAAAGTGATAACTTTACAGTGTATAAACCTGGCATATATCACATCAAACAAGTGATCAAAGTTAATATCACCAAATATGATATCTAACATTCTGTACCCCCAATACAATGCACAGAGAAGGACGCTTCTGTGATATTCTTACCAAAAAATGCATAACCTCAATCTAATCATGTGAAAACATCGACTATGAGAAGGCTGCTCCAGAAAAAAATGGTGGAGAATATAATAACTTAGTACAAGTGTTACCATTTTTATTTGTACCCAGAAAACTGAAACTATGAACAACTAGCTTGTGCATATGAAGGGATCACTGGACTCAGCTGGCTAGCTCTCCACTGAGGACAGGATAAAGATAAGCACTCTCTGCTTTCATAACACACTAGGAAAATAAATTACATAAAAAATTTTTTTTCAGGTGTAGATGGGTACCTTTCTTTCTCTATATCCTTCTTAAAATTACCCTGCTTTTTTTCTCAGCCAAGATTACTCAGATTCACTTAAAAAACAACAGCGTGGGACTGCTGATTGTCTACAACCTTTAAATGTCTCAGAGGCAGACAAAGAAGTCGTTAACCATTAGAGAAAACCTCATTTCTTTTTGTACTGACTTCAGAAGGTGAACCGAAAGTTACCTTCAATTGAACATTCACTTTCAACATCAAGGCCCAGCAAAAGAATCTGAAACTGGATTTGGATATATTTAATTAGAGCTAAGTTCTTTCAAGGACTTTAGATCCTTCTGGTAAAGATCTAATAAAATTGTGTTACATTGAAGTGTTTGGATATTTTAAGCTTAATAAATAGCCTGCTCAATTATTAAGCCTTTCCCAGTCCCTTGAACCAGAATCAATAATCCCTTTATCCCCTGGGCTCATCTCAACTATAGAATTTATATAGCATTTATTATGTAATAGCTTGTCTCCACCCTTTACTTAGTATATAAGTCTATTTCATCTATTAGGCCTTATATTTCTTAAGGTCATATAGTCTTAATGTAACTAAACCCTCACAATGCTTTGACTAATGCTTCATGTATACTGGGGGACAGATAAAATTCTATTGAATAAAATAGGTTATGTTAGAGTTTTACACCTTTTTGGCAAAGTAATTGATATCTCTGTCTCTATATAGACACTTTTACCTTTATCTATGTCTGTATCTGCTTATCTATCCAGATATAAATATAGATAGAGATGTAGATACAGAAGTAGACACAGGTGCAACTCTGCACCTGGGTTATTTCTTGGTTATATATCTAAGATTGTGTCTATGGATACGCAATCTCTATATATGTAACAAAGTTTTAATGGTGCTGCCACAACCACAGGTTATAATTCAAGTTATACAATACAGGAATACAACAGTTATATCAAATGTTTACACAAAGCCATTGTTTTAAGGTAATTTTAGAGTAAAAGATTAGAGGAAATTCATCTTTTTAATTATTCACAAACCAATTAATTGTTTTTTTTTAATTGGTTCTTTTTATAAGTCAAAGAATGAAATATTTAGTAGATTGTGAAGACTTGAGGAAAAGGATTTCTATTTGGTTCTCTGATGTGTGTTCATAGAGACAAAAGGAGTACCTGGAACATAGTGGGGCCTCAATAAATACCTGTGAAATGAAGAAATATATGAACTCTAAGAAACAGATATAATACAGAAAATATTTTTCCACAAACTTTTTTTATTCTTTAATTAGAAGTAGTTGTTATATATTGCCTGTATGGATTCATAGTAATAAGGGTTTCTTCCTGGATTTTTCTACAACTTCCAGAAGATGTTCAATTTCACCCTACTCTATCTTAGCAAAAAAACACAAAAGACGTTCATCTACAGGGAGAATCTGATCACTGCTTTTCTATTTAGAAGGGACAGTTTTCCCTTTTAGAGGCAAAAATGATTGACACTGGTGATACCCAGTGAAAACTTTTATTTTTCACTTGGAGGTTCTATGAGGTTTTTTCTGAACTCATATGCTCTGGCTTTTTTATGACAAATATGAAGAATATTACTTATAATACTAAAAATACTCCTCCTATTTGATCATCTTTTGTATCGAGTATCTCTTGAGGACAAATACATCCTGCCACATACTAGTTTGTATTTCTGTAAGTTCACAGATCAAGGAAACATGTCACATTCCAAAAAGCCAAAAAGCCCACTGGTCCTGCTCAAACAGTACTGACCAAAAAACACTGCAATTTATACCATCTTTCTTTGCCTACCCTAAAACATCAGAAACAAAAATCAATGTAGATATGCCAAATACAATGAAACAATTTTTAAAGGCTACCAGTTACAAATCATGTTATATGAAGCACATAATGCATAAAAGAAAAGCTTCATTGTCATTCAAGAAACCAGAGCTTTGCCAATTATTTGTTATTTAGTGCTGACCAGGAGAAGAGTCTTTTTTTTAATTTTTTGCCTTTAATGTCACTTTGCTTACATGTGAAGAGAAAGAGTTGCATCCTCTCTATACCCAGTGACTAATACTGAAGATTATGTGGATCAATATTTTTTAGTAGAAAGTCACTATAATGGTTTGTCATGATTTAGAATATACTATGAGTTTTGTCTATCCTGTATGGTAAAATATCTGATGTAACATACATAATCCATGATATTGTGGTCAATTTTGTAATCTACCCCAACAAATAACTTTAAATGTTTTCTATTTCTAATATTCTTTGTAATAGACTTAATGGTTTGCCAACCATTTATGAGTACAATTTTACGTAATTTTAAGAGGAAAGGTGGACACATCTAGTATTATCCCCATTCTACAAAGGCAGGACCTGAAAGTTCCAAGATGGTAAGCACTTAAGTCTTCACAGAATATAGGGAATGGAGTCACTGGATTCCAGGTTCTATGAAACCTAGAATTCTTTTCACTATAAACCATTGCCTGTGTTCAATATTTCAAATAGTACTTTTCTACAAAATGAGAAACTGTCTCATAGTCACACCAGCTCAATCCTAATTTTAGATTGGAAGAGCAGAAATCCGAGGTTCTGATAATATCCACATCCTGTCCTATCACCTTGTCTGGCATCCTCCTCTATTCTTAACATCTTCAACCTCAGAAATTCACACAGAGTTGTACGGCAATCAGTGGCAATAGTAATTGAAACTTAGCAGTTAGTATTTCTTCATTTAGTTTTTCTTCAGAAATACCTTGACATTTGTGATTTAAAAAGAAAAAAATGTATAAAACAAACTTCTTATATCTTTGAGTCAATTCTGGAGGACAAATTAGGGTGACAGAAAGAAAACTGGGTAGTAAGTCAGTTGATCTATATTTAAACTGCAATGTTACAACTTAACAAGCATCTCTAGATGAAGCTGTTATTATTTTAACTCAACTTCCTTATCTGTGAAATGAGGATAATTCCTACCACACAGATTTTAGTCTTCTCTGCACAAATTTTTGAGAGGATGGTGGGTGTATACTGAAAAAGAGAGGAGGGAGGTCTTAACTAAATTAAGAAAACACTACATTATACTAAGTTAAAGGAGTTTCTTTAATAAAGTCCTTCTTAGACTTTATATGCAAATACGACTATGAACTCTAACAAGGGGATATTGTACATAGCATTTCCTAAATATTCTGACCACAAAACACTTCTTGCCCTTGAATTTGGAAACGTTGTGCTGCAGTTTACCGTCTCTGTAATTGATTGTAAGAAGACCTATACAAATAGTATTTAGAGGTATTTCATGATAATAATTAAGCAAACTCTTGATTACCTATAGGGTAGAGGTATAGAAATATCCCTGAGGCCAGGTGTATTTCTTCACTCTCTCTTCTTAGGGGAAAAAAATCACTTTTAGTTAATTGCACTCTGCAGTTATTATTGAGCATAATTCCTGGAATGCTTTTTGACAAAATAACAAAGGTGACAATCATAGCATGGCAGGGGAAAAGAAAGTATCTTTAAGAGAAGATGAATCACCATTAAATGCTGGGATCAAAGTCATCTTTCATATCGCTCATAAACAGTTTAAATATTAGTGGTTAAAATTACTTTCAAGTTTACTTTTGAGTGAGGGTTCACTACAGTATTACTAAGAGACCTTACAAATCAGGTTTGAAAGTGAAATCTGTTAGCATGGCTTTGTAACAGAGATATCTGCACCAGGATTTACACGTTAAAATTCATCCTACTTCGTTGTCACAATGTGTAATTTATAGTACCATTCTTACTGAAAAAAATGAGATGAGGGTAGAATCTATCAGTGCAGATTGCTGATTTTATCACACTCTGACACATCATTCCTAAAATGTGTTAGGTCTCTTGAGTGAAGATATTTATCTAAACAAATTAATCTACTACTATATAAGTTGATCATTCTAGCTTAGAAATGATTAACTTCCTTAAAAGTATGAGCAAAATGATTATAATTTTTGTATAGTATTTTTTATCACAATATCGTCCTGATATTTTACTTTACATTGGCAACAATCCGTCACCACTACCGTGCCTCCCAATCTTCTGGATTTATATCCTTGGGTCTACTACTCTTGAAGAATTGTAAAATCAACCTTTCATTCTCAGTTAAATTAGGAAGGAAACATTTTTCATTTTCTAAAGGTCAAGATGGTCTTTATGAAGAACGTAACAGTTTATCTGAATTCCACATCATTACATATTGATATAAACAGTCATCATCATTTTTAGAAGTATACTTCCTTTAAGTGCACAGCTTTGAATTAGGGTTGCCAGAAACTGGTTGTACTAAGTGTGTGTGTGTGTGTGTGTGTGTGTGTGTGTGTGTGTGCATGCGCACACACGTGATAAAAGGTGCTTTAAGGAAATCAATCTCTGGAGACATAAATTCACTTTTACTAGGAAAGTATGCTTTATCCTCTTTGTTGGGCAACATTTTCTCTGCACATTGTCCTATATATAAAACTTCAGGAGATTACTGTTTTTGTAAATATGTAATGTTTTCAATCTTATGATAAAGATAGAATTAAGGTTTAATGAGAATAGTGTTGATAAATAGGATATATGGAGGCAGAAGAAGAGACATTAATAGATCTGGAATTATTATTCTGAGGAAATAGTAACAGAGGAAATGGTAAGACTCATCTGCATCATGAGTTATCAAAATTCTAACAAGTGGCTGCATAATCCACATAAACCAATTAAGAGCTCATCAGAAATTCATCCTGAATTTCTCTTTTTCCTCATATGGAAAAAGAAATATTCAAGAATCATGGTGGTGGTAGGAATATGGGAGAAAGCATGGCTAGTCTGGGGGATCAAACTTAGATTTATAGCCCTCAGGCCTGGCATCTTGGCATGTTGTACAAACCAGTAAGTCATAGACCAGCGAAAAAGCAGACAAAAAAATAAGGACAATTCTGGGGTGCCTGGATGGCTCAGGCGGTTAAGCCTCTGAGCCTGAGCCTTCAGCTCAGGTCGTGATCCCAGGGTGCTGGGATCCAGCATAGGGTCCATTGGGTTCTCTGCATAGGAGCGAACCTGCTTCCCCCGCACCCCACCTCTCTGCCTACTTGTACTCTCTCTCTGTCCAATAAATAAATAAAATCTTAAAAAAAAAAATAAGGACAATTCTGCAGTTTGAAAAGTTACTGCTCCTCAAACCTCAAACTTAATCTTGTCCAGGGACTAGGCCTTCAGTGTTGATTCTAAACCTAGCCGATTGGAGACTGCGAAACTGCTAATATATGTATGGCCTGCTTTCATCAGAATTGGTTCAGTAGTTGGATAGGACTGAGTCTGAGACCAAGGACAGTAGCCAATGGCTATGGAAAGACAGAGAGGATTGATACTGATTGGCCTAATGAATATTAAAAGCAAATTATATGTTGGATTATAGTTTAGTGACCTTTTGAAAAGATGACATATATTCAGTATAAGAGTAGAAGAATTTAAACTATATGATTCCCAGACATCTTACCAAAAATTATACGGATAATAAAAATAATAGCTCTTTGGGAAGGAGGGATACTCCATAATTGCAGTTACATATACTGAGTCATTAGTATGATTTATCCCACTAACTCCCAAAAACAACCAAGCAAAATACATACCATGCTATCCCATTTTAACAATATAAAATCTGAGACTTAAAGTAAGTCTCTGAACAGGGATTTGAATTATAGTCTGTGTATTAATTACTTATTGCTCCATAACAAGTAACTAAAAATATATATATATATATTAGCTTATACCTTCAATGGGTTAGAAATCAGGGAGTGACTTAGCTGGGTGTTTTGTTTGTTTGTTTTAAGAGTTTATTTTTTTTATCTGAGAGAGAGACTGAGAGACCACAAACAGGCGGGCTGGAGTGACTTAGCTGGGTGTTTCTGATTAGGGTTTTTTCAAGAGCCTGCAATAATGGTATTAGCTGGTACAGGGATCATGTCAGAGACTGACTAGAGAAGGAACTCTTATAAACTCATGTGTGGCTACTGGCAGGTCTCAGAAGGTCTGCCTCCAAATTTACTCACATGGGACTCTCCCCAGAGCTGCCTTAAAACGTGGCAACTTGTTTCTTCGGACTGCGCAATCCAGCAGAGAGTGAGAGAAACACCAAGACAGGAGCCAAAGGCATTTTACAACCCAATCTTGGAGGCAACGCCATATCACTTTTGCCATATTCTATAGTTTAGAAGAAAGTCAAGAAGACCAGTGCATACTCAGGGAGAGGGGATTTCACAAAAGCCTAAATACCAAGAGATCAGGATTTGGAGGGAGGCTCGTTTTAAAGGACGCCTACCATCGTATGTTTTACCTCTGAAACTCTCCTCTCAACCAAAATACTATCCCCTTTCTCTTAATTTTTAAACTCTAAGTTCTCATACTTGGATTTTTTTTCTTTTTCTTTTTTTTTTTTTTAGCTACCCAGCATAGATTTATAATATCACAAGCCGAGCAGAATAGCTATTTCCTCCTTTTTTGCTTAGTTGATAACTGTCCTTTAGAAAAGATGAACAACCCTGCAAACGGTAGCAAGTTCAACCTTCCTGAAGCATATATTTTTCCGTCTGTAGCAGCAGCCTGCTATTAAGATAAGAAATAAAATGAAACCAAGCTTTCAACCTTGCCTGTGAGGCAAGCTTTTTTCCTCTGATACTTTCTTTGTGAAATGTAGATGTAAGAGTAGAAGCAATGCTTCTTCATACAAAACCTGAATGAATGCCATGGTGCCTTTTTAATCTTTATTTTATTATATGTAATAAGTTCAAATTTAGGAAGCTAAGCAACAATGCTGTTTTATTTCTATATTTTTGATACAACTATATTTTGTAAGCAATTAGTTTTTCACGTATTCTGATTTATTAATGTAAAACTCATTTGTTTCCTACCTAGTATAGAAGGAAAGAATTGATTCTACAAAGGTAGTAAAATTTTAATAATTTATTTTTTTAAAACAGTAAAGAAAACTCTATTTCATAAATATTTAAATCCTACTTTCCTTTAAAAAAGTACTGGCTCTAAGCAATGATATTCAAACAGGCTGCTCTATCACAATTCTCATTTGGTTTATCAAGGATTTAGGTTTTCTTCAGAGAAATAATTAGTTTCATTTAATTATTCCTTCACCTTGAAAGAGTAATCCTACCAGCATTATATAATGCAAAAATAAAATGCGAATCAATTTTAGTAATAATCTAAAAAGTGTAGTATAAAACTAATAGGGCTCATTTTATTAAAATGAGTTAAAACTGATTCCATTTTTCAATTACATTTTATTTTTATCAAAAGTATATAAACATGTTGGGCACCTGGGTGGCTCAGTTATTAAGCATTTGCCTTAGGCTCAGGTCATGATCCCAGGGACCTAGAGTCAAGTCCTGCATGGGGCTCCCTGCTCAGTGAGAGGCCTGTTTCTCCCTCTCCCACTCCCACTGCTTGTGTTCCCTCTCTCCCTCTCTCTGTGTGTCTCTGTCAAATAAATAAATAAAATCTTTTTTAAAAAAGTATATAAACGTTTTCAAAAGGCAAATAGTACTGCAAAGTCTATAACAAAATGCAGCCATTTCCCACTCCTCTCTTTCTAACCCATCAATCCTATTCCACAGCAGCAGCCCCTAACACACTTTAGCTCTTTCCTCATTTATTTAACATTCTTCTACTGCTATCTTTTAATATTCAATTTTATATATTTTAAATGGAAGATGAGAACTTGCTCCTTTTACCGACCACTCACACTCAACAGACACACAAGCAACCAGACTCATATAGACAGTCCCTATAGCTTCCTAAGGCAGTTACATCATAATTTTTAACTAAATCAGTGGGCAGTGCTTACAATGTTCTGACTAGGTAAATAATATTCACAGGGAGACAGAGTGGGATTCTCTGATTACACCTCTTCTACAACTTTTAGTTTCTCCTAAAGATAATAACTGCCTTACGACTTTCCCATTTCTTGTCCCATAAACTCAAATGCATTACAAATTGTGGCTAGCTTGCACTGAGCGACATAAATGTATATCATACATATACATTGACATATATACGATGGTGTATAGGTTTTGTCACTTGAGACTTACTTCCTCCGATTGTTTGAAAACATAAGGTGGTTTCACTCACAGGTCAGTTTTCATTTAGAACTGCCAAAATTTGTCAGGTCTAAGTGGTAAGCCAACACAACTTTACTCTCAGAGGTACTATGCATATGCCATGACTACAAATGTATGCCCTCAAGATACAGGAATTCAGATAAATTCTTTTTTTGTATTATTTCCTTCAAAAACTGTTGGTGCATTTATGATCATAATTTTATATTAACCAGTATGTTCCTGTCTAGAGAAAATGTCCCTTGTTTCCCAGGGTTTGATGAGAACTAAGTGTTTGCTTAAAATTCACACATGTAATGGTCAATTTTTCCTCTAACTACTTGTGGCCTCTGTGAATTTCACTTTCTCCATCTTTCCCCGCCTAGATCCTTCTGGTGTCACCTACAGACGGGCACATTCTTACTGTGATAAAACTCTGACTCTGACCTTTGATACCACCCAGGCAAGTACGTTGGCACATAATGGTGGGATATTATTAGAAGCTATTCTTACACTTTGCAGCTGGCAAAAATTTAATTATATGTGGAAATAACATGAGCCTCATAAATATGTCCTACTAAACACAAAATAATGTGTCTTCAACACAGCTTCTTTTTTTTTTTCATTTTATTTTATTTTCAGTGTTCCAAAATCTTTGTTTATGCACCACACCCAGTGCTCCATGTAATACATGCCCTCCATAATACCCATCACCAGTCTCACCCAACCCCTTACCCCCCTTCCTTTCAAAACCCTCAGTTTGTTTCTCAGATTCCACAGTCCCTCATGGTTTGTCTCCCCTTCTGATTTCCCCCAACTCACTTCTCCTCTCCATCTCCCAATTTCCTCCATGTTTTTCCTTATGCTCCACAATTAAGTGAAACCATATAATTCACTCTATCTGCTTGATTTATTTCACTCAGCATAATCTCTTCCAGTCCCATCCATGTTGATACAAAAGTTGGGTATTCATCCTTTCTGATGGAGGCATAACACTCCATTGCATATATGGACCATATCTTCTTTATCCATTCATCCATTGAAGGGCATCTTGGTTTTTTCCACAGTTTGGCAACTATGGCCATTGCTGCTATGAATATTGGGGTACAGATGGCATGGTACTGGCACAAAAACAGACACATAGACCAGTGGAACAGAGTAGAGAGCCCAGATATGGACCCTCAACTCTATGGTCAAAAAATCTTCGACAAGGCAAGAAAAAATATACAGTGGAAAAAAGACAGTCTCTTCAATAAATGGTGCTGGGAAAATTGGACAGCTATGTGTAGAAGAATGAAACTCAACCATTCTCTTACACCATACACAAAGATAAACTCGAAATGGATAAAAGACCTCAACATGAGGCAGGAATCTATCAAAATCCTAGAGGAGAACATAGGCAGTAACCTCTTCAACACTGGCCACAGCAACTTCTTTTAAGATATGTCTCCAAAGGCAAAGGAAACAAAAGCGAAAATGAACTTTTGGGACTTCTTCAAGATCAAAAGCTTCTGCACAGCAAAGGAAACAGTCAACAAAACAAAGAGGCAACCCACAGAATGGGAGAAGATACTTGCAAATGATGCTACAGACAAAGCGCTGATATCCAAGATCTATAAAGAACTCCTCAAACTCAACACACACAAAACAGATAATCATGTCAAAAAATGGGCAGAAGATGTGAACAGACACTTCTCCGAAGGAGACATACAAATGGCTGACAGACACATGAAAAAATGTTCATCATCATTAGCCATCAGGGAGATTCAAATCAAAACACAGCTTCTCTTTTAGTGGATCTTCAAAATCCCTGCAGTCTATTGCTATAGTACACCGATAGAAAGAAATGTTACTATCTTAACCAATACTGGTTAAACTATATTTCTTCCAAATTTACAAAATCATTTGATCATGTCAACATGTTGTTAGGACCCCTTCCATCCATTGCCAGGAAACTGTGCACAGAAGGAATTCCGAAGTTGCAGATTCATTTACATCACAGTAAATTTACTTATGCCCCTCTGCCTTTTTTATTAAGCACATGCACCACTGGCTTCCCAAGAAGGGGGCAGCACAGGTCAACGTTTGAGTCCTTGTATGTTAAAGATGTCTTTATTCCACCTTTACATTTAATTATTAGTTGGCTCTCTAGAATTCTAGATTAAAATTCATTTTCCCTTAGAGCTTAGAAGGTCTATTGCATCCAATGTCATTTTAAATCCAGTTCCTTCTATGTAACCTGTAAAGTTTGTTACAGATTGAAAAATTCATATTTAGATTGAAAAATTCACCTCAGAATACGACCTTATTTAGAATTAGGGTTTTTATAGACATAATTATTTAGGTTAACTAGGGGTGGCTTTAATCCAGTATGATTGGTGTCCTCATTAAAAAAGGAAAATTAAGATTCAGAGCCAAACACACATAAAGGGAAGATGACATGAAGAAAACAGTCATTTATAAGCCAAGAAGAAAGTCTGGAATAGATCCTTCCTGCACAGCCCTCAGAAGCAACCAGCTCTGCTAACCCCTTCAATCTCCTACTTCCAGCCTCGCAAACTGAGATAAAATACATTGTTGTTTTCTTTTCTTTCTGTGTGTGTGTGTGTTTTGTTTTGACTTAAATTCCAGTTAGTTAACATACAGTGTAATATTAATTTCAGGTATAAAGCTTAGTGATTCAATACTGAAATACAAAACTAGGTGTTCATCACAACTGCACTCAATATATTGTTTTTTAAGTCACTCAGTTTGTGATAATTTCTTATAGCTGCCCCAGAAATGAATACAGGACTTTGTCTTTTATCTCTTATGTTCTAAAATTGGATCGTGATGTGCTTTTAATTCTTTTTTCTGGAATCTCTTTTACTATGGAAACACATGCCCTTCAGTTCTGAGATACTTTTTTTTTTTTTTTTAATTTTTCTCGTCAATAAATTGCTACACTCAATTTTTTTTTCTTTTTTCCAAAATTTGTGTTCACATTAGAATTGAAATTCTCAGTTTAATCCTTGAACTTTCTTACCTCAAAGTTATTTTTTCTATATTGTTGTCTTTTTTCCTCTACAGAGAGATTTCCTCACTTTTATTTATTTATTTATTTATTTTTAAGATTTTATTTATTTATTTGACAGAGAGAGATCACAAGTAGACAGAGAGGCAGGCAGAGAGAGGGAGGGAAGCAGGCTCCCCGCTGAGCAGAGAGCCCAATGCGGGACTCGATCCCAGGACCCCGAGATCACGACCTGAGCCGAAGGCAGGGGCTTAAACCACTGAGCCACCCAGGCGCCCCTCCTCACTTTTATATTCTAGCTCTTCTTAAATTTCTAGTACTAGTTTTAATATCAAGAACTTTTTATTGTTTTCTGAGTGCTTCTTTTTTCATATTATCCCAAGGTTTTGTTGTCTGTTTCCTCCTCCTTCCCTCCTCTTCCGCTTCTTCTTCATTTTAGCTCATAATGGAGAGGACTGGAAGTTTGGACAGGGATCAGTTTGGCAGATCTGACTGGTCTTGGCTTGGTTCACTTATGTATCTTGATCAGCTACTGAGTGTGTTAGGGCCTCCCCCTTGCCTCAGAACTGGTTTCATCTTCCAACAGGCCAAAAATTGTTTACCTGAAGCCGGACACAATTTTACTCCTCTGATTGGCTTTTTGAGAGCTCTGGGGTCTTGCTTTCATTACTACCACTCCACCAAAATTCTCTTGTCAAGGTCACTAATTCCATGTTGCTAAGTAAAATGATATAATCTTCATCTTCACCATATTTGATGTATGAGGGGTTGCTTAAACATTTCTATTTAAAACACTTTCTTCCAGTATATCATACTTGATTATTTTTCCTAATACAACTCTAATGATCCTTACCAATAGCTTTTGCCTGCTGTTCCTCACAACCACATCTCTAAATACTGATGTGTGGTAGGCCTAGTCTTTAGAGGGTTTGTTGGGTTTTTTCAATTTATACTAAACTTTTTGTCTTACCTAATCCAGCCTCAGGACTTCAGAAAATCCTGTATCTGGATGACCTCCAAATTTTTATATCCAACCCATGCTTCTGTCCTTAACTCCATACTCTTAACAACCAATTACTTACCCAACATGTCAACTCAAATGTTTAAGAGGAATCTGACTTGTATTTCCAAAATTGAGTTCTGTATGTTCCCACCATCCAAGCCTATTCCTCTTGCAAGTTTCTTCATTTTCTAAAATGACAACCTCACCTTTTCCATTTCTCAAACTAAAATCCTTGGAGTCCACCACTATCTTTTTCTTTCTACAGTACATATCTAGCCAGTCACCATATCTTCTTATTGCTGACCTCAAAATAAGTCCAGAATATCCCTACTTTTCTCTACATCCATTCCTACGTTCCTAGTCAAGTCATCATCTATCTTTTCCTGGAGGACAGCAAAAGCCTCCTAAAGGGTTCTCCTTAATGTACATTTGTCCCACTCCTAGCTTTATCTGTTCATGGAACAGTCAGAGTTATTGTTTTAAAATATAACTCATAGACTATCACTCCTCTGCTCAATTCTTATAGTCTTACCAACCCATTAAAATTAATAGTCCATTTACATTATTTTTCTTGTTTTTACTGAGATATATTGACATGTAGCATTGTGTACATTTAACTTATACAATATGTTGATTTGATACATTTTTTTAAGATTTTATTTATTTGACAGAGAGAGATCACAAGTAGGCAGAGAGACAGGCAGAGAGAGAGGAGGAAGCAGCCTCCCCACTGAACAGAGAGCCAGATGCGGGGCTCGATCCCAGGACCCTGAGATCATGATCTGAGCCAAAGGCAGAGGCTTAACCCACTGAGCATCATAGATTTGATACATCTATATGTTACAATATGATCACCACCAAGGTTTTAGTTAATCCATCTATAATGGCACATGATTATTATTTCTTTGTAGTGAGTATAATTAAAATCTAGCCTCTAAGAAACTTTGAAGTTTATGATACAATACTGTTGACTATAATCACTTGTGCCCTAGATTCTCAACATTTATTTATCTATTAGTTACAAGTTTGTTTCCTTAAACAGCACTCCTCAATCCCTCCACCTGTAGGTCCTGGTAACTACCATTTTATTTTTTACAGGTTCCACTTTTTAAAATTCCAAATATAAATGGTATCTTATAGTATATGTCTGTATCTTTCTGATTTACATCACTTACTTTAATTCCCTCAACATCCAACCATATCCATTTACATTAATATAACAAAAGTTAAGATTCCAAGGAATAAATCTTACAAATGATATAAAATATTATAAAACATTATAGTAAATTATAAAAGAAGACCTAAATACATTTTGGATCTAGTCCATGTTTATAAACTGGAAAAGTCTATATAATAGGAAATAAAAATTCTCCAATAATTGGTCTGCTATTCTAGTCAAAGTTTTTAAGAGATGGAAGAGCAAATTGCCAAAAATATCAAGAACCTTGAAAAATAAAAACAAGGATGATATCATATGTCAAGATCTATTATAAAGCCATGGGACTAAAATACTGTGTTATTAATAATATTGACCAACGGAAGAAAAGAGAGACTGTAAATAAAATATGTAGGGGCGCCTGGGTGGTTCAGTGGGTTAAAGCCTCTGCCTTCGGCTCAGGTCAGGATCCCAGGGTGCTGGGATTGAGCCCCACATCGGGCTCTCTGGTCAGAGGGACCCTGCTTCCTCCTCTCTCTGCCTACTTGTGACCTCTGTCAAATAAATAAATAAAATTTTTAAAAATAAATAAATAAATAAAATATGTACAAAAATTGATATGTGGCAAAAATGTATATTGTTTTCCATAAAAAGAGCATGTCAATCCACACATTCATATCAATTTCAGATGGAAGATGGACTTATGTCCAAGAGAAAAAGTATGAAAAAGTAAACTTTAAAATTCTTAGAAGAAAATTTAAGAGACTATAAATCTATAAAAGAATTTTTTTTTAGAGATTATATTTATTTATTTGAGGGAGAAATAGAAAGAGAGAAAGAGAGAACATAAGCAGGAGTAGCAGGGAGAGGGAGGAGAAGAAGCAGACTCCCCACTAAGCAGGAAGCCCAATGCCTGATGCCCCAGAGCAATCCCAGGACTCTGGCATCATGACCAGAACTGAAGGCAGATGCTTAGCTGACTGAGCCACCCATGTGCCACATATAGAGGAATTTTTTAAATGAAACATTTAAAGTATAAAAATCACAGGTGAACCGGACTCTACTAAAATTAAGAATTCTGTTCATCTAAAAGGACCACAAAGACAACTGGGAACAATATTCCAACATATAAAACTGAGGATTAGCCAATATAAAGTTTTCCTTTAAATAAATGTAGATGAAAGAAACAGAAATACAAAATGGCAAAAGTCATAAAGATGCATTTACAGAAGGGAAACAGATTTGGCCAAGAAACATATAAAAAGATACTAATCTTCTTTAGCAAATAAATGATCAAATGTCATTTCATGCTGACAAAAACAAAAAGTCAAACAAGACTAAATGTAGGTATGTTTATCAACAGGAACTTCCACAGGTTTCTCACAGGAATATCAACTTGTACAACCACTTTGGGAAAATATCTGGCATTATCAAAAAAACAAGAATCTTCACTTGAATAATGTAACTAGAGAAGAGGGTTGCACAGTATAAATCAATCCACTTCATGATCAGAAGAACAGAATCACTGGCAATGGTAGATGATACTTACATGAACCCAGATAAATAATTTATACTGTTTTAAAAATTTTTGGGAGACCTGAATCTGCTTTTCTAAGTTCTGTTTTGCTCTTAAATCAGAGTAATAATGATGTTTCTTATGAAGAAACACATAAAAAGGGATTTGAGTTTTTGGTCAAATCCCCTAGATATTGTATTTAGAAGCTTCTCAAATAGAATGTTAGTGACTGGAGTGTATGTCAGCTTAATCTAAACCTGATTCCAGGTTACATCCGATGACAAGCAGCCTGCCTCAAGTTCTTCAGGGAAGAGGGACCACTCCGAGGTTTGTGGTTAGAGAAGCTGGTTTTGTTGTTAATTTTTTTTATTTAGCTATTCTTTTTTAAAGATTTTATTTATTTGTTGGAGAGAGAGAGCGCGTGCACAGCAGGGGCAGTAGCAGGCAGAGAGAGAAGTAGTTTCCCCACTGAGCAAGGAGCCTGATGTTGGACTTGATCCCAGGACTCTGGGATCATGACCTGAGCCAAAGGCGGACGCTTAACTGACTGAGCCACCCAGGCATCACATTAATTTTTTAAAAAATCTTCCCTAATTAAACGTACATTCTAATAACCTCTAACACTATTTGTCCTAACAAAAGTTCCCAAAGCACCTAAATAAGGAAGAGAGCAATTTTAGAAAAAGTAAAATCATGAGTCTCAGTATCAACTAATAAGTTATACGTGTATTTGCTTGTTTTGTTTTTGCGAGAGAATTATGTAGCTCTTTTCTTTCTTCATGAGTTATTATATAAAGGAAGAAACATTACTTTCGATATCTTTCCTAGTTGAAAATACTGTCTCTGAAACATCTGCATAACTATGATGAATTACAGAATTTACCAAAATATATTTTTTAAAATAAAATTAGATGAAAAGTTTGAAATTAAATATCCAACTTCTCCATAACCATTTTAAATTGCTGATTTTAAATTGGTTATTTAAAAATGAACATCAGCAAATAGCATTTTTACTTATAATGCACATCTACACATTTTTAAAGCTGCTGAAATTCTAAATGTTCCTGTACTTACAAAAACCACTATTTCCTTATGCCATTTACAACCCAAAACACACTGTTAAAATGCAGAGTCCTATATGTATTTATATTTTTAAAAACTTATAAAATAGATAATATTAAAAGAAAATAGAGCCAAGAGTAAACCCCCCAAATTTTTTATTGCTTTTAATAAAATATGTTTTCCATTTACACAGAGGTTTCTGAATTCTTAATTATGCTTGTTTTCATTTCTACACTTTTTTTTAGCCTTTTTGAGGGGGTGAATTTTTTGCTATGTGCCAAGGATTATGAAATGGGACACACAAGGAAACATCAGCAACACTATACTTTTATCAGGTCACTCAAAAATGTTCCCATGTAGGTGTAGGATTGTGCCGACAGAAGGCTCATTTACAGAGACAATCAATCTACTTTTAATTACAATGTCTGAAGTGATACAATCTGCAAATATGTTCTACGAGAAGTAGTACATAAAATATATGAATGGTTTATAGAGGCAGAGAAGGATTTAGAGATTTTGAAGCATATCAGTATTTGTTTTATTTCTTCCAGGAACTCCTAATTACAGAAACAATCATAAAAATAATTCTAATTTTGCTCTAGGAACTATGGCCTTTTCATCATATTTGGAAGAACTGAATTCTCATGTTTGTAATTCAAAATGCATTAACAAAGGGCAAAGAATTATCTTCAAAGCTTATTGCACCACAGTGTTTTCCGGGATTGTCTACAATATGTTCTGGTGTAAAGGTTTCCTTGTTTATGCCTTGAAGACTTATCATCTGAGGTAATTAAGCATGAAGCAGGAAACATCTTGAAGCACTTGTCACTTGGACCTATTTCATTTCTTGGTGGTGATTCACAGCACAGACCGTTTGTGACTGTCACTGGATTGCTGATAACTGGATAGGTTTTCAAGTTTGAGAAGTTTGATGAGCTTCTTGTCTCATGAGGCCAAAGTACCTAGTTAATGAAGCTACCAGGCTGCTGCTGGTTTCGTGGAAAGGAAAAGGAACAGATGAGCAGAACAAGAGTAGAAGGGGAAAGGGGCAACAGGATTTTGTATTTTAATTGGGGAAGGCCATATAGAGAAGTATTTTCCCTGAGCTCTGCTACTGCAGAACCTGTCATTACACCACAACACAGTTGGATTCCACCAATCATTCTTTGATTTTATGATTTCTAACAGTAGCCCTGAGAATTACACAAACAATACCATTTCACACCTGTGAGCAAAAACCCATGCAGTCAAAATGCGTAATTAATCAACACACTGTTTAAGGGCAGAACCCACAGATAGAAATAACTGAAGCTTTGACAAGATCTTTAAAAGGCCGCAATAATTAAATCATGATCCTATCAAAATACTTGAAATTTCACCCCTATCAATGACATAAAGCCATCTTTCATATTAATCTCTTTTATAATTCAGATATTTAGTGATCTTGATTTTCAGAAAGAAACATTTTTAAAAGTTACATAATGACAGTTTATTCTACTAATAGTTAATTTCTCAGAAACACAACGATTTATGAGATTTTTCTTCTCTCTTATAGTTAAAAGGTAAGTACCACTTTTACTCTGAAAAGGGTTGGGCCTGATGTAACTTATCCATTTTTGGAAACAGTTCCATTTGTGAGTTTTTTAGAAGACTATAAATTTCTACACGTTGAATTTCACAGGTATTCATAAAGTATATTCAAATCATCCATTAGCTATAAAATCAAATTAGCATGCTTCATCTTAACAGTTCACTAATAGGATATAATTTCAAGCCTTTATAGTTAATATATGTATGTTGCTAAAAGACCAGTATAACTTTCATAATGAGCTCTGACTTTTTCTTCCCAGGCATATGTAGTCAGAAAAATGATAGCATCATTATTGCCAGAATTTGAAAACAGGATACTAAGGATTCCAGTTCAAAATTATTTGTAAGGTATTTAAAAAATATCTTCAAAATGATTCCTACATTTCTTTTTCTTATAGCCAAAACAATTATAAACCAGGGGGAAAGAATCAAATACATTAGGGAAATGATTGTCTATAGGATATCTGCGTGTGGATGCCTAATAATGAGAAACCTTAGATGACCAAAGCCAATGGAAGCAGTTACCCCTGGGGAGGTGGAGAAAAGGAAAGAAAGACAATATATAATAAAGCTGGTAAGCAACTCAGTATTTTTCAGCACACTTAAGGTCTAAAGAGGTATGTGATCAACTACTACTTCTTAAAAGTAGTAGTAATCCTGAGTATACCTAGAGATATCATGATGTTTAAGAGAGATTCTATGAAAGACAAGGGATGCAGTAGTCGATGAGAACACATGACTCTACTCTTGCAGGACTTGCTTTCATCAGCTCAAGCACAGGATTTGGTCACCCACGCATAAAGGCAACAGGCAGTGACACCAGCTTCAGCGTGGGAAACATCTGGATGCAAATGCATAGTCACTTGTAGTCACTAAATGTTTAAAATAGGTTACCATATGATCTTGACCTTTGGTGATTCTTCCCTATTTAATGTTCTTCCTGAATTCTTTCTTCAGCAAAAAACAGTATTATCTTTTAAGTAAAATAATAATGACAAGACTTCCAAATTCCAAATTTCAATAACAGTTTGAGAAACTCTCCCCTTATATAGCAAATTTTTTTTTTGTCCTTTCACCTTGACAGCGATAAAATATTTCTAGTTGTAGTGTATGCTTTTAATATATATTTGTTTTACATGGACTTTAGCATACAAGGAATATTCATGCAGATAAATACCTATTAGGCATGTTGATAAACTTTAATTTTTCATAAAGTGACTTTTAAATTTTTTTTTTTAAAGATTTTATTTATTTGACAGAGAGAGATCACAAATAGGCAGAGAGGCAAGCAGAGAGAGAGAGGAGGAAGCAGGCTCCCCGCCTAGCAGAGAGCCCGACGCGGGACTTGATCCCAGGACCCTGAGATCATGACCCGAGCTGAAGGCAAAGGCTTAACCCACTGAGCCACCCAGGAAGCCCTGACTTTTAAATATTAAACTATCATGTCCAACTGCTGTATTTCACTGATTTGTTTTAGCCAATGAAAGTTCTCTGGAACATGTGGAGACTCACACACCAGGCATACTTTAAATTGCTATGTAATACATGTGCATTTTGTGATTAAAATATTTCACTTTATTCAGGTCTACATTAGTCAAGCTATATGAATTATTTCCTATTTTATGCAAAGAAGTGATGGACTTTTTTTAAAAAAAATGTCTTCTCTACTTGTTTGCTTGGACAAGAATCAATGGCCTGGGAATTGGATACCACTGTAGCTATTTATATACTTTCATCCCTTACTTTGGTCCTATGTCTCAAAGCACTGGGAAGGAACAAAGGATTGAATGATTCGTCGTGGAGCCAAACTTCATTGACTGACCCCAAAAAATACATTGAAATTTAACATCCTCCTAACCAAACTGTAACAGCATTTTGAAAGGAGTGAATATGAGCATTCATTTTGTACCTAGAAGCTCAGTCCTATGACCATTTGTTAGTTTTACATTGAGAAGGGAGGATAGAAAGCTGTAATTTCTAGAAGCTAGAATCAGACAATAAACAAATTGATCAGTATACAGTTTCAGATTTTGAGTTTCTGAGGTTGGAAGAAGGGAAGTGAGATAAACAGTTTAAAAATTCTAAGAGAAAAATGGAGACATGATGAGGGTAATCCAAAGGGATTTCATAGGCATTTGTGACTAAGACATTCAAGGGGAAAAGGAATCTTGGAGACCCACTGTATCAATGACTCCTAACTCTGGCTACTTGTTTAAAAAGGCTACGGGAACTTTTATAATACACCGCTGTTTGGACACCATCTGCCAGAGATTCTAATGGAATTTATTTGGAATAGGGCATAGGCATAAGCATTTTTTTCAAAGCTCATAGGTGATTCTCTCCTGCAGTCAGGGTTGAGAATTGCTGATCTAAATCACTGGGTAGGAATTACCCTGGAATCTTATAAAATTGCAAAATCTGACTCAGTAGCTGAACAAGCTCCCAGGTGCAGCCACTATTGCTATTAATGCCACATACTTGAGTAGCAAAGGTCCTACACTATGGAGGGGATGCTCTATCAGGAATTCAGCATAGGTGTCTATTGACATCAGGTTGTACGATTTCATGTTAACTCTACGGATATTTCAACTTCTGTAAATTGAAACTTTCAACATTTATCCCTCACAGTAGCTCTGTATCATTCAGACACGTATTTTTAAAATAATTCATGAAGTAATATGTATTACTGCTTGGGTTCCCAAGAAACTAGACCATAAGACTGGTATATGGGAAGTGATAAGGGACTACTCTTGGGATCAAGAGCTGTGGAAAGGGAAGGAAGGAGGGGCAGGCAGAAGGAGAAGGTGGCAGGCAAAGTAGAAGGGGTGGGCCCTTATACTCCTTTATGGAAGAGTCATTGGATGTGAAATCCCCAGGATGGGAATAAGGCTTTGGGTGAGGTGACAACTGCTGTCTGACAGGAGTACTCCCAAAGCTGAGAGGATAAGTCATTCAATCTTACAGAAGGATCAGTCCACTAAAGTCTACTCCTTATGCTTCTTGGGAATCCTTATAAATTCTGAGAGTAGCTCACAGAGGACTGTGGCAGGCTTCTTTTCCCAGAGGAAGAAATTACAAAACGATGATGCTGGGACCAACAAGAGCCTTGACTCCTGCAGCTGCTCTCAGGATGATAAATGATATTCATCATCTCTGACTTCCACCACCCATGGTAGGTTGTCCTCTCCCTAAGCTAGCACCCCTGCTGCTCTCAGTGGCTTACTCAGTAGTGTGACACAGTCCCCTTACCCCAAGGGCTCTGAGCACTGCAAATCATGTCCTCAGGTTGTCGCTGCTCCACGTATCCATTTACCATTAAAATGGTATAGAGATTATCAAACCCCAGGGGGATGAACAAGATGCCATACATATTCTTCCCTGCCCCTACTGTGTAAGGGCAGCTCTACCTTCTCCTGCTGACAGTCAGTTACTCCACCAGAATGAAGACTCCTCTCCTCTGCTGCTCCCTGAAGGTAGGAGGCCCAAAATTCCAGGCAGATGATGTAGCTTATAGTTCAATAAAGCTCTTGCTATGTCCATAGTAAATATGTTGAATACCTCTGGGAAACTGAAGCTCTAAATCCTCAGAAACCAGGGCACACCTGACAACAATATGTATTCTGTTGTTGATGATGGTAGGATTTTTTTAAAGATCTATATTTATTTATTTTGTCCTGAAAGTGAATGCAGGTTTCTGAACTACGGAAGACTCTTAATGTAACAGTAAGCACATTTGTTCCCCAGGCTGTATCTTCACCCTTCTGGGTGATGCATTGAGAACCAACTGATTAGGCCTACAAGTACAGAGGAGATCTTGCCTGAAAGAAGAGGAAGCCCAGAATTATAATTCTGTGAGCTGATGTGGGTTATACACTGCCCAGATGCCACCTTCCCCTCCAGAGAGAGGGAAAAAAACTTTATGTCCCTAATGTAAACAAATGTCCTCTCCAAGAGAAGAGGAATTTTCCCTGATTTTTAATCCTTTGGAATGTAAATGGATGACTGGTATTTGATTTTATCTGCCCTTGAAATGTAAGGGAGAGAAATTTTTCAATCTTTCTAGAGGTCTCTATTCTGTTATCTAAATTCTAGACTTGTCCTTTAAATGAGATCCACATACAGAAAAACTGGGAAATGACACACATGAAATTTAGAATAGAGCTTGTCTTCAGTGGGGGATGGGTAAGAGTATGAGGAATGGCACAGAGGCAGTGGGGTGCCTTCAAAATTTTGATAACATCTTATTTCTTAACCTGGGCACATGAGTTTCATCTAATTTTTTATAGTTTCTATGTAGTTGATAATATATTTTATGTATGTATAAAATATCATGAAATATGTGATTAATTTAAAATTTTAAAAGAGAATATGAGAACTAGCTCTCCATGCCTCATTTTGCTTTTTACTTATGTTACCAGCAGGAATCCAGGCTCACTCACAGTTGGTGTCACATCGCTTTTTATATCTCCTAAATTGACACCAATCTTCCATGCCTCCTTAGAATCCTAGATTCTACCACCGATTCCACTGGACCTCAGGGGATAACTGACCCTTTTTAGGGGATAACATCATCACAATTCTCTTCACCTTCGTGCCTTAACTCAGGAGTCCACAAACCATAGCCCGCAGGCCAAATCTAGCCTTCTGTCTGTTTTTGTAAGTAAAGTCTTAATGAATTACTCACTCATTCACATAATGTCTATGGCTCTTTTGTCACTATAAGAACAGATTTGAGTATTTGCACCAGAGTCCATATGGCTTAGAAAGCCTAGAATATTTGCTATGCGGCCCTGTACGGGACAAGTTTGCCAACTTCTGCCTTATCTGAATCCTGGCTCTTTTCCTAGCTGGGAGAGAGAAGACAAGCCTCCCAAAGCAAGGCTAGTTTCTCTTTCTTTCACATGTACCTCACAATTAGATACACCAAAGGAGTATTAATGATACTTTGAAACTATGCCTTCTCTTTCCGCTTTTTAAAAACACAAAATATTTGAAGCTTATGCCATTCTATGATACGCTCATTTAGACAGCTATCATGTTGAAATACCTCTCAGCACTAACCTCTCCCTGGAATCTCAATCTCTCTCCCATTTCCCCCTCTCTTACTCCCTAGCCTCTATCCCTCTTTACTCAAGATGAACCCAGCACCTGTCAGCCAACCCCACCCATGATTAGAAATTTGACCATGTCATCATCAACAGCCTCACTAAATCATCTTATACACACCTTATATTCAACATTCCTCTCTTTGACCATGCTATCCCATCCTTCCATCTAATTTATTCTATAGCCCACTCACTACCAATATTTCATTTTAAGTATACAACCAATCCAACTTTTCATTCTTCATTACCTACCCCAACTGCCTTTGGGGCCTAATTTCCTCTCCTAGTTAGCCTAACCAGTGCCTTTCTGAAGCTTTAGTGTATATATGAATTCCCTTGGTGATCTTATTAAAAATGCAGATTATGATTTCGTAAACTTAGGGTGGGATTTGAGCCTTTTCATTTCCAGCAAGCTTCCAGGAAAGCCAGTGTTGCTGGTCCTTAAATCATAGTAGCAAGGTCCTGGACCTCATGTTCCATTATGTTAAAAGAAGTTGGGGAGGAGGTTAATATATTGCCCAGTATGTACACTTGAGGTGTTGAGCATATTGAGTTATTTCTGAGTTTGCGAATGTGCAATTCTGTTAGTAGGCAATTTGTGTTTGTTACTTGATGACCACCGAATTTAAGTTCTTACTCTCCTCTGGAAACTGATGGGGTTATCTTCCTTGGATAATTCCATATCAAAGAGATTAGCTCCCAGGTCTGTGAGAAAGTCATTCAGGGGTTGGGATTGTAAAACTGGCAAAAGTATTTTAAAGATTTACATCTTTAAAGGAATTTACAATTATAAGTTTTCTAAAGTAAATGCTCTTAAAAAAGAGAGTCAGGAGCCTAGAGCAGGAAAACACCTATCTGTCTAAAGTTTAGTCAGTCTCAGGGGAACTTTAAGGACATCTTGGTGAATTGCCTCCCATTTATCCCCCTTCCTAAGCTCTCCCCTGAATATTCCTTCCTACGCCCATCTTTTTCTTCCTCTCTCCCTGTCTCCTGACCCCCAACACACACTTTAATAGTTCAGTATCTAATCATTTCCCCATCTATCCTACCCCCACAAAGGCCTATTTCTATCCCATCTTCCCCATGCCAGTAAATGCTACCACCATACCCATGAGATGCTCTACCAAAAACCTAGGAGTAATTATTTCTTCTCTTTCACTAGAGATTTCACTCTTTCACTAGACCATCTCATCAAATTCAACAGGTAGTCCTACCTAGATCTGTCTCAAAAATAAATTCTTTATCTATCCATTTATCTCCATTTCTCCGATAGATCTATTAAGTAACACAAAGACACAAAAATTCTCAGTTGGATGACTACAGTATCCTGCTAAGTGGCTTTTCCAACATTGCTCAAAATCTTTCAGATTTGAGTGGTCATTTTAATTAGGTATCTGAGCTGGGATATTCACATATAAGATTATTTACACTCTTGTCTTTATGAGACGTTTATAAAATACTAACATTTCCAGAAGTCTAGTTAAATAATTCTCAGCTTTTCAAAAACTGTTTAAGGTTCCCCCAATATTTAATTCTATATTATAAATTGTGATTTTCATTATAAGCATGAGTTTAAGTGCACTGTATTTATTATTCCTGTAAACAGTGGATGAGCAAAATTTATGTATTTACTTATATTCATTAAAAGATTTATGCATTTGGTTCAGTATTAAATGTTTTCAATGTTTAACCAAAATTTATTTAAACTTTGTCCATGAATATTGCTATAATTAAAAATTAAAATTTAGATTTCATTTGTTAAAGATATTATTAGCCCCAAGTAGCTGTATATAATTACCAGCCAAAAATTATTAAATTCAGACTTTTTTCTTAAATGTAAAAAAAAAAAATCAGTCAATAAAAAAAATGATCAGTTTTGACATAGCTTTTTTTGACATCTTTTCCAAAGACAAATACTTCCCAAAAATTAAGGCTATTTCAAAACCATTCCCATCACTTTTATCAGAATTTAAGTCATGTTGTATGACTTTCTTACTGATCATTCATTCATAAACATACTCAAGAATTTTCTACAAAGTGCAAAAATTGTACTTTAATATATAAATTTTACATTGACTAAAGTTATGAACCCTAAGGAAAGGTAATACTTAAGAAATAAACATCACTGATACACAGTCTGTTAAGAAAGAACTTTGAGTCTTTCAAAAGCAAGTAAAAGAAACTGAACATGTCTCCAGAAAAGAGGAAATATATTGTAAGTGTACATATTTATTACACAGAATATAAGGACAAAAATATAGTTGTGTCTTATAAACAAATTGGAATGAGGGGCTGATTGTCCTCAACAGCTCTCCTTTTCATAGCCTTTCTCTCTGTAATTTTGTTCTGTTTTCTCCTCATGCTGCAGATCAATCCCTCTACTTCTTAGGGAAACCCCTCCACTCTTCAGAAAACAACTGAATTTAAGATATCTTTCTATCCTGGTTCCAAAATTCTCAGAGGATGAATGTTTTTTCTCACCTTTTACCCAAAGCCTGTCTCTGAACTACTAATAAATGCTAAAGATGCTGGAGTTCTTTTACAGTAATTATATGTACAGAAGAAAGGTAGCTCTAGAAAAGTAATGTGATTGGTCGGATAGAAATATATAGTATTTTTGGATTTAAAGACTCAATAATATAAAGATGTCAGTACTATCCAAAGTGATTGATTAATTCAGTGCAATTATTAAAATTCCGTATTTGGTGAAATACAAGAGGAATCTCAAACTATTTAATTTTCAAAAGACTAAGAATAAATAAGTCACTCCTCAAGAAGAATTAAGATAAAGGATTGGTTTACCAGATATCAATAGTTATTATAAAGTAATTAAGACAGGAGATAGTATTGCAGCATAGAATTTAGACTAACTAAATAGAAGTTTCAGAAAGACAAAATGTCCCAAATGAAAACATGGACATTTGATACATGACAGAGATGACACTGAAGGACAGTGGGAAGCATGGTCCTTTGAATCAATTGTGATAGGAAAATAGTTTATCAACTTGAGAGGAAAATTAAGTATATAAGGAAAAATAATAATCATTATCATGTAATATCTTATTCCTAAGGGATCTTTTCTATTTTAGAGACTTGTAAGTCATATTATGGATGATTTATAGAACTAAGATAAGGAGATAGAGATTATTTCATTAGAAACTTCAATAAAGATTTAAACATCTAGCCCAAACTTTATTCTATATCTTCCTAGTTTTGAAGATATACATCCAAAATGGACAATATCTTCTGTCTGAAACCAACTTCTAATTATTGTCATGTGTGAATGATGAACACAACTATCTTGTAAATATTGGCTCCAGATTTCAAGTTCATTATTTTTCTAGTTTTTCTTCTAGCACTTACAAAACCAAAACACAATAAAATTTCTTTTGAAACATCAACAGCTCAGTGTTTTTCTCTTGCTCCAAAATTAGAAAGTATTCTCAGTTTTAGATCTATAAACACAAACTAGAGTGATAAAACCAATGGATTTTGTTTCATGTCTACACAATTTCCTTCCAATGTCTTTTTCCATACCTGCTCCCAGCATTTGTCTACTTAGGACCAACTCAAAGATATTTTGATGAACAGACATAATTAAAGATGGAAGAATTGTGTCACATATCTTTTGTGATAATGTCGATTCCCTTCGCAAAACTTTGTGCAATGATGTCATTCCAGTTGAATGAATAAGTGAATGAAAATGTCCTGTTTCTTCACCCTTAGAAATACATCGTTCACTTGTTGTTTTCTGGATTTGAGAAAACTGACCTAGGATGTCATTATCTAAAGACTCATAACTGAAACTGTGCTTATACAATCTACTTCATCATCATTAAGAGTCTGTGAAGTACTATCTGTCTCATCTTCTGATTTATCTCCTGAATCATCTGATATTTGTGGAAAACTCTTCTGTAAATTCTCTTTTGTTCATCATTATAAACAGAAAGTTCTCAACTGTGTTCAAAAAAGCTAAGAGAATACTGTAGAGATGGTGTTTCCAATCATCTGTTATACTTTTTGAGAGACAGCATAATATTTTGGACAAGGCAATAAAAAAACTAAGACAGACCAAATGGCAAAAGTTTTGTCTAGTTTTTCATTTCAGCATGAGCCTTGTAGGAAAACCTATTATTCTTTTACTTTCTTATTCCTTCAATCTTTTCTTTCTTTAGCATAGCTAGGAATAATTGATGAGTAATGATGAAACAATTCCCACTATGATAAAAATAGCCAGGGATTTCAAGATATAGGAAAATAAAGTCATTGAGATCCCATTATATAATTTTTTTTAAAGATTTTATTTATTGATTTTGACAGAGAGAGATCACAAGTAGACAGGCAGGCAGAGAGAGAAAGAGGGAAGCAGGCTCCCTGCCAAGCAGAGAGCCCGATGCGGGACTCGATCCCAGGACCCTGAGATCATGACCCGAGCCGAAGGCAGTGGCTTAACCCACTGAGCCACCCAGGCGCCCAAGATCCCATTATATAATTTTGATGATAACTGCAGATAAAATGAGTTTTATTAAAAATATTTTTTCCTTTGAAAGATTTCTAATAAATAAAGTTCCTAATATAGTGATTCTTATATATAGTTAACAGCACTCAAAAAAAAAAAAAAAGACACTCAAAAACTAGAAATGGTTTCAATGAATGCTGATGTTATCCCAAAAGTTAACTTGAACTCCAACCTTGTATTAGGTGAACTAAAGACCAAGATGTGAAAGGCAAAGCTCTAATGCTTTTAGAAGATACACTATCAAGTGTCTTCATGATCTAATTTGGTGGTAGTGTGTCCTGGGCTTTGAAGTTTAAAAGATCCTTAGTTAATTTTAATGTGCAAACAAGCTTAAGAAACACTGAGCCCAGGGAATTTTTTTGTTGATATTTCTCATAGACTTGTCAGTTTTTTGTTTTTAAATGGATTCCTTTCTCTTTAAGACTTTATTTAATTTTCAGTTAACATACAATGTAATATTAGTTTCAGGTGTACAATTTAGTGATTCAATACTAACAACAGCCAGCGCTCATGACAGCAAGTGCCCTCCTTAACCCCTGTCACCTATTTAATTCATCCCCTATCCCCTCCCACTCTGGTAAACGTATTTCTTCTCTATAGTTAAGAGTTTGTTTCTTAGTTAGCCTCTCTCTCTTTTTCCTTATGCTTGGATCCCCTACTTTTCTCTGTTTTCATTCAGCAATGATTTAAGTAAAAAAATATATATATTCGATATGCCATCTTAAGGAAGCTTATATTACTATGTTATCTTGAATTTCCTCTAATATTGCTGTATATTTTTCTAAGAATATATATATATATGATGCAGACACATATATTGTACATATTAGGAAGATACACACAAATGTATTTATACACAAACATATTTATATCCAATGATCATCTCTGGGAAAAAAATATCAGTACAGAACTGAAAATGTGTCACCTTTAAAATCATTTTGAAGAGCCAGTAAGTGTGTGCTGCACATATTAGCATGATTATACACATTCTATTTTTGTAGTAATGATATTTTAACTCATAAACAGCCACTTAAAAAAAATCCTGGTGCCTGGAAAAGAATTTTTTTTCCTCTGAGGTTCAACAAAAGATATTTAATTATGCCATGTTAAAATTTCCATCACTGCATTTTCCATCCGACAATAGCATTGCTGTGATTGAAAAATGAGTCAGAGAGATAAAATGAAAATTGAAACAGGAAGTATCATGTTAGAGGCTTGGTTGTCTTGGCTCCCTTAGACTGATTAGACACAACCATTTGAAATGTTCCCTTCTGCTGCAATGAAAAGGCAACTATAATTGACACCAGAATCAATCAGTCAGAGGTGAAAAATAGGCCAAATCGGTAATAGCAGAGCATGCAATGACAATAACTTCTGGTTTTAGAGTGCCATGATCAACTGAGATCTAAAACTTATTGCCAACCAAAAGAACAGACTTCCATAAATATTTTATATAAAACACCATGCCCAAACTGCCCTATATAATAATCTGTTTCATGAACTACATTGCATGAGAAATTGAGATGCCATGGCACCTGCCATATTACTGTGGGTCTACCAATTCTATTTCTTTTTTTCTTTGGAATTTCAGGTCTTCATTATATGTATATCAACAGGAAAACTATGACAACTTTCATCTTATTTACCCAAAAGATGACAGCCAACAATGACGGCCAACCAATCAACAAACAAGCAAAAATAAAAATAAAAAAACATTATCAATGATCAGGCTTATGGCACATTAAGAAATGTGTATAGTGAGGTGTTGATGTGCAATTTCATGGGGGATAATGAAGAGGTAAGAAAAAAATCACAATGAAGAAGCAGTCTGGCATAAAACTACCGCAAGGCCACAGGTAAGGGAGAGAATGGTGGTTTGGGGTGCAATATTGAGGCTATATTGAAAATTATCTCTCTATAACTATCTGATGGTGTGATGTGCACTGGGGAAAAGAGAGACATCTGGATGAGTTTAAAAAGCTGAATTATTTAAATTCTATAGTGCCTTAGAGCCCTAAACAACATCTCTAACAAAACAACACAGAAGATGGATGCAGTCATTCCCTCTCTCACCTGCCAGAATCATCACAGTATTGTGCAAGTTGAGTGTCTTGTCTCCAGTACCTGGAGAGATCAGGAGGATATAAATTTCACTAATAGATCTCTAGCTCATAAACCACGGAATATCAAGCTCCAAGTACTATCAGTTTATCAGAGGTGAGGGTAGCTGATTATTTAAATATATTTGTACATATGCCTGTATATCCCATTTTTATAAAAATTTAAAATTTCCTTTAAAACTTTGGCCTGTTTTTTCCTCATTTCCAATATTGGTGTTTTTGGATTCTTTTATACTTGGCATATTTTATCTACTACAATCAAATTTTCCAGAGATTTGCTAGTTTTATTCTTCTAGTTATTCACTCACTAGACCAGCTATTAGTCATACATCAGTTCTGAATTTTCTTTCTCATCAATGTTTTCTCATCAAAATTTTATATTTATTTTATTTAGTTCCTTAGTTTTTATAAGGTTTGATCCTTTTTAAACCTTTGAATGGTTAATTTAATAATCTCATCTTTTCCCAAAATAAATAACTTTAAATGCAAGAAACTTCCTGTAAGTAATATTTGGGCTGCATTTTATATTAGTTTCAAAATATAGTGCCATTATCTTTATTCTTTTTAGACATTTTTATTTAAAAAATGTTATTTTATTCAAGTATACATATGAATAGATATAGATATAATTTTAAATATATTTTTAAATTTTAAGAAAAGGTAGATCATATCAATAAGCAGAAAAGAACCACCATACAGTGCTGCCTACACCAGGGCTATATGAGATGACTCTTTGGTTCTTTCCATTTTCATGTCATTATCAGATAAGTGTGGTTTTACTACCTCGGCAATCAAGTTCAATACCTCTCAATAATGTAGGAGATATTAAAGACTACCTAATAAGCTTAATCTCAATTGGTTCCTTCCAAATATTTGAAAACCACATGAAGCATCTGTGGAAAATTTACATGAGAACCATAAGAATATATAAGTTATTTAAACATGAATTATAATAGATACCAGATAACATTAAATCTAAGTTAAAATATATCATCATTTTTTATACTTCCCATCATGATTTCTCTTGAGAGATGTTGGCAAGTAATCATTGGAATTGATCAGACAAACCCATCCATTGGGTTTTGCACCAAAAGAAGGAGCATTTACTTTTGAGGAGATATGTAATAGACATCTGCTCACCATAAGTCTGAATGTTTTTTGTTTGTTTGCTTTTATTCATTGGTTGACTGTCTTCTTATTCTCTGAGTGTGAACTAGTGCAATGTTACTATGTACTGCTACACTGCCGTTGGTTCATTGTTCACTATTGCAGGTAGAGAGAAGGCATTATAACATGAGCATGTATACCATTGTATACCAATGGTATACAAGGGTGGTACATCTTCAAACAAATCCTGAGAATTCATATCACTAATTTTTTCAGCACTATTAAAATGAATTTTCAAAATATTTAAGATAGGTGAAGTGAAAAAATGTTGAAGTCAAAATAGGAATAAACTCTTTTTGAAAGTAAATATCCAGCAGTGCCTGGGTGGCTCAGAGGGTTAAAGCCTCTGCCTTCAGCTCAGGTCATGATCCCAGGGTCCTGGGATCAAGCCCTGACTCAGGCTCTCTGCTTAGCAGGGAGCCTCCTTCCCTGTCTCTGCCCACCTCCTCTCTGCCTAATTGTGATCTCTCTCTGTCAAATAAATAAACAAAATCTTTTTTAAAAAAAGTAATTATCTGATTGTTTAGAAACATCTAATGTACTTTCAGTATTATCACAGAGAAATAATTTTATAATAATTAATAGCATGGTTATTAAATATAGTTAGTGTCATGGTTAACTTATAAATTTTTTTGAAGATATACTCTCTGAATGCAAAGGGTTTAATTACACTCCTTCTTAGATATTGTATCATATTGTCTTAAGTCCATTTTAAGAAAGAGAAATAAATTTCCTCTGAAAAATCTTATAAAATATTCCGGACACGAAAGAAAATCCAAATAGATTGTTTTTGAAATTTAAAAGAAGATAATTACAGGTCCCTTGGAAGTCTTTTTGAAAATAGCTTTTAAAGCTTTCCAGATAAGTAGCAGTTTGCCCAAAAGGGGAATACAGAAATTATGCATGAAGTGGCATTTTATATCTAGGAATCTTTCCTGAAAATTAAAAGCTGTTTGGAGAAATTAAAAGGCTTTGGGGAAATGGGCAATAAATTATAAACATCTTCCTGGATTATGGGACAAGATATAACATCATTTTCAATTTTATTTTGTTTTATTTATTTATTTTTTGAAGAATAACTGACATACGATATTTTGTTAGTTTTAGTTGTACAACATTTTCAATTTTAAATGAGGAAATTGTTTTGGAAAAGGACTGAAAGACACTGAATCAAGGTATATTGAATAAAGTTATACTTCAGCTCCCATGGGAAATTGGTACTTAAATTTAATGTGATATTACACTTAAATTGGCTACAATATATTTATTTATAATTATACATTTGTGTTTGTATTTGTTTCTGTATTTATAGTCACATTTAGAGTAAGATTATTCCCATACTGAAAAATAAGAAATGATGAAAATGTGGGTCTAGAAATTATAAATAATTTCTGGAAGACATGGGATCATACTGACAAGGGCAGCAGAAGCACATTGAAAAATATATGCTGGAGGGCAGTATAGGAATGAGATGGTCATGGGTCTTCTCCTCCTCAACCCACTGCAGAAAACAGCTAAAAATCTGGACATAATGCTAAAAGAAGCTCCTTTAAGTCCCTTGAGAGTGAACAGATGCTGCAGATTCTCTAGGGAGTTCATTCTAGGAGGAGGGGAAGAGGATAATATGAGTTTCCATTTTCTGCGGCTTTTAGTCTGGGAAACCATAACAGGACATAATTAATTTTAGAATATTTTTTAAAACTTTGTTCCCTTTTAGAACAAAATACTTAATCTGTAGGGAAAAGGGCAACAATAACTGTCAACTTTAGGATACTCATTAAAAAAATAAAAACAATAGGGAGAAAGAAACAAAACATTTGACATTAGAAGAGAGGCAGTTTGGGGTCCAAACCCACACCTAAAGGAGGGGCAAATCATAATAATGGGTCATAATCCCATTATTCAGGGATAAGGGACTGCCTAAAATTAAGGTATACTCAGACCGTCAGAATACACCCCCACAATACCATTTACCACTAGGCTAAGAAGAAATAGTTACGATCCTCTTGGAACAGCAGCAAGAGGCAGATTTCACAGAGATAGAGTGCAAATTGCTGGGAGAGTCTGAAGTTTGTGGTGCACTGTGGATAACTACAGCAGCAACAAATCTCAAACCCTGCCCCGTCCCTGACTCCACTAATTCAAACACCAACACTAAAAACACAAACAGAAAGGTATACCCATCTCACTGTAACTCATGAAAATGTTTCTCAAAAAGCAAAGGACCAATAAAGACTCTTCAGACGAACAAAAATGCAAAAATGGAGAGAATTCATTTCCAGCACACCTACCACATAAGAAATGTTAAAGGAAGCTTTTCAGGCAGAAGGACTAGCAATATGCATCTGCACAGCAGAATGAACAGCACTAGAATAAATGTAAGTAACATAAATTGTTTCTTCTTCTTAATTCAATTAAGCCTGAAATTATAACTGTGTAATTAAATATGGTATAAAAGAGTTGTAGGTCTATAGCCTATGTAAAGTAAAATGTATGCCAACCATAAGACAAAGGATGGGAGTGTGGAGTAGAAATATGCTGTTATAAATTCCTCACACTCCATGTGAAGTAGTATATTATTCAAAGGTAGAATGATTAAAAAGGTATATTGTAGACCATAGGCAACCATGAAAAATGTAAAGATTTTGTCTAGTAACTTGATCTAATTGATATTGAATGAACACTTCACTCAACCATAGCAGATACACATGTTTTCAGTTGCACAGAGAACAGTCATCAAGAGACACTCTATTCTTGGCCATAAAACAAATCTTAACAAACTTCAAAGAACTGAAAGAATACAAAGTATGTTTCGATAATTAGGCTAGGTACAAATTATTGAAGCTATTTGGAAAATACCATGACTACTTAGAAATTAAACAGCACACTTCTAAATAACCCAAGCATCAAAGAGGAAGTACTAAAGGAAACCCTATTTTTAACTAGGTGAAAATGAAAATACAACACATCAAATTTTCGGGGATGCAGCTAAAATAATGCTTAGAGGAAAATGTTTCACAGTAAGTGCTTATATTAGCAAAGAAAAAAGGTCAAATAGTAATTTATGTTTTCACAATAAGGAATTAGATAGGAGCAAATTAAACCAAATTCAAGCAAATTCAAGTGAAAATATCCATAATAATAAAGATAAAAGCATAAACCAAGACAGTGTGGTACTAGTGAAACAATAAACACCTGAATCAATAAAGTTGAGTAATAGCTCAGAATCGATCCACACTATCAAATGATTTTTTTAAAGATTTTATTTATTTGTCAGAGAGAGAGCAAGTGAGCACAAGCAGGGAGAGCAGCACACAGACGGAGAAGCAGGCTCCCTGTTGAGCAAGGAGCTTGATATGGGACTCAATCCCAGGACCCTGGGATCATGACTTGAGAGGAAGGCAGACACTTAATTGACTGAGCCACCCAGGCATCCCTCAAATGATTTTTTTTTTTCCCCAGTGTAAATGGAAGGCAATGAATAAAAAGGATGGTCTTTTCAGGAAATGATCTTCTTAATAATTTGGACATCCATGGGGTGCCTGGGTGGCTCAGATGGTAAAGTGCCTGCCTTCAGCTCAGGTCATGGTCCTGGGGCCCTGGGATGGAGCCCCATGTCAGGCTCCCTGCTCACTGGGGAGTCTGCTTCTCCCCCTGGCCCTTCCCCTCTCCTCATTCGTGGTCTTTCTCTCAAATGGATAAATAAAATCTTTAAAAAAAATTTTTTAGATGTCCATATGACAATCACCTCAATTCATATCTTAACACCTTATGTAAAAGTTAATTTAAAATGTATTACAGCCTTAAAAGTAAACCATAAAATTATGGATCATTGAGAAAAAAAATCATCATAGAAAATCTTTGTGACCTTGGTTTAGGAGGCAAAGAGTTCTTTAAATACAACACTGAGAGCTCAACTTATGAAAGGATATACAAATTGTACTTTCTGTCTGTGAAAGACATTGTTAAAAGAATGAAAGGAGAAGCAGACTGGACAAAAATATTCATAAAACATATACTTCTGACATACAACTTACATCTAGAAATTATAAGAAACTATTAAAATTCAAAAATAAGAAAATAAATCAATTAAAACTGCTAAAAATTTTAAACAGAAACTTTATCAAAGATATATGTATAGTTCTGTTCACAAGATAAGTCTTTATTCCTTTCTAAAGATCCTGAAAAGTTCCTGAGACAAAGGTGTCCACGATGTGGACAGACTGAGTATCAGAATTATTAACAGTCTCACTGGTTTCATAAATAATGGAAGCTAGTAGGTCCGAAGACGACAGGAAGCATGGTATGGTCCAATAACAGTAACAATCACTCTGAAGGTCTGTTAGATAATATATCAGGTGCCAGAGGTATGTGACATACACAGATACAGAGTCCTCATGTAGAAAGAGCTGATCAGATTCTGAGAGGACAACAGCAGCAGAGAGAAGAGAAGTAGCAGTTATCTACTCAGCTCTGTTACTTCTAGCAAAACAGCTCTGCCTGCAGAGAGTGGGCCCAAACCAAGAAATTTACTACCCATTCCAAGATCAAATAGTTCAGAAGCCACTGACTACTAAAATGGTTGTCAGAAGTGCAGTAGATTCTGAAAACTTCATTCTCAAATTGTTCTGTATCCTTATTTATGTCTATCTCAACACATAAAACATCCCGGCACTTACATACTAATAGTCTCATTCAAATTATTTCCATTCATTTGACAACATTAATTGTTGTTTACTATATAACCTAGAAGAGCATACTAAAATCACTGCTACCAAGGAAGAGAAATAGGGAATTAATAATATCTAGATCTGATTTGAATTAATCTTAAAGTTCATTACTGTGCAAAACTGGTAAGTCCCGTTTTTTAGTAAATGGCTTTGGGAGTCCTATCAGCTAACATTTAATGGTGTTGTTTATGAGTCAGGACCCAGATGGGTGCTTCTTAAGCTTTAGTGTGCCTGTGAATTCCTTGCATCTTGTTAATGTGCAGATTCTATTGCAATAGTTCTGAGGTGAGGCCCAAGATCTTGCATTTCTCACCAGTTCCAAGATGATGCTGTTAGTATGTGGAACATAATCGGAATTGCAATGACCTAGATTATGGAGAGTTTCTCAACATTGAGCAAATCTCCAAAAAACCTTATGTATTCACATACCTGGCCAAAGAAGATGAAGATACTGTTACAGTAAGTCTAAAGGTAAAACCAGGCTGCACTAAATGCAAGAAATATTTATGGCTTTAAACACACACACAGTTTTTAATCTGAAGGTTCTCTTCATATCACCACATTAAAAAATCCTTAATTCTAGTCTAGAAAATTTACTTTAGCATGTACTAATATAAATAAAGTTTAGCAAAAGTCTTTTTAAAAAACTGAGAAGATAAACTTCACACACAAGAAAACTGATATCGAAGTTTATATAAGTGATGTATTTGAAAAATTATTTAAAAACAATATTAAATTGGAAGATCATGTTCATCACTTTATTAAATGGGGAAGATCAAATTCCCCATCATTTTACCTTAGCAAATAACAGAGAACATTTTAAAGACTGTTATCTACTTGTCAAAAATTTATTAAATTTTAGGTGAAGTATTTTATTTTTTTAATTTTATTTTATTTCAGTGTTCCAAAATTCATTGTTTATGCACCACACCCAGTGCTCCTGAATGAAGTATTTTAAATGAATCTCTCCTCAATTTATGGCCACCTCTGAGTTGAGAAATGAAGTTATTTTTTCAGGGATAATTTATTCATTGATTTTATTTTGTATTCTTTCTACTTTAGAATACAAAATAGTAACCTATCATAACTGAGATTAGAAATGCCATTTCTTTGGCATTATGCTCATTCAGGCAATGAAAGAAAAACAAAAACAGAACAATCGCCTCTTCTATGCAATTCATTTCCCCTGTTCATGATACCTTGTAGTTTTCTATACTATTGTTGGGACAATAGTATATATAGAATAGAATATAAAATAGAATTCTATTTTCACTTTAAAAGAATAATTTTTTCTTCATTTTTCTAAGCCTGTTTCCTATTAAACTATTTGTTTTATCTTTAAAACTGACTTCTCATCACCATATAATTTCATTTATATATTTCACGGGTTTCTTTATTGAGGTCCCTTGTTCACTAATGGTATGTATATGCTTAGTTCATATAAGTAAGCACAGCCAGTGAACACTCTATGTGAGTTTTCCAAAAGTATAACTTTAAAATCATTATTTTTTATTTTAGCTTCTTTAGCAATATTGTCATTTTGGACCTCCGATTTAGTCTTTAAATATGTAAGCAATATATTTAAATGCATTCTCTATTAGTGATAATGTTACTTCTATATTAAAGCAAAAACATTATAAAACATAAACGGAAGTTATTACAAGGTTATTAATATTGTGTAAATATTCAATTAAATTTATATAATTTGAAATACATTTGCAAATTTAATTTGTGGCACTGAAATATATCACTACTCTAACAATCAATTCATGAAGCAGATCCTTTATAAATATATGAGACTGTAAAAACCATAAAACTATGTAAAGTAAAATGGATATGAGAAGGTCTTTTTTCTTTCTTTTTTTTTTTTTTAACCTTATACTATGCACACTAACATTTAGAGATGTTTATTTGGATTATACTGAATGCTGTGCAGTCATTATTTCAGTGGGCTCTCTCCATTGCATATTTCACAGCATTGCATTTATAGCACATGTACATTTACATATTATTGCATCAACATTAGGTAAATATATACAAACCACTTTTATCCTTCAAGGATAGTGGTATTTTCAGAAACTTTCTTTTTAAAAAACACTTCCCCATCTCTGAGGCTCTCTGAATTCTCTAAACTCTCAATCAAGTAAATAAAACATTGATTTTATTTCTGAACTCAACTATTTAAAAATAATGGAATAAAATTTCACTCTTGAAGCATATGAATAATTACCATTTGCATATAGTTATTTTAGGGCATTCTGACATTCAGCTGATATTCTTAAATGCCATATTATTTCACCTGCCATGTTCATTGCACATGACATTATACTTTGTTAGCATTAAGTAAATTATATAATGGTAATCCATTATTTCCAGTTAATGAATAGTTCCTAATCTAAAATTCTGGGTTAAGTAATATTAGCAATTGTCTTACTACTGGATCCCTCAGAATTAGTAATATGTTAATGTATATTATAACTTTGCAGGAAAAAAATTTTCAGTATTTCCCAAGCATTTCTGATTATGGAAACTATTATCTTATAGAATATGCCTCAAAACTATTACACGGTGGAATATCATTTATTGGGGGTGGGGGGAGTTACACAGGGTATTGTGCAAGAAATAATGGAAAAACAAGCAGATTTTTAAATGGCACTCATCTTAAATACTTCAGTACACACCTATTAAAAGAATATAGCATATTTGTGAAACATAAAATGTGATTAATAATTTATTTCCATAAAATCTGAGATTATAGTGTTCCTGTCAAACTACAACTTATTTATCACTATTTAGGAAATGTTTTACGGTAGAGACAGGTTAGTATAGATTTGGTAGATCTTGGGTTTAAATACAAGTATATATAATTCCAGGTAACACATTTTAAAAGAGAGGCAAACTGGGGGCGCCTGAGTGGCTCAGTGGTTAAGCCTCTGCTTTCCGCTCAGGTCATGATCCCAGAGTCCTGGAATTGAGCCCTGCATCAGGCTCTCTGCTCAGCGGGGAGCCTGCTTCCTCCTCTCTCTGCCTGCCTCTCTGCCTACTTGTGATCCGTCAAATAAATAAATAAAATCTTTAAAAAAATAAATAAAAATAAAAGAGGCAAACTGTTATCTGCTGGGACTAAAGGAACTGAAATGGGAAACAGGCCACACACTTGGTGACCAGAAATTTTGAGATGGATTAGTGAATAAAGGAGAAAACAGAATCTTTCCTTTACAATACAGAGTTAATTGTTAAAAGTGTAAAGAACTTCTTGGGGAAATGTGTAGTTCTCTGAGAATGGAAATACTAAAACATAAACAAATTTATTGTTTCCTAAAGAGAATGCAGATGAAATGTTTCAAAATACACTTCCAAACTTAGTCTATGATTCTGCAACTCCAGGAATAAAAATGTAAGCTTTCTATTGTGTTATGTGTGGAACTGGTCACAAATTCTGAGTAGACTGAAATAAAATCAGTTCACAAATCAGCCAAACTTGTCCCATATTTATTTTATTTGATCAATATGTAAATATCAAAGAGATAATAAACATCCAAATCCTAGGAAACCCAATGGCTTTGGGCTTTTGTTCAAATGAATTCATTCCTTACTTTGATTCTACTTGACCTTTTACAAAAGAACATCTAATCTCCAGATTGTTAGGTTTGAAATTGCTAGAAAAATTAGTATAATTTTGAAACAACAGATGGATGGGAGATATTATAATTATCTCAAATAACTAGACCAAGATAGACATTTTAATAAATGATGTTGGGACAACTAGGTAGCCATTTAGAAAAACATTAACACAAATCCTGTAAGGTAACATACAGATATATAAATTCTAAGAAAAAATGACTGAAATCCTGTACCACCTGAATGTTTGAGAAAGGTTTGACTATAAAACAAAATGCAGAAGTAACAATGAATAAATTGACAAGTGTGACTAGAAATTTACAAGCATACACTTTCACATTATTAAAAACATCTGAAAATCAAATATAAATTTAAAAAACTGGGAGAAATTGTCAGCAAAATATATCACAGACAAAAGACAAAATGCATGGCATATAAAAATCAAGACCACTTTTTAAAAACTGAGGAAATAAGGACTACAGCTTCTAGTCAAAATGGAGTAAGAAGGATCAGATTTATCCTGTCATCTGAAACAACTGTGGTAAAATTTAAGACTCAACAACATTCAAGATATTGGACAAAAAGATACTGGATACAAGACACTGAAGGACAGCAGTCACTGAGAGACTAGAATCAACTGAAGTGAATCCACGGTTGTCCTAGATAACATCCTAGAGAAACAGCCTGGAGATGAGAGATAGAGGAAGAACCTAGGCAAACCACAGTGGTTTCTCTGGGTTGAAGAGATGGAGCTAGGATCTAAGGAAATCAAGACATCTTCACCAGGCAATTTCACAAAGCAGAGCATTAGAGAGAAGAGAGTTGAAAGAGAAAATGCCATAGATTTCAAGAGCATCCCCTTCAACATTCAGTTGAATACTGATCAGCTCATTTTTGTGGGGAAAGTGAAGTCTTGGGAAGAATCATCTGGAAATATAAGAAATAGAGTTCATATAGAGCTTAGAAAAATTTTCGTGTTCACCCGCCTGAGTGGGGGAAAAAATGTGTAATTAATGGGGTAACAACTAAGATACTAAGAGGAGTCTTGCTTCAATGGTGGAGAAAGATTAATCCCAGTCTAAACACAGCTTTGATCCCATGTAACAAAAAGTAGGATTCAAATGATCAAACTCATTACTCTTTCCAGGTAATTTAATCATGTTCCAGAAAAACCATTCAAGGATACTTATAGGAGAATAAAATTGCCATTCACATAAGACAATAACTTACAATGTCTAGAATCTAATTTCAAAAATCACCAGGAATGCAAAACAGTACAACCCAAAATACTAAATGAAAATATAACCCAAAATGAGGAGGAAAAAAATTAATCCATAAAACCGACCCAAAAAATGAAACAAATGATAGAATTTTTAGACATTAAAACAGTTATAACATATTCAAAAGACTAGAGGAAAAAACTGGACATTTTAAGTAGAGACATGGATGATATGAAAAAGTCCCCAGCCAAATATCTTGAGATGAAAACAAAATGGTGAAGATAAAAAGCAGACTGGATGGGATTAACAACAGGTTAGACATTGCAGATGAGATTAGAGAACTTGAAGAGAACAATAGAAACTCTCCAAAATGAAACACAGAAAAAAAGAAAAGAAAAAAATCTGAAAACCATGACCATCAGCCAAATCCAGCCCTCTTGTTTTCATATGGTTTGTGGCATTTTTCCTCTATCACAGCAGCACTGAGTAGCTTGTGACAAGGACTATACGACCACAAAAGACAAAAATATTTGATAACTGACCCTTTACAGTACAGTTTGGCAACCCTGTTCAAGCCAATGCAATGATAACGATAATGGTGATGGTGATGATGGCAGTAATAATAGTAGTAATAAACTACACTATTTACTTAGGAGGAAATAAAACATTCATAGACAACATAATCATTTACATGGAAATCCTATTGAATTGATTTAAAAGCTACTAGAAGTTGTGAGTTTAGCAAAATTATTGGGTAAAATGTATATAAAGTTTAAATGCATATCTCTATACTGGGAAAGGACAATCAGAAATTAAAATTATAAAAAGAATACCATATACGCTTGGATTAGTAATATGAAATACTTATAAATTAAGTTGACAAAAATACGTTTAATAATTATATACTTAAAACTATGAACTTGGCTGAGAGGAGCTAAGATGACCTAAATGGCAGGAGGGAATTGACTGCAAAGGGTCACGGGTAATTTTTTGAGTAATGGAATATTCTATGTCTTGATTGTGGAGGTGGATGCATGACTGCATTCATCGTCAGAACTCATCACAATTGTATACCTAAAAGGATGAATTTTATTGCACTTAAATTCTATCTCAATAAGCTTGTCTCAAATACTCTTTCTAAAAAAGTACCAAAGACACAAACAGACACTTGAAAATAAAATATAAAATTAGACCTTTGAATGATGTAAGCTTATGGTAAAGGGTATAAAAATAAATACTACAGAGTAATTCCTCATCCATCATCTTGGCCCAAATTCAAAAGTTTAGCTACAGAGAAACAAGTACTCTCATACATTGTTGTTGGAAGGCAAAAGAAATACAAGGATTATGGACAAATTTGGCAATAGCTAACAAAACTACATGTTATTTTTCCTTCTTCACTGAAATTCCATTTCTAGGAATTTACCTTGAAGATACCACCACAATAATAAAAAAAAATACATATGCATGGGATTACGCATTATAGCATTAATTGTTCTCAAACAACATTGGATAGCACTAAACGTTTCAATATAGAACTTTGCTTGAATAAACTATGGTACATGAGCATAAATAAATTATTTGCAACTAAAAAAAAATAAGAAACAACTACAGAAATGAATGCGGAATGACTTCAAGGATATATTAAGTGAAAAAAGCGAAGTGCAGACACCCACGCCTACACTTACACTTGTGTGTAAGAAAGAAGAGAAATAAGAAAGCATGCGTTCTTTTCTTACTTTAACAGGTTGAAATACATGGACTCTACTTCCGGTAATGAGATGACACAAGGAAATACTGCTGTACTCTCTGCAGAAAACAAGTATAAAATTGCAAAGTATTACTTAAAAATCAGGTACTAAAGAAAAGAAAAAGAACAAAAAAAACTAAGTTCAGATAACAATTTGAGAAGTGTTTATTCAAGATAAATCTTTTCCGTGTTGTAAGCACACAAATTTTGTGGTATTCTTTGCCTGAGGGCATTATAATCCTTCCCCCCGCCACCCCACCTAAAGCTATCTCAACCAAAGACAGTACTTTCTGAAGCAAGCATCAGAGCTCCCTACATCTTAAGAGGAAGATTTTGGAAATAAGAGACATGGAAAATGACTGAGAAAATAAACTTACAACAAAACCTGCCCTTACTGGAAGGCTGAGTAAACTAAATATACCTGAGGAGACCCTAGTCTCCCCAGACTTGGAATTTTCTGTCTCCTTGAATGTCTTCCTCAAGCCATATACACAACTCAGTCAGCATAAGGTGGATGCCTTCATTGTTTGAGTATCTGAACCTAATCATACTTAAACTTTTTGCTGACTTTATGCAGGAAAAAGCTCTTTAAAAAGAAGAAAAGCATAGATATGGCATACCATAGAGAGACAGATTTCACAGTGTTAGTCCAGAAAACTGTCCATTAAACAAATAAATAGGTGTGCCTGAGTGGCTCAGATGGTTGAGTGTCTGCCTTCCCTCAGATCATAATCTCAGGGTCCTGGGACTGAGCCCCACGTTGGGCTCCCAGCTCAGCAGGGAGTCTGCTTTTCCCTTTTCCTTTGCCTCTCCCTCTGCTTATGCAGGTCTCCCTCTCTCTCAAATGAATAAATAAAATCTTAAAAAATAAATAAATAAAACAAGTGAGTAAACAAATGAAAATGCAGAAATTCTTAAAAAAACAAAAAAGAATCAGAGGTTGTCTACAGTGTCCATTTTCCAATAATGACTACATGTGCAAAGAGATATGGAATTGCCTATAATCAGGGAAGAAAAGCCAACAGGAAGAACTCTAAATGCCTGCGTGTGCCCAGTTTTTAGATTTAGCAGACAGACTTCAAAACAGCTTTCATACATAAGTTCAAAACTTAAAGGAAAATGAAGAATTATAGGATAATGTGCTAAGACTTAGTGAACAAATCTCATCAGAGAAGTAGAAAGTATGAAATAAGTCAAAGGGAAATTCTAGAATTGAAAAACAATAAAAATTCTCCAATGGAATTAACAGCAAATTTGAGTTGTCAGAGAAAGAATCATTGAACTTCAAAGTAGACTAATGATAACCATCTAACATCAAAAATTCAAGAAAAATAGACTGAAGAAAAATGAAAAAATCTCAGAGATGTGTGGCACAATACCTGGCATTGCACACTTGCACACTATGTGAAAGTACAGTCCCAAAGGATGAGAAAAAGAGAAAGAAGCAGAAAAATACTAGAAGAGAGGCATCTGGGTGGCTCAGCGGATTAAACATCTGCCTTCCTGCTCTGTTCATGATCCCAGAGTCTTGGAATGGAGCCTTGGGTGGGGCTCCCTGCTCTGCTTCTCCCTCTCCTGCTGTTCCCCCTTGCCAGCATGCCCCACCCCCCCGCTACACACGCAGGTGCACACTCTCTCTCCAATAAATAAATAAAATCTTTTTTTAAAAAGTTCAAAAAAAGAAAAAGGAAAAATACTCAAGGAAACACTGGCCAAATCATCCCAAATTTGGTAAAACAATAACATCCAAATCCAAAAAATTTAACAAACCTCACCTAGGAAAATATAAGAATGTCACAAAGGAAATCACTACAAACACATTTCAACTAAACTGCTAAAAGCCAAGATAGAACACTAACGAGAGCAAGAGAAAATTAATACAAAACATACAGGGCAAAGAATATTATTAATGGCTGAAATTTTATCAGAAATAATGGAAGCCAGAAGAATGGTATATTCAAAGGTGTTGAAAGAAAAAAAAAATTAACACTGAAGTAAGAATTTTATGTCCAGTGCAATTATTTTTCAAAAATTAAGGTATTAAAAAAAGACATTTCTACATTTCCAGATAAAGAAAACCTGAATTTGTTACTACCATATCTGTGCTACAGAGAAATGCCAGTACAATTACCTATAAGAGCCGAACTACAGAAACAACCCATGTCCATCGACTGATGAATGGATAAAGAAGAGGTGGTATGCATGCGCACGTGTGCACACACACACAGACAGGAATATTACTCAGCCATTAAAAAAAAATGAAGTCTTGCCATTTGCAATGACATGGATGGAGCTAGAGGTTATTATGCTAAATGAAATTAAATCAGGAGAGAAGGACAAGCACCATATGATTTTACTCACATGTGGAATTTAAGAAACAAAACAAATGAGCATGGGGAAAAAAGAGATAGAGAGAGACAATGGCAAATCAAGAAACAGACTCCTAACTATAGAGAGAAAACTGATGGTTACCAGAGGGGAAGGGGGGGGGGGGGTTAAACAGGTGACGGGGATTAAGGAGGGAACTTGTCACAATGAGCACCAGGTGCTGTATGGAAGTACTGAATCATTAAATTGTACACCTGAAACTAGTATTACACTGTATGTTTACTAACTGGAATTTAAATAAAAACAAAACAAAGAAAAAAAAATGCTGGTGCAAATCCAAGGAAGGATTAAAGTCATTGCAAATACTAAATATGGATGTTAATATAAAAGCATATGTACATTCTTTTCTTCTCTTTCTTTAAAATAAATGTTTTTTTTTAAAGATTTTATTTATTTGACAGACAAAGATCACAAGTAGGCAGAGAGGCAGGCAGAGAAAGGAGGAAGCAGGCTCCCCGCTGAGCAGAGAGCCCGATGTGGGGCTTGATCCCAGGACCCTGGGATCATGACCTGAGCCGAATACAGAGGCTTTAATCCACTGAGCCACCCAGGTGCCCCTAAAATAAATGACCGTTTAAAGCAAATTTTGTATAATTATATTTTAGGGTTTATAGTATACATACATGTAATACATATCACAATAATAACACAAACAGGAAGAGGAAATGAAACTATACCAATGCAAAGTTTTTATATTTTAATGGAAGTAAATATGTATTTACTTGAAATATACTGTAATAAATTAAAAATGTCAATTGCATAGAGCACTGAGTTATATGCAAACAATGAATTATGGAACACTACCTCAAAAATTATTGAGGTACTATATGGTGACTAACATAACATGTTTAAAAAAAATGCCTATTGTAATCTTCCGGGCAACCACTAAAAAAACACTAAAATGATGTTCCCCCTCTCAATGGTGTGTGTTTCAATCCAGGTATAGTTTGTATCAAAAGGTCTGGCTTTCAGCAGGACAACAGTATGCCAGAGGAGACTGGGTAGTTTCCCTTCAGCCAGGAGTACAAAGTAACTCACCCATCCCAGTGAAACATCTCACTGCAAATTCCAGTTAGATAATGGCTTTAACAGGCATGATGGGAATTGGTGTTCTCAGAAGCACAGCGCATTGATCCCCTGTGAAAGATGGTACAGTGGCTATTTCCTGCAACTTCCATACCTTTACAGTACTGAGTGTCTAAAGGGGTCCTCAGTGTGGCATATGGAGTCCAGGTTGATTATTCAAATGTATTAAAGGCTGAGACATCAATACATTCCACCAGGCCATGGTAGTTTTACTTGTTAGTAATTTAATCTGCTGCATTAATATTGCATTCTTCCTTTTTACCAACCCTGCTACTTATGGGTTATAGTGGTAATAGAACCTCCATTCAATGTCATGTTCTTTTACTGGGTTTTGTGCATCATGACCTTTGCAATGTGACCCCTGATCATGTTCATTTGAAGAGGGTATTGGTATAAGGCACTCTGCTTTTCTAATTCCCTAATGGTGGCAGCTTTGATTGCTCCGTGACAGAGAAAGGCAAGGGGTAGGCCAGGTGAGGTGCCCACACAATCCAAAGCATATTTAGAACCCTCATTTTGAGGGACAAGGCCAATATAATCAATTTGCCATCCTCTGACTAGTTAAGAATTCTGGCGGATGGTCCCAGACTCCTGTAGCAGTTGCCGTGAGCATTGTTTAGAACGCCCATCACATGCTATTACTGTATTTAATTCAGTCACTCCATTTCAAGAGCAATCCAGCATTCTTGGCAATATGTCATCCTACCAGGGGCTTTCTATGCACCCAGTAGGCTGTATCTACTGAAGATTCAGTTGCTAGGGCTCATACCCAGGCTAGGCTATCAGCTATTACCAGAAGCCTAGGGTAATTACATTTTTTTAAGTTATTATTTATTTATTTATTTATTTGAGAGAGAGTGAGAGAGAGAGAACAAGTAGGGGAGGTGCATAGGGAAAGGGAGAAGCAGGCTCCTGGATGAGCAGGGAGCCCAACGTGGGGCATGATCTTAGTACTCTGAGATCATGACTTGACCCAAAGGCAAATGCTTAACCCACACTGAACCACCAATGCACCCCATGAAAAGATTTATTTATGGGCGGTCCAACATGGGGCTCAATCCCAGGCCCCTGAGATCATGACCTGAGCCAAAATCAAGACTTGACCAGTTTAACTGACTCAGCCACCCAAGCACTCGAAGGGTAATTACTATTTAAAAGTTTCTTTTGTATTAGGGGCCAGAGAGCATGAGATGCTTCTTCCATTTCATTGTCAATTGCTGTAATATCCTCTCCTTTGGGCTCCTCGCTTTCCCAGAGGTTCCACCCTGCAGTCTCCTAACCAGGTTTTGTCACAGCACTTGAAATGTAATCCACAGCAATTGGTTCCCCACAGCTTTCAAAATGGCACACTAAGATCTCCCCCTTATTCTCCTGCTCCCCCTTCTTATTCCGCCAGTTCTGAAGCCGGCAGAATAGTGGACAACTGCATGTCCTTCTCTAACCACGTCTGTTCACCCGACTTTCTAACTGGGACTTCAGCCTCTAGCTAGGCATCGGTGGTGCGCCGAACTGCCCCTAGTAGCAGCCAGCCCTCTGCCGCAGGCATTTATCTCTTCTGTGCCTCAGTGAACAATACAGTTTCTCAAACAAATAGCTTAAAGCAAGGGGTTGTTTGGGGGCATCCCCATACTCACGTGGCAGTCCACAAGCATACTAACATGCAGGCCGCTGTCTCCCCACACAGATCAACAGCCGACTCGGGTTTTCCCCAGCAAACGCCTTCTTCCTAAGACCCATTGCTTCAGTCTCGTGGCGAACTGGCCAACTGGCGGTTTGCACGTTCGGGAGTTTCTCCAGGTGAAATTTGAAACAGGCTCCCATATACACAGCGCAAGGAGACATCTATCAGGAGAGGCAGACCTCTCCTGATTGGTGGCAGGTTTAATAAATAAGGGAATTTACTTACGAGATTTTCCTTCAGCAGCCGCAAGGTAAATAGATCCCAGGCCTGCCCGCCAGAATCTTTCAAGAATATATAAAGGTCTTTGAAAGGGTCCGGAGACAAAAGGACGAGACTGATACAAAGCGAAGGTCAAGCAAAGCTTTATTTCGCGCCAAGCTTCGAGAATCAAACTGACCGGCCAGGGCCGTCTCTTGCAAAGAGGCGACCCCTCCCAGTCTCACAGACTAACTTTTATAGAGTAAAGGCCATGTGGTTGAGACTGGCCACACACAGGTGGCCAACTGAATTACATTCTACCCCATGATAGTCATCTTATTCAGCCTATGACCTTGGCTAGAATTGGCGCCTTTGTCTGGTGCCCAAAAGGCGGGGCCTCATGCTCCCTGGTGGGTAATACGTGCGCTTTCCCTTGATTGGACGCTTCCATCTGGCCGGACGCGTCCTTGAATCTGGACTCCGTTATCGGGGGCTATTTGGCCGTTATTTCACCAATTCTGTTTCTACGTGCTTTCCTCTTGGGGGAAGGGGCAGGTTCATCTAAGTTTACTGCATAAACAACAAAATGGCTCGCTCTGGCTAAGTAGGCCCTTACAGTCTTCATGGGATTTGGTCACATATACTTCCAGATGGCCTCAAGAACGTACTACTCTCACAAGATTCCATCGCTGAAATAGCCCATACTAGGGGAATGTTGGGAAGAACCCACACTCCAAGGACAGGAGCCTCCAACTGCCAAGTCTGGCTGCCAGGTCAACTGGCAGTCATGCCCTCTTGATGACCTCCTCTAACAATTGGGGAAAGAATACCACAATTGTTGTTGTTGTTGTTGTTGTTGTTTTTCTCTTTCAGTACTTGGTATGGGAATAACTGGGAATAACTAATAACAAAATTCCTTATGTAGATTAAGGAATATTGGCTAATAATTTATTTTATTCAGTGGGTTATATTCCAGTATGCACTAATATATTTTGTGTAAGTATTGTCCCTTATTTGGCCCGCTGGAGCATTTCATGGCTCTTTTACTATAAGTGGTAGAGCTGGAAAAGACTCATTTTGCCACCACCATAATAAAAATTGTTTGGGCAAGAATCACTAATGGATTCCATATGTAAGGGAGGACTTTGATGAGAAAACAAAAGACAAACCCAAAATAAGAAACATTTTATTTTTAAAACTGACCTGTATTCTTCATAAATGTCAATTTCATAGAAAGACTAAAGCATAATACTAGATTCAAAAACATTAAAGGAACATGACAGCTAAATGTAGCACATGATGATGGAAAGGATCCTGTAATGCAAAAAAAATAGAAAATAAAAGGACAATATTGGGCAGCTGATAGAATTGAGATATAGATTATCAACTAAAGCAGTGCATCAATGTTCAATTTTCTCAACTTCATAATTGTATTATGATTTTAAAAGAATACACACAAAAATGTTATTAGAAGTAAAAAGGGGTAGGGGCGCCTGGGTGGCTCAGTGGGTTAAAGCCTCTTCCTTTGGCTCGGGTCATGATCCCAGGGTCCTGGGATCAAGCTCACATTGGGCTCTCTGCTCTGCGGGGAGCCTGCTTCCCCCTCTCTCTCTCTGCCTGCCTCTCTGCCTATTTGTGATCTCTGTCTGTCAAATAAATAAATAAAATCTTAAAAGAAAAAAAAAGAAATAAAAAGGGGTCAAGACACAGTGGTAAAGCAAATATGCCAAAACGTTAAAAATTAATGAATCTGAATAAAGGATATACTGGGGTTTTCTGTACTATTACTATTCTTGCATGTTTTTAAGTTTGAAATGATCTCAAAATAATAATGAAATAAAAAGTTTAAATAACCACATATAAGGTATTGCGAAACTCAAGATATTTCAACAAACTGGGAAGCAAAGTTAATTCAAGGAATGGCAGTAACAAAGAAAACAACCAAAATCAAAGTTAGTTTTTTAATTTAATGTAGGGAAATAATTGACTTATTTCATCTTAATAAAATATGAGTAAAAATATGATTATAAGCCTCATGAGAAAGTAAACATTACATGAAAATAATTTCGCTCTTTCTACTTTCCATAGGGCTGAACAACCCACAGGTAGGTAAATAAGATAAAGATGATAAATAAGTATTGCCAAAAGACACAGATATTTTCCAGGGTGCCTGGGTGGCTCAGTTGATTAAGTGACCAACCACCTTTAGCTCAGTTCATGATCCCAGGGTCCTGGGTTTGAGCCCCCACATTGGGCTCTCTGCTCAGTGGGAGCCTGCTTCTCCCTGCCACTCCCCCTGCTTATACTCTCTCTTTGTCAAATAAGTAAATAAAATCTTTTAAAAATATAGATATTTTCCTATTAAATTTTTAACATTGAAAGGATACTAATACGTAGAACATTTTCAAGTTACAGTTTATGTCACCACGCTGCAATGGAACAATACTTCACCATACATGATTCATTTAAAAGACACCCACTTTTCTAGTTAAACTCAATACTTATCTGTTGTCCAGAATGGCTTCAGTTCATACACAATATCAATTAGTTTTTGATGCATTTATGTGTAGTTATGGAAAATCTTACTAGTTGAAGCCAAATATTTTAATCTTGTGAATCATGTTCACTAACCAAAACATTTGAGCTTGGGGGTTATAGGGTTGAGAATTTAAAAAGAAAGTTTCTAAAATTATGAGACAGAAATAAGATAAAAGAAAATGTTCCTTTTGTCCTCTGGTGTTCAGAAATTACAATTAAATTTAGAATTGTGACTGGTACTTAATAAAATAATGGGGTTCAGATATGTGATACACAGCCTAAGGTCTAAAGGCATTTAACAAGCAAGTAGAGAAAACAAAAATATACCCAGTATTCCCTTCTCTTTAGTCAACTTACTGTTGACTAAAGTTAAAATCCTGTAGGCAAAATTCCAAAAAATATATAAATACTTAATAAATGATTTGAGTGCATGCATACATGTTGCTGTAAATCACAAAAATAATTTTTTAATTTGGTGAAATATTTATAATAGAATCTCTTGTGTTAAAAATCATGGAAATATGTTTTAACATTTTTATCACAATAATATAAGGAAAATTGAAAAGAAATTCAATTCTAATTATAAAATATTCACTTTTCAGATTATTGAATTTAGGTATCATTATGTAAACCCCTAGGGTTATTGGAGCAAGATCATGTTCTTCCTTATGGTAGAGAAGAGTTCTCCATTTGAAAAATCAACTCTTGATGTGCTATTATTGGACCTTAGTAGAGAATGACCACGGTCATTATAAGTGAAACTTATTATCAGCTGGTGTTAAAAGATCCGGCAAATAACAAGACTGAGTGGACACAGCAGAAAAACCCAGGATATGGTGAAAACTATTTGCTTATAAATAGGCTCAAAGGTACACCCTCTTCACCTACCTCTTCTTCAATTCACACTTTTGGCCTTTTCAGGGTTTCTTATAACCAACTAACCTAAAAATAAAGGACTTGGGCATGAATCATAGATGTGTCCATGTAGTACTTTGGCTGAAGCCGGAAATGGATGTTTGCTGCCCTTAAGGGTAGTCTAAAAGGAGAATAGTGAAGGGAAATCTTTCCAGAAGTCATGGCTGTGAGCAGTACACTTGATTATAGACTTAAATGGAAGACAAGTGCCTGCAGTGTGGATATACATTGACTACTGGGCAGTGGGACTTACCTGGCTAGTGGGTCAAAATCTGAAAGGACAAGCACTGAAAGATCGGGGATAAGAAAGTCTGGGAAAGAGGTATATGGATCTCTATATGGAAAAGGGAACAAATGTGCATATCCTATAACTCATATAATACCAACCCAAGAAGATATACTTCAGAAAAGATAAAACTACTCATCCTGGGGATGTCAGACAGGTACTCTCATCAGCCACTCCAGTGATTGCATTGTGAGTCCATAAAAGGAAGAATTATATTTGCAAAAACGGTAGCTATTGATGAAGTAATAGCATAGATTTCTTCTCACTGTGTTGATCTAGCTATTGATCCTACTGAATAAAGAATTTGCCAACAACTGAGACAGATTTTTGAGTCCCTCATATGACACCATTCTTCAGAAAGGTCATCTAGCCACTGTGAAAAGTCAATTATATTATACACTTTCAACCTTGAAAGGATCAGTGAAACTCCCTCACTACCTAAATACTCCAGATAATACTCCAGATAATTCAACAATACAAATGACATGGACCAGCCAAAGTGCTGGCTATAGGTAACAACAAAACAACAACAACAACAAGAACTCTATAGTGAGTGCTGGGAAAGGGAGATGGTAAGAAATAATTATAGCCCAAACACCATTTATAGCTCAGTCTTTTAGTTCTCTTTAGCCTTTTAAAAAATACTGGAAACATTTACCACCTTGAATAACTGGACCTGCAAATCCCCCTTCCTTAGAGAAGATCTGGATATCAAAGGACTATGAGAAAGAATCTGAGTGGTCCTTTGGGGTAATTTTATCAAATCCAATTCACATGACACTCCTGTGTCACATGGCTTTACCTGCCTCCTGACCCTTCAGGCATTTGCTCAATGGAGTGCTCCAACCGCCACTGTTCTGACCTCATCTCTTAAGACTGTTGGATATTTCAAGGTTTCTCAGAGTGAGGGCCAGGCTCTAACAGAGCATCGGTTGTTCCAGTGGAGCAGAAGCTCCAACAACTATGGCACCTTGTGGCAACTATGGACTGATCCCACCCATAGAGCCTTTGGCTCCTCCTACAAATTCTAGACCCAAACAAAGTGCCATGCTCTGGATTTCACACCAGCTATACAGGAGGCATAGGAAAAACAACCTGCAAGGACAAGGGACTAAATGCCTTTGGACAGATTTTTACTAATGAGAGACAAGAGATTTGAAGGAGCCATAGAATGAATTCTTTTCCCTTGTTCTCCACAGAAGATTATTCTGAGATATAACAGCTCCAAATTGCCTATCCAAAGACATTTGCAAGATTTAGTAAGTAGTTTTATTTATAATACAGTAGCCACTTTAGCAATATGCCAGCATTTATTTGCCTTTTCCCCCCTCCTTCCTCGCTTCCTTTTTCCTTTACTAGTTGTTTCTCTGGCTTTATACTCCCTAACAAAACATCATATAAGCTATATTTCTGAGAACCCAAGCTAAGACGTATTGGTATAAAATAAGACTTCTTTACACTTCAAAGAAATTATATAAACTTAAGCAAACATTAAGTGAGCATCTTACTTCATCTTTAGAATTATAGGTAATTCTAGTTATCTCTTGGTGCAGAACAAACACTCCAAAACATAATGGCTTAAAAAAAGAATTATTATTCTTATGGACCTATGTGTTGATTGAATTCCAGTGGGAAATTTTCACATGGGGGTCTTTCATGTGGTCATATTGGCTGGGGCTGTAATTATCTGAAGATTTGACTGGAATGGACATACCAAACCGCTCAGACACATGAATGGTAGTTGTGGGCTGTAAGATTCCTCTGGGTTCCCCTAGGTTTGTCAAGTAGGGTATCTACGTGGCCTCCAATGGCTTTGGTTTTTACAATATGAGGATTTGGTATCTAGAGGGAGCATCATATTAGAGTTTTGAGAGGCTAATTAATAGTATTCTCTTAAAACTCTTCGTATTTCTGCGGTGTCAGTTGTTATTTCTCCTTTCTCATTTCTGACTTTCTTTATTCAGGTCCTTTCTCTTTTTTTCTTATTGAATAAGGCTAAATTCCTAGAAACATAAAATCTTCTAAAACTGAACCAGAAAGAAATAGAAAATCTGAACAGACTGATTACAATGAAAAAAATTGAACCAGTAATCAAAATCTACCAAAATATAAAAGTCCAGGACCAGATAGATTCATAGGTGAATCCTACATGGATTCACAGGTGTATTCTACTAAACATTTCAACAAGCATTAATACCTATTCCTTTCAAATTATTCCAAAAAATAGAAAAGGAAGAAACGTTTCCAAATACATTCTATGAGGCCAACATTACCCTGATACCAAAACCAAATGCACCACAAATAAAAAAACTATAAGCCAATATTCCTGATGAACACTGATGAAAAATATCCTCAACAAAACATTACCAAGAGGCCAGTTAAATGATTCATTGGAAACTGACACTGTCTCTCTGTCATATTCTATTAATCAGAGATATAACAATGTCCAATCAGATTCAAGGAAGTAGAGATACAGACACTACTTCTTGATTGGGGTGTAATTTGTTCACACAGCTTTATGGAAGAACATGTGGGATAAAAGATGTGGCTAACTCTAGAAAATGTATTCTGCTACAGTTGCCATTATCAATTTGTAGCATAGATAGGAACAAAAGAGAAGAGGGGGTATAAAGCAATAATTGAGCAGTTTTCTCAGCTATAGACATTTACAACAGGAGTGGGTATTTCTTTGCCTTAAAGATTTTGTTATACACTGAAAAAATGTTTATTTCCTACTCTATAGTTTTTCCTTTTCTGGCAATTCTCAAACTTAAATTTATTTCTTGGTTTTAAGCACACTACGTAAAGCAATGCTATTTATAGCTTTACCATGTGATTATGCAGATTTTGCTTGAATATATCCATCCATGAATTTTCACTCCTGATAGTTAGAGATGTGCTTGAAATAAAGTGTATTGAAATATCTGGACATAGGCTGCAATCATGAAGCATTTTACATTTCTCTCTTGACAAATTTTGACAAATTTTGCAAACCCTTCACTTCATTTGGGCTAGCTTTTTGTCTCTAGTTCTTACATCTTAGAAAACAAAGTAATTTATCACTTTAGTCCCCAAAACAGTCAGGTTCATGTAATAATTTATGATGTCTAGCCCAGTGTGATTACCACAATTCCAAACTTCATTCACAATTAATGCTTCTCTCCTTCAATCTGGACTGGTAGAAACCCACATGTAGAAAAGGGCCATAGTGATCTTTATTTCCTCTCCTAGATCCTCTTTCCTTTTTTCCTCAGTTTGCTAATCTGAGTTTCTGACTCCTCCTGGTCAAAACTAGAGGAACAGGAAAAATCTTACTTGACTAGTACTATCTGAGCTGGCCTCAAGTTCTGAAAGCTGGATCTTTCACAGAGAAATTTTGTGGGATGTGAAAAAGGTCTTCTTTGCCAGGGATTTTTTTTTTTCCCCTGCAGCATCCTTGATGCATGTAAATGTGACTTTTTGCCTGGTCATTTATAATACTCCCCTCAGTCCATGGCTAATCAGAGAAAATTTTCTACACTCTTTCTGCTGAGGTCTCCTCAAGTTTCCATGTAGCCCTCTTGTTCAGGACTTGAGAGGATCCAAGTTCAGCTTCAATATGGCCTACACATAGGATCATGGTAAATAGGGCCAATGGCCCACTCTCATTGTTACTGTAGATAATTCCCAATGGCAGTCCTCTACACTGTAATTAAGGGTTATAGGAGTCAGCCTCTTGTCATTTAGATTCTTTCTTGTTTTAAATTTTTTAAGATTTATTTATTTATTTTAGAGCGAGCGAGCGAGAGAGAGAGCATCTCTAGCAGATTCCTGACTGAGCACAGAGCCTGACATGGAGCTCGATCCCATGACCTAGAGATCACAATCAGATCTGAAACCAAGAGTCAAATATTCAACCAACTGAGCCACCAGGTGCCCCTTTTCATTTAGATTCTTATGATCGCAGTCCAGCATGTCTCTAAAACTCCAAGTTTCTTTTATTTTATATGAAATTGAGAAAAGGAGTTGAGGCTAAAATCCCAATCTGTGTTTACTGCACATCTTCTCAAACTAAATTATAAGAATGGTTTCAAGTATGGTTCACAAAACTTTCTTAGTTACCTCTTTTATAAGTGCTGCTCCAAGTCCAGCATTTTGCTTTGGTTTGGAAAGTGAAAATGCTTGCCATCTATTGTTTTATGGCAAAGGAAGTCTCAGACTTAGTTCTCAGCCTTTATTTCTAAATCTAAACTTAAGGAGAAAAGTCCCAAGTTAATAGCCTGTACGTGAAATAAAAGTGAGGAGACAGAAAGAAAGAGATAGCTAACATGTAAGTGAAATGTCTCAAAGACTGTCCTCTGAGTCTACAGTCATGAAAATCAGCCACCTAATGTCTACTGTGGTACATCTGAATACCTTTGATTTGAGGAAGTAGGTAATTTAAGTAGTAGATACATGTACTGCAGTTGTATGAAACATATTATAAAGCACATATAGTCATCATGGTTTGGGTATCAGTTCCTTAAGAGTTTGGTTGGTAGGTATCTATCCCATATAGAATGCTCATTTCTAGTACATTTACAACATTTACTTTTGTATTTTTAATCTAGGAGCCACACCCTGGTCTGAAGCTACCCCATCACCCTATTGCTCAATTTATTGCTTAGTCTTCCTACTTGCTATGCACTGAATGTGATTGTGTGTAATATATATAGATATCTATAGATAGATATTGATATATGTATTTATAAATATAATATTTATAAAACAGATATACTTGAATATATATACATATATATTAATATATATTATATCTTTCTTATCAATATATAGTATATCTTTCTTTTTTTAAGATTTTATTTATTTATTTGACAGACAGAGATCACAAGTAGGCAGAGCGGCAGGCAGAGAGAGAGGGGGAGGCAGGCTCCACACTGAGCAGAGAGCCCGATGTGGGGCTCGATCCCAGAACCCTGGGATCATGACCTGAGCCAAAGGCAGAGGCTTTAACCCATTGAGCCACCCAGGTGCCCCTATAGTATATATTTCTTATCGATATGCTATATATCAATATATATACATGTGTATGTATATATTTAAGTATATCTGTTTTATAAATGTTAATGTTCATATACTTGTGAGCAGAAGCATATTCTATGCCACAATGGAATTCTATAACTTTCAGATAATATTAGGTAGACTTTAAAAATATAATTCCTATGGTAGCATCAAATATTTACTAAAGCTCAAAATCATTTTACTTATTTCCCAAAAGAGACTTGTTAATATGACTAAATTTCACTTAGTTATTTATGCATCTTTTGCAAGGGTAATTTGAAGTTTTATCCCTTACTATCACATTATCCCAGCAGATAGCTTGCAGCTACAACTCTAAGTAGAATGTTGAATAAACTGGAAAATATTCGATTTGTTCTCCCTGCATTTTACCCTTCCCTGTAATATATCTTGATAATAGTAGGTGAGTACAATAACACAGAGCAATTTCTCAATGACTAAATATTCAGTGATTTAGTGGTTTCAGAAGTTTTTTTTGTTATTATTGAATAGACAAATCGGAAGATGCCTATAAGACATCTCTTAGTCTTACAGTCTTGATGGATAGAAATAGATTTTCCCTACTTAAGCAAATAAAATAGTGCATTTTTACATGCTTTTATTTATAGTAAACTCTGATGAAAATAGTTCTTGTCCTCTTGTCCATCTCTTCTTCCATGGCTCATAGACCCTAACAATCTGTGCTACTGCTCCCATGTAATTGTGTCTTCAGAGTGTCTGGAAACTTTATGGGGCTATTCCTCAGAACCTTCACCTCCAGGAATTACATCCCAACGTTATTTTTATCCTCTGTCTAAGGTTATTTAACTACCCTAAGATCCCCTTCACTCTCTACAAACAAAAACAAAATAATTTTTTTTTCTAAAATATACTATTAATGAAGGAATTGCAAGAGTAACAAAGAGAACCTTATTTCATCGTGATCACAAATAATTTGGGCCCCTGTTTTTTTCTAGATTATACGGAAAACTTTAAAATGTATTACTGAGGGGACGCCTGGGTGGCTCAGTTGGTTGGACGACAGCCTTCGGCTCAGGTCACGATCCCGGGATTCCGGGATCGAGTCCCACATCGGGCTCCCAGCTCCATGGGGAGTCTACTTCTCCCTCTGACCTTCTCCTCGCTCATGCTCTCTCTCACTGTCTCTCTCTCAAACAAATAAATAAAATCTTTAAAAAAAAAAATGTATTAGTGAGAATACTCTTATAGAACTGTGATTACTATACTAGAGGCGATGGAAGAAAGACCTGACTATGAAATGACAAAAAGGCTAGACTGACGTGCCATGCTTGACTATAAACCTTTAAGCAAGTTGCAGTCTTCTCTGTTTCAATATCTCCCAGGGAGATATAATGAAGGGGCTGTTATGAAGACTAAAATTCCTAACATGGAATACTACCTAGCTCTTAATAGGTGCTCATAAACTGCATATTTTATTCTCTTACATAACCCTTCAAATATTCTCCCTCCCACACACACTTTTTTGTTTTGTCTTGTGAATGGGAAGAATACTATTGAACTTTTATTATTAATTTCAGAGCTGCCTGACCTCAGACTGGTTTTAAGGGCTATTGAGACAAGTAAGCAGTATATATTCAAAGGCAGCTGAACCTCTTCTGAAATTGAGGTTTAAATGACACTCTCACAGCACAGCAGTGAAGTGGTCCACAAACCCAGTAAAGCTCTAGCTAAGTTCCATTTTATTTAAATTTGTTTTCTGTTGCAACACTTCAAGATTTTACAGGAAGATGTTGCTTTTCCCTATTTATAAGCACTCAAAACTTGTAAAGCTGACTGTAGCTGGGCAATAATAAATAAAGTGCCTAATAAAAGACTGTGGAAATGCTAAAAGTGACATTTTACAATAAGTAGAAAAAATTGAAGTGAAAATTGTGGAGTAATTTAGAGTGAATGTATTCATACATTTGAGCATTAAAGCCAAATTAGAAAGATTTTTTTCAAAACCTCTAAGGAAACAGAAAGGGTGACTTATGGGTATCATTTAATTAAAAGCTTGTCCTCTGAAGTCATACTGATTTATCATTTCCTAGCCCTGGCACATGTATTGCAAAAGACAAATAGCTTAGTGCTTTCCTGCTGGAGCTCCTCATTGCTGCTGATACTTGTATACATAAGAAACAATGAAGGATTATTTAAATCTAAAAATCATTTCCTAACACACAAGCCAACCATGGAAAAGATATTTAAATATGTCATATTAAGAAACAATTTTTCCTCATCAATCATATTTTCCCAACAGACATAATACATTGCCTCTATTAGATTCATAATTTGTCAGAAAATATCTATTTTTAGAGTGCCTAAAAATTCAATTCAAAACCACTAAAATAATCACTGCTTAATGAAACAAACAAAAAGCTCACTTATTATTTTCCAAAATAATATAACTGAAATTTTTTCACATGGAGTCCTATTTATTCTGATGGTCATTAACTAAGGAAAAATATATAATTATAAGCCCTGGCCCAAATGATACCCTCAAAATCCTTGTTACTAATGCAATTTTTATATGAGTATGTAATACACAAGTGTGCATACACATGAGGGAGAGATTTATTAATGACACAGAATTCATTGTACTTTACCTTCTACCACATCAGTACTGCTGTGTTTACTCAGCTGCATTATGAATATAGCTAAGAATCCATGGGTCTCCCATCAGGTAATCCTGGACGTCTACGGACTACTAACTCCTGATGAAATGTCTGCAATGGAGATAAATCTACAAACTTATTTACAGATATTTATGTCATATTTATTATACGCATTCTCTTTTGTTGTGCAGAATACAAAGAAATAGAAAAACTTTCCTTTAAGAAACTAAAAAAAAAAAAAAAACACAGTTAAAAAGCCAATATACATAGTACAAATACTAAATATCCAAAAAAAAAAGACAGCACATGCTTAAATGCCTTAAAAGTAGCATAAGTCATAAAGTTATTAAGAGTTATGTGAGATAGAAGAAAATGGTAAGAGAAAGTTTCCCTGCGAACATGGTTTAAGTTACTCAGTTCTTACCCCATACCACTGATTCTTTCTGATCAGTGACCTCCTCATTTCTGCACCTTGACTACTCCCATTCCTTCAGATACCAAGCCTTAGTTCTACAAATAATAGAATGTCTAAATATGACACCTTCTGTTTAAAATTAGGAAAGAACTTCCATGTCTCAAAGCGAAGTGCCAGATCATCAAGGTCAACTATACAAAAATCTAAAAATATCTCACAATCTTTGGTTCAATAACCACCCTAAGAGTGTAAAAGAGAACTGAATGGTATTAACCAAATACCACTGGGAATTAATTTGTTTGGGAAAAGATTGTGAGATTCTGTTACATTTTTTCTTCTCCATTCTACCCCTAGCCTCATGTAAAAGAGATGAGGACCTTTGTGGATACCAGAGAACATGATCCATAACCCCAGCAGTACATGAGTTACAAAAATCAGAACAAGATCTAGGTCGGAATTTGTGCATGACTAGCTTTTTTGACAATGAAGAAGCAAACGTGAGATGGCTATACTGGGACCAGCTTGTCCTATCATGGTTGGTTAGGGACAAGATGTGACCACAAAAGGAAAAAACTGCTCTCAAGAGATTGTAAAGGGATTTTCCCATAAGACAATTACCTGCAGGAGCCAGAGGACTTTGACAGAGTGAATATGGGTGAAAGGGACCACAAAAAAAACAAAAAAGGTAAGCAAAGCCATAGGCAAAGAAGACATCATCTGAATTAAAGGAACTGAAGGTAATAATCCCAAGTAATAAGGAGTTTCCTAGGAACCCAAAAAGGCCCTCTACAAGAGAAAGGATCAGTTCTCAAGACCAATCTCACACCCAGAGGCTCCCAAGTGCAGAAAGAACTGATGCTAGAAGATAGTGCCAGTCAAGTATCATCTTGCTTCATGACCCCTGACTCCCAGCTCCAGACATAAAGGGATCAGAACACACAGGTTGCTGATGGAGAAGCAGAAGACAAAAGTAGACGGGGTGCCTGGGTGACTCAGTGGGTTAAAGCCTCTGCCTTTGGCTCAGGTCATGATCCCAGGGTCCTGGGATCAAGCCCCGCATCGGGCTCTCTGCTCAGCAGGGAGCCTGCTTCCTTCTCTCTCTCTGCTGCCTCTCTGCCTACTTGTGATCTCTATCTGTTAAATAAATCAATAAAATCTTTAAAAAAAAAAAGTAGAGAGCAGATGAAAAGTCGCTGTATTCCTGTTAGCACATGGTAGACTTCTAGGCTGGGAACAGATCTGATCTGGGAAAGGAAGAGATTCATTCTTTGATGAGATTTAGAATATTTACTATTAATCTGAACCAATCATTTAAAATTACTGAAATACAATGGTTATCATGTCTAGAAATTAGTAGATTATTTACTATCCAAGAGTGGTAAAAAGGGTGGTTTTTTTGTAAGAGATTTCCCTAAGACAGTTAAGAAAGTAATCCCATGCAAGAAGACAAGATGTGTGAAAGTCAAATTATTTTCTGTTTGCACGCAGCAGAGTTCCATTTTTTATCAAATGAGTATTGCATATATTTTCAGCTAAGTAAGGATTCTAATTTGAGACTCTTGGCAAAGACCTGGGAGAAATATATCATCTGATATCTCCCCAAAATCCTGAATGCCTTTCATATATTCTGGTTATTTCTAACTGAATTAAGAAACAAACAAAGTAAAGACAATATTAATGTAAATTTCCTACACATCAACTCTCTAATTCATAAGCAAGAGTACGCTATTTTCTGGGTTTTTCCTTATTCCCACTATCTTTCTATTACATGTAAATTAGTAAGATTTTTCCAGAAGTTCAGGTTTTGCATTATCTTGGCCTGAATACTTTCCCTGAAAGTATATTTTTAAGGCCAAAAACTAATTCAGTTTTACATAATACAATTGGCATAGAAAATGACAAATTATGAATGCAAAACATATTTTACGTATTTTTCCTAGACTATCTTTATTCTTAAATGTTTAGTAATATTAGAAGTTGTACTGTTCGTTAATCTTGACAGTTATCTTTATTCATAAGCATCATCCAATAGGCTTTTCTTCCAAAATAAAAATTCCTTTAATTTAATTTAGTTGAAGCCAATTTAATTAGGCAATTGTCAAAGACTAAACTTAACTTTATATAAACAAGGTGTAAATTCCAATGAGGTTAGCCTTCCAAGAGCTTTCTCGAAGTTTCCCCTGTTAAATTACCACATCCTGGGAACAATTTTTCTCTGGCCTTTAACTTTTCTTCACCCACTAATAAAAACAAAAGTCCCATTATCAGCAGGCTATAGTATCCCAGAGAACAGTTTAAATATTCTAAACCAATGAATTAGTTATCACAAATTGTCCCCTAGATTAGTGGTTAAAAACTATTTCTGAAACTCTGTTTATAAGTTGCATATTTTGGTAATGATCTATGCAGGAGTGTTTCTATTTAAAATGATTGTATTTTGAGTCCTATATATAAGAAAATTATTTTCCTTTCCTGTGTATATGCCCTTTGGTATATTTTTTTTAGGTTGTGTGGATATGCAAGTGCTCATGTATGCAAATATGCACGTGAGTGTGTCTATTAATGATATTATGAATAAAAATGATTTTTATTATATCATATATATAAAAATGATTAATAATAGAATCCCGCTTAGGAAAGACCTATGCTGTTGAGTGAATGTATTAAGTCAAATGGGTGGAAAGTGAGATTTCTCTAAAAACGTCGTAGTGTGGTAGGCTGTCTTTTAAGATCATTGGAGATCATCTTAAAAGACACTATTTATTCATAATATCATTAATAGACATACTCACGTGCATTTTTGCACACATGAGCACTTGCATATCCACACAACCTAAAAAAAATATACCAAAGGGCATATACACAGGAAAGGAAAATAATTTTCTTATATTAAGGACTCAAAATACAATCATTTTAAATAGAAAACACTCCTGCATAGATCATTACCAAAATATGCAACCTATAAACACAGTTTCAGAAATATATCAATTATAGGAGAACAAATATTCAAAAATATTTACATGATTTTGGTCTCAAATCATATAAATAAATAAATTATTATTATTATTATTTTTATTTTTTAATACAGCATGTAAACAGAATTTTCAGGAAGTCAAAATACAAAATGTGTGGATGAAAACTTTTTGAAACAGAAGTTATAAGAAAGGTAATTTTAAAAGATCTCTGCTTTTGAAAAGTTTTAGTTAATATTCCTTCCCAAGCACTACACCAGCATGTTAAGTCTGGCAAGTAAAGATAATGGGTTCTTTATTCATCAGCCCTTGCTGATTCTGGCTTCTTAGAAAAAAAACAGAATGACCTGCTAACCTTAGAATGTTCCATTCCCTTACGCTTCCACATTTACTTCAAGTACTCTAGGATAGAAAAAACAGTCTGTGGAATAGAAGAGAAATAAACTGAAAATATAAATGGGAACATGGGTGATTTTAATAGCTACTTCACACCCAGAGCCTACCTAACTCCATCTAATGGTTTGTCACACTGAATGCCTAGAATGGTGTGTAAAAAGTATAGAATTTTACTGTTATACCTACTCCTATCAAGTTTATATGTCTCTGGTTATCCAGAAATATGGAGCTTAAATTGAGAACAGGAAATAAGATGTATAGGAAATATGTCATTGTGAATGTGAAATGATTTAGAAAACTAAAAGATCATAATTAAGAAAATATCACCAATGTTAAAATGCTGAAACTAGGAATCATTTCAATATTATGTCACAGAAATTCAGAATATGTTTCTAATGTACTATATAAATAATAAATACAATATGTAAAAAATTACAAATAAATAAGAACATAAATAATGTCCAAATTAAAAGAGAACCCTGTGAAATTATACAAAATTACTTTCCTCTAAAGTGGAACATTATGGTAGGAATAGGAGGTTTTTGGGGGGTTTTTTTTTGTTTGGTTTTTTTTTTTTTTTTTGCTTTTTTGAAGAAAACAACAACAACAAAATAACAATAGAAAAATTGGAGCTCTACCTTTCTTTACCCACTTAGAAAAATAAAGGTGTACAGTTAGTAGAAATCCTCTCTTCAGTGTACAGTTAGTAGAAATCCTCTCTTCAGAGAACAATTTAACTGTTCTGTGTTCTAACTAAGAGAATTGGGAAATTGGGATTTTTCCTATTGGAGACCCTTTTCTTATTCATATGAAAAGTATTCTAGCAGTCTCATGCATACAGGCCATCCCTTGATACATTCATTCCCTCATTCATTTATTCATTCATTCATTCATTTTTGTCCGGTCATACAATAATTTGAAGAGATATACCAAAATCTGAAGGACATCCATTCAAAAGTAAGACATTTTTGTTCAATTGGGCAAAATTGCCCCCAAACTTCTCTACTTCCAAGAATCATACAAAGAAAAGGTATAGAAACAAACAGGTTTCCTGGAACTTTCCATGGCCTCACCCATTTGTCTAAACCATGTAACTAATTAAATATCCTTCAACTTACAGAATTTCATCACAACCTCTAACTAGAGGATTCAAGGTGTATTCCAGTAAAGAGGGAGAGTAGCCAAGAAAATTCCAACCCAAATAATTTTTTGGCAAAAATAAAGACTGAGTAGAAATTACTCTCTGAAAGCAATGCAGAAATTATGAAAATATTCTGTAACTAAAGACGATTTTGTACATAGCATACAAAGTGCAGTTGAAGAATAAAACCAGGAAGGGATGCCTGGCTGGCTCAGTCAGTACAGCATGCAGCACTTGATCTCAGAGTCATGAGTTTTAGCCCCACATTGGGTGTAGAGGCTAGTTCAGAAAGGAAGGAAGGAAAGAAGGAAAGTAGGAAAGAAGGAAGAGAAAGGGAGGGAGGAAGGGAGGAAGAAAAGAAGGGAGAAGAAAACTAGATGATGAATCCCTGAGAGACAACTGGACAACAATTAGAGGGATGAATGGGATGAGTACTATCAGAAGCAATAAAAAATGGGTTCAGTAATATAGAAAACCAAGTCAGAGATGGGAAGAAGACAAAATCACTTACAATGCAAATTAAATGGAATAAATGAAAAAGCAGCTATGGAGGAATTACCAAGTCCTGGAACACTGGGACAAAGATCTAACATAAAAATGACTTGGATGACTAGAGAAAAGAATAACTAAAATGAAAGCAATAAAACTGTATTATTTGCATTTTATTAAAAAGATAAAATAACAAAAATATTTTAAAATTTTAAGTTATTATTTCTTAAGTATCTGAAATGAAGAAAAAATTGAACATGTAAATCCAAGGGGATCTCACATAACCAGAAAAAACTAAACTTAATTTAATTAAAATTTTAATAAACAGCAGAGTGGAACCCAGTGATATTACTGTATTCCTAGGATCAAAACTCATATCAAAAAAGACAGATAAAAGCAGTCCACTTACACAATTTAAACAAAAAATCAAACTCAGCTTATAAATTCTCTTCAGCATTTTTAGATATGTGTTATTGACTATGTTCAAAGTCAACAGAAAGGAATCTTTAAAGTTCAAAAAATGTATCAAATATATTTGAAGGTATTATTCAACTAAACTTATTTTGATTAATGAAAGTGATGATTTTGTCAATGGGGAAGAAAGTCTTGCTATGAAAGTCCTGATAATGAATATTGACTCAAGGAAAAGATAATTAAATACAAATAATTGTCACTTTCTCAAAGCTCTGTAATATGTAGGTTAACTTGGCTTTCCTGGCACCTCTGCTCTTCGTTTGTCATTATCTATTATGTATAGACTCTGTGGAGCAGGCTCTGTGATGGGCCCCTGTTGGTGGAAGTTGAGATATGCACATAGGCGGTATAAAAATAATACATTTCAACAGTCAACATTAATAATTTTCCCTATTAATCATTTCTTTAGTCATTGATCATTTCTTTAATATGTTAGGGGAGGCATTTTCATTTTCACAGGTTAATTACTTAATATAATTATTCCTATTCTAGAATTACCTAAATGGTAGAGAACTTCATTCTAAGTGGTATCGAAACACATTTAGAAATAAAGAAATAACCTCTCTAGATGTCTACATCCAGAGATGTAGACATCTAGGATTTTAGGAAAATACATATTTTCTTAAAAGAATGCTTACCAAATTATGTCATTAATTATTTACTATCATTGTACTACTTGTGTGTCTGTATATGTGCATTTTTTGAAAAGCATAAACTAACAACTCTTGGATGGTTTCCCTTCCTAAGTACAGTAATTATATTTGTACTTAATTCTGAGTTCGTTACATATAATATTTTACCAAATATGATTATTTAGAGTCATTTTGACATGGGCTTAGCATCATAAATATTGACTGTGTAAGAACATTGACCATATTTGCCTAAAATATGAGGATTTTCATCCAAGTACAAGAGAATTTGAAATTAAAAATATGCAAAATTCTCATGCAGTCCAGGAACTTCAGATGGATGTGACTTGTCATCATTGTCAATGCACTCAGTTTAGGCTTTGATTTCAAGAGTCCCTCTCTATCTACTATGCATCAGATTTTAGTCACTGCTGTAGGCAATCAAATTATAATAATCAACCTATATTCCAAAACCAGAATGACAATAATCCTGTACTATCTAATCCACTTTCTGCCTCTGATATTTGTTTTCTGGAAACAAACAAAAACAGAAACAAAACACCACACTGCTAATCCCTGACAATAAAAATTTTCTGAACCCTCCCTTCATACTCCTGTACCCATCTATTTCTCCCCTAAGAATCCTATAATTATATAGACTAAAATGACCACAGAGATCATTGAGCAGATTTAAATTCTTCTGCTCCATGTACTTTGTATTTTATTATAAAATCACCACTTTTTGGCATGATTACTGTTTTAACAACCTCCAGTTAAATTTTGCTACAGAAGAGCTGAAATAATCAGCACCTTCAATTGTATGTGGGTAAGTGTCCACATTCACACCTGCAGCAAGAAGATGGATATCCTCTGAACTTTTAAATAATGGTATAGTTTCCTTCTTGCCTTGCTCCATCTTCTTTCCTTCGTGTATATATTCTTTTCATCCTCCTCTGATCCTTCCTTTGTCTCCCTTTCTCTCTTCCTCCTTCCCTAAAACTACTTTGTGACCTGAGCAAATTAGGCATCTATGGTGGTGGTGGGGAGGTGTTGAGGAGGTGGGGAGGGAAGAGAAGGAGGGCAGTGGCCCATCTTTGAATGTTGAAACCCAAATGGAGTGAAGGTTATCTAGGTGGAAGTGCATCGGAGACCCCATGTGTTATCAGAGCTTAAGAGTGTGAAGAGAGCATGTGATAGAGGCTCATAGTGGGGTCATACAGCCTGGACAGAATAAGGAAGGGTCTGAATGGGAGAAGAGAAGTGTTAAGAGGCTATCTTGGTGGGTGGTCAGAGCCCAATTAGGGTGGGGAGGTACCTACACAGAGGATAGCAGCTGTGACAATGGGGAGCTGGCTACACAAAGGGGACACTGGTCCAATAGTAAATGTACTGTGGATAAGTGGAGTTAGGTTTCTTGGTATTTGAAGAGGGATTACAAATACAGAAAAGAGGAAAACTAAAATTGACCTTGTGGTGTTACATTGGAATAGGAATTTGAGACACCAATTTCAATAGTAGACATTAGTATAAATTCATGGTTTTTATTATAGAAAGTGATATATTGGAATTGGAAGTATCTGTGTGAAATCATGTATTTTTCAATCCATAGAGATATAGAAGTAAATATGGATGTAAAAGGAAGGATGTGTGTGTATGTGAGTGTGTGTGTGTGTGTGTGTGTGTGTGTGTGTGTGTTTCATTGCTTTACTTACTTATGTGCCCTAAAAAGAGCAATATCCAAATGGCAATGACCACGCCAAGAATCACAGATCCTGGTTTATAAATAGTATTCTCTATTAAAAGGAATGATGGGATGACACCTGGGTGGCTTAGTCGGTTAATTGCCTGTCTCTTGATTTAGACTCAGGTCATGATCTCAGAGTTGTTAAGATCAAGCCCTGTATTGGACTTGACTCAGCTCTGGGTATGTAACCTGCTTAAGATTATCTCTCTCCCTCTGCCGCTTCCCCGCAACCTCCACCCTCACGCACACATATGTGCGCTCTCTCTCTCTCTCTAAAAAAAGAAAAATAGTTTTTTAAAAAAGGGATGGGAACATATCAAAATAAAACCAGAAACAAAACAAAAGAAGATTAATTCAGAAGCTAGCTTCAGGAGTTCATGTTGGCCAAATCTGGATATGTGACCAACAAATGAATAATAAAAAATAACAAATAGCTCATTAGGCAAAACAATAATTTTTTGGCCAATATTGATAAAAATAAATAGAAGAAAAAAGAAAACTTTTCCATAGAAAAGGATGCCAACTCATAAATATAAAGGAAATAGTCACATTAGAAAATCATCATTTGATAATTATCATAGCAAAAAGTAGTTTAGCCAAGAAACATCAAATATATGCTAAACTAGTAAGTAAAATTTAGAGGAAAAAAAGTGGAATATCTATATCATCTCAAACTGCCTCCCCACAAAATATTTATTAAATATAAAAGATAAGAGAGTATCTTTACTGGGGAAAAACCAGGAGATCACCAGTTTAATCATGTGACCAAAATTATCAATATCAGTAATGTGAGAAATCAAAATTATGAGCCACTTGATAGGATGCTATGATGCTGAAGTTATGAGCAGAACACAGCATCGTTTCTGTGGCATCTCTGCCAACAATGTGTAACCTGAGTTTAATGATGAGAAAGCATCGGGAAAACCCAAACTCAGAGACATTCTACAAAGTAATTGACCTATAATCCTCAAAAGTACCAAAGTCTCAAAAATCAAGGCAAGACTGGACAACAATTACAGATTGTGAGGCTAAAAAAAACATGATGGCTAAATGCAATGAGTGATCTTGGACTGGATTCTCTTGCCATAAAGGGGATCATTGGCATGGTTGACAACAATTCACTGGGTCTGTGCTTTATACAGTGGAAATGTAGCAGTATTAATTTCCTGACTTTGATGGTCATATTGTGGTTATATAGGAAATCCTTCTTTTTGTAGGAAATACGAACCTGAGTATTTAAAGATGATGGAACATCATGCTGACAATTTATTCCCAAATAGTTCAGGCGAAACAAATTCTTTGTAATATTCTTACAACTTTTTTCTGTAAAACTGAAATTATTTTAAACTAAAAAGAAAAAAAATAGTATAACCTATATTCTACTACCTCTGTGTTTCTCTTTCCTTTTGCAGATCAGAGAGTAGGATCCCCTAGCCCTGCCTATAACAGGAGGTTATGTGTGATAATTTTGCCAGTAAAGCATCAAGGCACACTCTAGTGGAGATTTTTTTCTGTATCACTTTTAGAACAATTGAATAATGTAGATTAATAACCAATTATCAGTTCTGAAGTATCTGGACTAGTTTTTTTTTTTTAACTGCTCATTTGTAAAATTACTGATAGGTAGAGAGAATTCCAAATTTCAAGCAAATAGTCCTTCAAAATTACATGCCAAAGGAAGGTTCAGAGGCCACTTACTTTTTTCTTAAACCAATAAAGGATAATGAAGAGAGAATATCACATTAATTCAGAGCAGATTCACTGTTTCTACAGACCTAAGCATAATTTATTGAAAGGTTTTTAATTTAATTGACAGTGTATATGCATAATTCAGAGGAGAAGATAACCATAGGGTAACAGAATTAGAGATGAAAAATCTCAACATGATGCCAACCAGAGAGGACATCATTTATCTCATTGCATTTGGGTGTTCTACTAAGTTGAATGTGAAAACCTCTTATAAGAATAATTCGGAAGCGGAAGATATGTTTTAAAATTCCTCAAGCAGAAATAGATTTACATGGAGGGCTGTCATAAAGATTTTACACTGATAACCTCTAAATTCTGGAAGTTGTAACAGGTATCATTAAATGTTTAACTCATTAGCTTCCTTTTTATATTAGTTTCGGTCAAAATTGCAAAGTATGAACATCTTAGCCTTCAATTTCTCTATTCAGAGCCCTCTTGACTTATGCCTCTAGATCCTAAACTCTTGGAAGTCAGGCCAATCCCCAAGCCCTTTCTGTCACTAAAGTAGGCTTTTTTTTTTTTTTTTTTTTAAAGATTTTTATTTATTTATTTGACAGAGAGAGATCACAAGTAGACAGAGAGGCAGGCAGAGAGAGAGAGAGAGAGAGAGAGAGAGGGAAGCAGGCTCCCTGCCGAGCAGAGAGCCGGATGCGGGACTCGATCCCAGGACCCTGAGATCATGACCTGAGCCGAAGGCAGCGGCTTAACCCACTGAGCCACCCAGGCGCCCCTAAAGTAGGCTTTTAATTAACTCCTTAATACAAAAGAATTGGTGGTTAAAATATGTTACCCTTCCAGTAATACTTATATTTTGGCAATCAGATATATGCTGATTCTCTGTGGAGGGTGTGAATCTTTGATATGTATAATTTCAGGCACTTGCATTGGTCATTTCCATCTCCACCAAGTATTCCATGTGGAAGAAATAGCGGAGAGTTAAAGTAGATATGAAGATAATTCCTAACATAATGCAACACCCACAACAAACATTTGGTAAGTATTTACCATCAATACTGAAATTGTCCATATTTTTAACACAACCTGGGCATTTGTCTCAATTTAATTATTTCAGTCCTCATAACTGTTCAGTCATGTCAATAACTTGTATCAATATCTTTGTGTCTCAATAGTTTATCAGTAGAAGCAAGAAATGACTAAATAGGACAATGTTTCAGTAGTTTTAAAAACATTCTAGTTAGGATATCAATAATCAGTTAAATAGCTTGGTTAACGTTTTGTCACCAAGTTAACATTAACTATAATTAGGACATTGATTTAAACTGAATACTGGCAATACTTCCTCCCAAAATAATGAATTCATTTGAAGAAACTTGGGGCAGACATTTTTTTAAAGCAGTCTCTACATCCAGCATGGAGTCCCAAACGGGGCTTAAACTCCACATCCCTGAAATCAAGACCTGAGCTGAGATCAAGAGTCAGATGCTCAACCGACAGAGCCACTCACGTGCCCCAAAGGCCAATGTTCTTAGTGCGCTGGCTTTCTTTTCTCTCTAGCAACCTTCTGAAATCTGACCACATAACCCACTTCCACTGATGAGACACAGCGAAAATTAAGGGGCAGAGTTCCAAGTCTCTCCGTCTCCTCTTCCCGTTCTCCCTCTCTGGCACGTGAACACAATACCTGCCAGATACCTGCCAGTTTAGCAGTCGGTCTGAACTAGTGCCAACAAGCATTAGGGTAAGGACCACCTGCTAAAGACTGTGTCTTGGTTCCCTGATGGCATTTTTTTGGGAGAGAGTTTGCTTTTCCCAGGTCTTCATATTGTTGTGAGATTTAAAAAACAAAACAAAACAAAACAAACTTTTACTCATTTAAACGATAGTTCTTTGGGTTTTATATTTTGTACTTCTAAATGTAATCCTTACTGAGGCAATATAAAATGAACTATTCCAGAATCTGGCATGGTATACTTAAATCCCAGCCATAAGAAAACAACAATGAAAACAGCAAGTCCACCTTAGTATGACCAAAATCTCAACAGGGACCTCAATGCCTCTCAAATATTCAAGAAATCTTGGCTCATATTTCTCTATCTCCTCATAAGTTTGTGCCTTCAAGTTCTTATTTTTTAATTAAAGATCTGTATGTATTCTAATGAAGATTTATATTCCATAGTATAAAATATTCTGTCATTCCTTTGTTGCTCTTCTCTGCTGCTCATTTTCTATCCTTTGGATTCTCTTCTGGAGCTTCAGATTTTCTCTCAATTAACCAGAGTGGCTTCCGTCTCTTTTTATAAAACTACTTCAAGCCAATAAACAGGCCCCGGAGACTCAGTTTCTATAATGAGGACTAAGCCTATTTACCAAACACAAATGGCTCTTTACTTTAGAGAATTTTTACATAAATGAAATATACCCCTTCTAAGTATTTATGGATCAGCAGTGAGTTATTTGCAATGTACTTGTTTGTGCTGTCATCTACTCTCCCACCACACAGAAGAGGTTAGGGTACATAGTTGTTTCTTTCATTTTGGGAAGTTTTTATGCCGTACCCTCCTGCTCAATTCCCTGCATGTTACCCTGAAAAGCACAAAAACAAAGTGAAAGATATGCACATCACTGCCAAACTACATTGTCTTTTGCCGGAAGGAAAACTGCTACCCACTCTCAGCAAAAAAAAATTGGCATTTCCTCTACCCATGAGAGAGCCCTGGATGATAATTAAAATCTAGTTTAATTAGACACATGTGGATAAAAGATCAATAGGAAAAAATGTATTCTTCTTTATGAACTTGGAATAGTCTGCTGTAGCCTTATGGCACCATCACTCCATTCCCCACCTTCCTGACATGATTCAAACTGTGAAAGTATATTTGACTGTGGCTTTTACTAAAGCTTTTCAATTACACTGAATGATGGTTCTCTTTTCCGTGTCCATCTATGTACTAAATCAATTAATCAGTGTCTATACACATATTTACAGCAGAGGGAGGTATATATATTTTCAGTTACATCTAGAAAATGACTAAAGTAAAAGTGTAAGTGCTCATATTCCTTTACCTATATTCTTTGCACCAGACTTGTGATGCCCCCACTTGTGAATTTTACAAGTCTACATCTCAAAAAAGGTCCTGAAAATGGCATAATTTTAAAAACTTCAGTTAGGAAATCTAAGAATGAAAATCTGTTCTTTGAGTGCTTTTATTTTATAAAAATTCTATGCAGTATTTTTCTCAATGAGAAAAATTTGATTAAAAACAACAACACTTCTTTGTGAACAGACCTTGTTCAAAGGCCACGGGCCTTGGCTTCGTATTTGGGGATTGGTATTTTGGGTTGTTAAATAAGAACATGCAATAGTCATACATCCAGAATGTATAATTCAGATGAAATAAACTTAGTAGGGTTTTGTCTCGCAATTTGAGGTTTTCAGGTTTACCAGTACCCTATTTTCTGTTCCTACCACTTAATCGCCACTTGAATTTTCTCCTCTGATAACAATTGTCAATTTCAGGTTTCTTTTTATTATTCCATACAAAGTTATCTTTCCCAAAGAGGAAGTGGTATTAATTCGTGTTAGTTACTCATCAACTATATAAGGACACTTTCAACTTTCTTTTCTTTTTTTTTTAACTTTATTTTCAAAGAGGTATTTTCAGCTTTATTTCTCAAGATTTTCAAATCATATATAAAAATGTAAAGAAGGGGGCAGCTGGATGGCTCATAGGTTAAGCATTTGCCTTCAGCTCAGGTCATGATCTCAGCGTCCAGAGATCCAGCCCAGGTCTGGTTCCCTGCTCAGCGGGGAGTCTCCCTCTTCCTCTCCCTCTCTCCCTCTGCCCCTCTCCGCAACTCATGTGTTCTCTCTCTCTCCCAAATAAATAAATAAATTTTTTTTTAATGTAAAGAAGGCAAAATAAAGAAACACATACACATGTAAGGAGAAAAACATTAAAGAACTATAGATATACATATATGCGTATGTTTCAAATAAGAAGACAGAAAAATAGAATTGCTTTGAGTCTGGGAAAGAGTATAGAATAAAGCAATTGTTATAAAGTGAAAAGATAACTAACATCCTATTAAAACTATTGTGTGATTAAAAAAAAAAAAAAAAAGAAACACATACACAAAAAACCCTCAACTGCCTAATAAGCCCTAATTAGCATCTATAGTATTATAAAATGTCCTTTTGAGGAAGGTTTTTGTTCACAGACTTTGGAAGCAGCTCTGGTTTATTCTGGCTGTGTTATTTTTGTGTATGAGTCTATGAGTTGATTTACAATTACACTTTCAAGGAAAAAATTCCTTTTGAGGAGAACATTTCATAATAGTGCTCAATTAGTTATTTTGAAGAGGTTATAAATCAAAGAAGTTGAACAAGTAACAAAAGATGAGAAATTTTAACTTTGGGGAGGCATCATGATGGTTGTAAAAATCTGGACCCTAATTAGCAAAAGTTACAAAAGGTAAGAATCTCAAGTAGAGTCGTGGTTTATCACGTATTCGGAAAAATCAGTTTCAGGTGGCCTATTGTAAGTTATTTACTGTACTACAGAGTAGGGTTTCCCCAATATGAACTTCCAACCAGTGCCAGTCCAGGAATTGTTTGATACACTCCCATGACAGGATAAGTAAAGATACCGAGAGAGTAATTTAGAAACTCTTAAGGTAATCTCTTTGTGATATAAAATTCTTGTGCTTACTTCATTATCAATCAGGAAACAAATAGTTTGTGAATAGGCACCAGTCTATGGACGATACTTTGAGTAAGACAGATATGTGGTATATAAACATGTTCTATCTCTATTATAAAACTTTCAGTGAAAGTCCAATTTGTTCACTAATTTTGTTTTTTTAATAGGTTTGTGAAGGTAACTTGAAGTCTTGAGTTCATAGCCAAGTTAGCTACAAGCAAAACTTTTACCTGAATATTAAGACATAAGTAGCTGAGAATAAGATAAGATACAACTTGATTTCATATGCATTAGGGCCAATTATGTGCTTCATGAGAGTACTAGATGAGAATATGTGTGTGAGGGGTTTCCACGGAGCCTAGCAAATGTAAGAATTTAATATATGGTGACAGCATTAATTAAAAATTAAAAAAACAAAGATCAGTATTAATATAAACAAAATAAATCAAATTAGGGAAATCATTCCCATGGAAAATTGCTGTAAAATTGTTTATAAAATAACAAAGCCATTGTCTTAAAAGTTGTTCTATGTATTGACTCTTGCTTTCTTTTACTTTTTTAAAGATTTATTTATTTACTTGAGTGGTGGAGAGAGAGAGAGAGAACAGAGGGAGGGGCAGAAGGAGAGAATCTTCAAGCAGACTCCCCCCTGAGCCCAAAACTTCATGAGGGGCTTGATGCCCTTGCTCACACAACCCATGAGACCATGACCTGAACTGAAATCAAGAGTTGGTCACTTAACCAACTGAAGCCCCCAGGCACCCGAACTCTTGCTTACTTTTAAAGAAAATGAGACAGATGGCAATTCTGACAACCTCTAGTGTATGGGATTTCAGAGGAGTTATTCTATATTATATTTCCTCCTTCCGGAGTAATCTAAGTGATCTACCTGAGATAGTGACAAGTACCAAGGATTGTGTTACACAGAGTGATTAACAGAAAAAATATCCTTGAAACTGACATATAATCTTACCACATTCTTATTTAACAATTACTTAATTGGAAATAAGTCTAGGCAGTTAAATGGTGTTTTTTGCATTGCTTTGTTTTGTTTTGAAGACCTCCACCATTCATTCTGAGGCATATCTAGGTCACCCAGTTATGTATGAAAATAACAGGGAAATGAAAGGGATGATTAGGCTTTCTATGTGGATAATAATAGTACTTGAAATCCAAAAGATAAAATTACAAAGGTTATCGAGCTTCATGGATAAAGTGATCTGCAGCTAAGAATGAGGAAGGGTATTTGGCAGTATTCTGAAGTTTTTATGGATATTAAAAAAAAAATACATTTTTCACCTAAATTCTAAACATGCATTTCCTATGATCCCCATATGTAATCTGAAACCTATATAAATCTACTGAACCATATAAGAATTAAAAAAATATATACTGGATACAGAATAATGAACAACTTCCCCCCAATGATATTTGTGTCCTAATCTCCAAAATTGAGAATGTGTCACCTTACATGGCAAAAAAAAAAAAAAAAAGACTTTGCAAGTATGATTGCATTAAGGCTCTTGATTAGAAAGATCATTCTGAATTATTTGGATGAACTTAGTGTAATCACAAAGGTCCTTGTAAGAGGGTGGGCAGAAGTGTCAGAGACCAAGAGGAGATGTGATGAAGGAAAGAGAGGTGGGAGAGACAGGCAGTGAAACTGGAGGAAAGGGGCAGAAGCCAAGGAATCCAAGAGCCTTCTAGAAGCTTGAAAAAGGAAAGAAAGAGATTCTCCTCCTAGAGCCTCCAAGCGGATGCAGCTCTGCAGACAAACTGGTATTAGCCTGTAAAATCATTTTGGACTTCTGATCTCCAAAACTAAAATATAATAAATTTGTATGGTGTTAAACCACTGAATTTATGGTAATTTGTTATAGCAGCAATAGGAAATGAATACATTGGTGATATAATAAGACTATAAAATGACTATTATTTTCCAAAGGAAAAAAAATTTTTCTTTTTAAATTATTAACACCTACAATAGATCTTCAAGTTGAATAAATGATTATGACCAACTGTTTTTTATCCATATAATTTTAAACCATCTTCAAAACATTTATTTGCATTTATTATACTATGTATCAAAGTTTCCACACAGGATTACATATAAAAATCCAACCAGAAATTCATTCAGGTGGGAGGTAAAATCCTAAAATTACTAGTATAATACATGAGTACACCGTAGGTATTCAATAAATGTTTGCAAATGTCATTTTTATTTTAATATTACTAGCTTAAATTATGTCATGCCTCATTTTCCCACAAGACCACATTTCTTATCAAAATCTCATACTTAGTTTTAAAAAGAATGGTGGGTATTAAGGAGGGCATGTACTGCATGGAACAGTGGGTGTTATACGTAAACAATGAATCTTGGAACACTACATCAAAAACTAATGATTTATGGTGACTAACATTAACACAATTTTTTAAAAAGGAAGAAATCCTTAGATATACAATATGTTAAAAATTTATTTGTCTGCAAAAACATTTCTTAAGAGAATATCCATCGATGAAGCTAAAAAAACACAGAAACCAAATCACATCTAATTTAATATAATGTTATAATTATTTTAAAAATTATTTCCTCTTTGAAATAACACTTTCACCTAAAGATAGACTAGGGGACATTTTTAACAAATATCTTTTGGTCATTTATAGGTATAGGTATGGAAAACTAAGTTGTGTTCACCAATATTGTGTCCTCCCTGAAGGAGTATTATGCTTATTGACTCTTTTTTTTTTTTTTTTTTTTTTGACAGACAGAGATCACACGCAGGCAGAGAGGCAGGCAGAGAGAGAGAGAGAAGAGGAAGCAGGCTCTCCCCTGAGCAGAGAGCCCGATGCCGGGCTCGATCCCAGGACCTGAGCCTGCTTATTGACTCTTGAAGTAAGTATTTTGGCTAACAACACGTGACGGGCAGTGAGGTGGTCACTTTCCAGCAGAACCTTTAAGAACAAGTGCATGTTTCCCTGTGCTCATTCTGCTCTCCCTCAAGGACTGGCAGTGCCAGTTTTTGCTTATCCGAGCAGATAGTCCGAGTCCCTGGCTGCAGACATTACTGAGCAAAGCTCCCAGTTGAGCCACATGAAATGAAGCATGAGCAAGAAGCATACATTTGTTGTGGAGAGTCTGTGAGATTTGGGAGGTGTTTTCTGTAAACCACTATGATTTGGGGACTCTCAAATAATCTAGTCAAGCAGTTCTCAAAGTGAAAACTGAGGGTGTTATTTGGGTGTTCCATGAAATCCTGCCTTTCTTACTACAAATCTGTGTGCTTTGGATTTTCTTCATGTTCATCAACCAAAACAAAGTATTGCAGAAGATTAAAAGAAGCAGAAATGAGGATTCTAGTTGTGTTTTTAGTATGCCAGACATAAAAGAAATTTCAAAAATATATAAAATAATGCCACTCTTCTTAATATTTTTGTTTTGGCAAGTATAGGAATTTTTCTTGAAAGAGCTTATTTATGTTAAAATGTAGAGGATTTGTTCCTGTTATTTTAAAATAACATTTTAAAACATTCCTCAGTTCTAGCTTCTACTATGGTAAATATCAACAGATAAAACCCACACAAGCAAAAATTCTTTGCGGGCATTAATAACTTTAAGAGTTTAAAAGTGTGTCCTGAGACCAAAAAGTTTAAGAGCCTCTGATCATGCCGCTACTGACTGATAAAGAAGTCCGATGTGTTGCCTTCCTATCTCGTTGCAGTTTTCCCTGAAGTATCAGAATAGGCATTAAAAGCAAACTAAAACAGACAAACAAACTTGCTTGTTCTGTTACATGTGAAACAGAAAAGTCTCCTTCCTTGAATTTTTGCTCTGCAAAGCATATTTGGTCTTAGGTATGAAAGAAGTAGCTTTACTTTGTAAAAAGCCTTGGTTTTGGTTTCTTTCCCCATGTTCCCCCCACCCTTTGGTTTCTACATCTTCCTTTTTTCGCCCCATTATCTTTCTTTTTTAGTCTTTTCCTATCTTTATTGTATCTTAACACTAAACATTCTAAGTTGAAAAATAATTGGGGTAATAAAATTTGAGCCTGAAATAAATGCTTCAGAACATATCTATTAAAAATAAGTAACAACAGGTCAAGATGGCGGAGAAGTAGCAGGCTGAGACTACTTCAGGTAGCAGGAGATCAGCTAGATAGCTTATCTAAAGATTGCAAACACCTACAAATCCAATGGGAGATCAAAGAGAAGAAGAACAGTAATTCTAGAAACAGAAAATCAACCACTTTCTGAAAGGTAGGACTGGCGGAGAAGTGAATCCAAAGCGACGGGAAGATAGACCGCGGGGGGAGGGGCCGGCTCCTGGCAAGCGGCAGAGCAACGGAGCACAAAATCAGGACTTTTAAAAGTCTGTTCCACTGAGGGACATCGCTCCAGAGGCTTAACCGGGGTGAAGCCCATGCGGGATCAGCGTGGCCTCAGGTCCCCCAGGGTCACAGAAGGATCGGGGGTGTCTGAGTGTCGCAGAGCTTGCAGATACTAGAACGGGGAAGCTGGCTACAAAGACAGAGCCGAGGAGTGAGCTCTAAGCTCGGGGTTACCTTGAACCGGTCGCAGGCTCGGTCAGCTCAGAGCGCGGCCGGAGGCAGGGTGACGGGAGTAATTGGGCGCTGTTCTCTGAGGGCACACTGAGGAGTGGGGCCCTGGGCTCTCGGCTCCTCCGGCAGGAGACCGGGAGGCCACCATCTTCATTCCCGTCCTCAGGAACTCTACGGAAAGCGCTCAGGGAACAAAAGCTCCCGAAAGCAAACCCGAGCGGATTACTCAGACCGGCCCCTGGTAAGGGCGGTGTAATTCCGCCTGGGGCAAAGACGCTTGAGAATCACTACAACAGGCCCCTCCCCCAGAAGAGCAACAAGAAACCCAGCCAGGACCAAGTTCACCTACCAAGGACTACAGTTTCAATACCAAGGAGAGCAGCGGAATTCCAAAGGAGGAGAAAGCAAAGCACAGAACTCATGGCTTTCTCCCCATGATTCTTTAGCCTTGCAGTTAATTTAATTTTTTTTTCTTTTTCAATTTTTTTTTCTCTTCTGCCAAATTTTTTTTAACTTTTACCCTTTTCTTTTTTAATGTTTTTTAACTAGTTTATCTAATATATATATTTTTTTCTTTTTTATATTTTTTCTTTATTCGTTTTCTTTTTTTTAATTGTTTTTGTTTTTTCTTTTATCTTTCTGAACCTCTTTCTGAACCTTTCTCCCCCCTCACGATTTGGGATCTCTTCTGATTTGGCTAATGCATATTTTCCTGGGGTTGTTGCCACCCTTTTAGTATTTTACTTGCTCCTTCATATACTCTTATCTGGACAAAATGACAAGGCTGAAAAATTAACCACAAAAAAAAGAACAAGAGGCAGTACCAAAGGCTAGGGACCTAATCAATACAGACATTGGTAATATGTCAGGTCTAGAGTTCAGAATGACGATTCTCAAGGTTCTAGCTGGGCTCGAAAAAGACATGGAAGATATTAGAGAAACCCTCTCGGGAGATATAAAAGCCCTTTCTAGAAATAAAAGAACTAAAATCTAACCAAGTTGAAATAAAAAAAGCTATTAATGAGGTGCAATCAAAAATGGAGGCTCTCACTGCTAGGATAAATGAGGCAGAAGAAAGAATTAGCGATATAGAAGACCAAGTGACAGAGAATAAAGAAGCTGAGCAAAAGAGGGACAAACAGCTACTGGACCACGAGGGGAGAATTCGAGAGATAAGTGACACCATAAGACGAAACAACATTAGAATAATTGGGATTCCAGAAGAAGAAGAAAGAGAGAGGGGAGCAGAAGGTATACTGGAGAGAATTATTGGAGAGAATTTCCCCAATATGGCAAAGGGAACAAGCATCAACCCCCCTCAAAATCAATAAGAATAGGTCCACACCCCGTCACCTAAAAGTAAAATTTACAAGTCTTAGTGACAAAGAGAAGATCCTGAAAGCAGCCCGGGAAAAGAAGTCTGTAACATACAATGGTAAAAATATTAGATTGGCAGCAGACTTATCCACAGAGACCTGGCAGGCCAGAAAGAGCTGGCATGATATATTCAGAGCACTAAACGAGAAAAACATGCAGCCAAGAATACTATATCCAGCTAGGCTATCATTGAAAATAGAAGGAGAGATTAAAAGCTTCCAGGACAAACAAAAACTGAAAGAATTTGCAAACATCAAACCAGCTCTACAGGAAATATTGAAAGGGGTCCTCTAAGCAAAGAGAGACCCTAAAAGTAGTAGATCAGAAAG